>NW_027210694.1:50000-497500 GCF_029030835.1 Brachyistius frenatus | reverse complement strand
CCGACTCCCCTCGAAAGTGTTCTGTCGCGTGCCAGAAAGGAGCCGGTGACAGGACGACGGCGACGTGAGGGGGTCTACGGTTACGCCGCCATTTCCCAAAACTGCCAGCGCTCACGCCGTCTGTCCGCGATCTATCGGCGGTGAGCCGTCGCCTCGATATGTCCGGCACTTAAGAGAGCAAACGAACACTCGGTGGGGACACGCGACACCATCCATCACTGAATGGGGTTTTTTTGGGGTTTTTTTTTTTACCCAGTCGCTGTTGATTGCAAGGTTTCCCTCCTGGGTATCGCCGGGCCACGCCAGCCACCTGGGCTCGTTTACCTCCCCACCTGGCCCAAACAGAGGAAAAATTAAACTCCAAGCGTCCCAGATTACCACCCAGGGCCTGAGTTTTCCTGGCTCCTGTTCATGTTGAATGAAAGGGGGGGGGGGGGGTTGGATTTTTAGAGTTCGTTCGGCTTCAGCAGCCCGATGAATCTTGTGCACTTCTGTCATTATTCACTATAAATCCGCCAGTTTGTTCGCGTCGTATGTAGTTTCATGTAAACCTAGAAACTTTCGTCTGTTGCTTTGGGTGAAAAACTGCAGATGAGGATGTTCTGTAAGTCAGGAAGCACTCGTTCTCATCTCAGGGCTTCAAATTCTGACGTTTTGTCACCATCACAGACTGTATATGAAAGTGACAAGAGAAAGTAAGTGTCTGAAAGTGCACCGAGGGCCACTAGGGGCTGGATCCCTAAAAAGGGAGGTTTGTTTGGGGGGTGGGGAGGGGGGGAGGAGGGGGGGGGGCGTGCACGGTTTAATTTAAATGTCAGGTATCCAGTGTAAGTGGGCGGAGCAAAACAGTCTTCAGGTTCTCAAGTCAGATCTGACTGACAAATGGTTAGATCACGCTGGGGGAGGAGTTAGGGGCGGATCCGAAGTCTATGGTCATTTCTGGCTCCAATGACAAATATCTCAAAGATGCACACAACACGTTCAATTCGGTCGCAGTTTGGTTTTAGCTTTGGGCACTTTTGTTTGAACATTTTTTTTTATAATGTTACGTACGTCGCGTCACTTGTTTTCCGTGAAGTTACACAAGTCGGTTACTCACGTTATCTAAACTAAATCCTCGCCGGCTTTTGGTTTTCTCGCGAAGTCTCCTGAATAAAATAACCCTCAATCCGATGACCTTTGACCTTCCGTCTTTCGTCGCTCTTTCAATCCGCGACGCCAAAAAGGGAAACCTCGCGCGAATCGCTCTTGATACCAACCTTTTTTTTTTTTTTTTTTAATTCGGCGCCATCAGGAACGCTGCTGTCGTCTCCCGTTTCCAGACTTTTCAACGGGTTTCCTTCCGCGTGACTTCGTTCTAGCCGTAAACAGACAAAGCAGTGACGTACGGTTTGGCATCAAGTAGCGCAAAACAACTTCTACCAGACGGCAGAGTTTGACTTTTATTTTTATTTTTATTTTTTTTTCTTCCCCTCCTTTTGAACGTAGAGAAATAAAAGACTCCGATGTGACAGATATACTCGGTGCCATCTGGACACGGCTAACCCGACAGGCCGAGTCTCTCCAGTCTTTCCATTTGTGTCTGTTAGTTATTGATTCTCACCATTTACCACCACAACCTTTTGACAGCGAGACACAAGCCCCATATGTTAAAGCTGACACGGCCGCCTTTATGACAAGCTAACAAAGAGTGGGAAACCCCCCCCCCTCCCGCCCCCCACCTCCCCTCCCCACCCACCGCCCTCGCTGTCTCGCAAGAATACAGTAGAATAAAAGTAGGAAAAATATTTCCTCTACTTGTTATGTCTATACCTAATTTGTATTCAGAATGACAAGGATTTTTCAAGCCTCATTTATGGATCAAAATCGCGAAAGAAAAAGACGCGGTGAAATCCCGTTTTGTTCCTCATAAATTGTTCAGAATTCGTCGGAGTGAACTCGAGCCCTAATTGGTGTAAAGCTTTTCTTTCTTTCTTTTTTTTTTTTTTTCCTTCCTTTCGCTGCCGGTGATATACCGGTGTCGCGCCTTCTCACTGACGACTGTCAGGTAAAACCTCCTATATGGAAGTATTTCTCCGTTGAAGCGTCTATCTGATTTCCCTTTCAGCACCTTCGAATGACACCCCGCTAAAAGCTGGCACAATAACGCTTTCCCCGCACACAACGCTTGTCACCGAAGACAACTCGGCGGAGACGGAGAGAGAAAGCGAGTGTTTTTTTTGGTTTTTTTTTTTTTTTTGAGGGAGAGAGTTTGAAACAAAATAGCTGGTGCAGCATTTCCCCATTTCCGTCTGAAATCCTTGACACCAGAGGATTTACAGTGAAGTGAAGTGAGGTGGGTGCTGTTATGGAACGAGCTGTTGGGGGTGGGAGGGGGGAAGTGGGTGGGGGAGGAGGGGGCGGGGGGTGGGGGGTCCACGCTTACACTCATGCTGACAGGGATCCTCCCTGTAGCGCATGCTTTTTTTTTTGGGGGGGGGGGGTTCTTTTTTTTTTTTTTCCATTAGTTCCTTACTCACTCTCTTGCCCTCCAGACCCGCAGAGTGAGGAAGATTTAAGTGGCCAGTCAAGTGAAATCCCCAAGGTTTGGCAGGTGTGAGGTCTGGCTTCATTATCTACAGACACCTCCGTCCAATTATGAGCCTTGCTCCCTCTGTGACGATGATGATGCTGCGTGTAGGTGTAGGTGTGTGTGTGTGTGTGTGTGTGTGTGTGTGTGTGTGTGTGTGTGTGTGTGTGTGTGTGTGTGTGTGTGTGTGTGTGCGTGGAGGGCATGAATAAGCCGGCCTCATTGTTATCTGTCTAGCTATCAAGATTCACCTCCTCCCTCATGACATCATTGACAATTTCACACACACACACACACACACACACACACACACACACACACACACACACACACACACACACACACACACACACACACACACACACACACACACACACACACACACAGCATCATCATCATCATCATCATCACAGACGACTTGTCTTTTTGTTTTTCGATTATATATTTTTTTTTTAGCTCCAAACTATTGAGCCCGTGGCCTCATTTCCGGCCTCTGTTCCACTTTGGGAGAACAAAACAGCTGAAAACCCTACTTGTACGATCACGCGTATGGTCAGTAGTCGTCGTCCCCCCTCTTCCCCCCCCCCAAAAAAAAAAACCCTGCAATAAATTACACACACAACAATCCCACAATTTTGAAAAACTCTCACTTGTTGGTTTTTTTTGATACATGTGGCTTTCCTCCGTTTTTTGCTGACCCAACGGTTCCAAAATGTCAGCGACGACTACAGAACTGGAGCAACTGCAAGCAGCCTCGCAAGCTGCTTAAAAAAAAAGAAAAAAGAAAAAGGGAACGAGCACCGGAGGTCTGGGTTCCTCGAAGCCTAGATTTTGGACACCCCCTGCTGTCACCGCGGCGAAAATGCAACGTTACCTACAGCAGTTGGACTCCACTGAAAAACACTCCTGCTGTGGGAGTTCTTCTAGGGTAACTTATTATATATATATATATATATATATATATATATATATATACATTTTATACACCTACATTCACATCTGCAGCAAAAACTTAACAGTACAAAATTTTTTAAACGTAATACTACATCAAACAGGGGTTAACACTCTCCCACCTGCGGCTACACAGGGCCGGCTATCGTCGCCGTAGTAACATGTGCTCTTAGTGCTCTCCGGTTAGCCTGCACTCATCTGCAGCCCCCCCCCCCTCCTCCCTCCCTCCCTCCCTCCCTCACCACCATCATCTGCATCAGTTGGCAGATACAAAGAGCATAGGGCTGATTTTGCGAGCATGTGCGGCTTTTGTGCTATCGTGTGTGTGTGTGTGTGTGTGTGTGTGTGTGTGTGTGTGTGTGTGTGTGTGTGTGTGTGTGTGTGTGTGTGTGTGTGTGTGTGCGTGTGTGTGTACAGTGTCTTGTTATATGACAGAGTGGGAGTTGTCGGAGGCATCTGATGGTTCCCAGACTTTGGCTCTGTTTTATCTGATGCTGAGATGGCAGCTGTTGACCAAAGGAATTCATACATGTGTGTATAATTTGTCTTATGGCTCAAAACAAACACGGGGACATTGGGACATTGGGACATCTTTTACCCATTCAATATGACACGGCACAAAAACAGAAGGTCACTGTGTGTGTGTGTGTGTGTGTGTGTGTGTGTGTGTGTGTGTGTGTGTGTGTGTGTGTGTGTGTGTGTGTGTGTGTGTGTGTGTGTGTGTGTGTGGGTGGGTGGGGGGAATATGAGGGGGGGGTTCTTGGGGAGTTGCTTGATTATAATTTCAGTCTATAAATAGAAATCAAAAAGCAGTATTTACTCTCAGAATAAACCGTCACATAGCAGCAGAGAACAAAATGTGGGTTGAAGCAGGTCGCAGCAACAAGCTTTTGAACTCACCAATTTATTTTTGGCCCTCCTCTTAATGATAATAATCTCAGGGACTGGCAGCGGGGGTCGTGGTGGGGAGGGGGGGGGGACGAGCCTCCACCCTGAAATGCACAAAAAAAAAAAAAAAAAAGGAAAGAAAGAAATTATATGAATTAATAATGAGCTAAAAAAAATAAAATCATTTTTACTCAACTTGCTGCAGCACGGTGAGCAGGCTGGGGGGCCCTAAGGTGACAAAAGCTTGGGTAAATATTTCATGTGTAAATATGATTTTATTTGGGGGGGGGGGGTTTCCTGGGAATCCTGCTTTTTCCAGGCCGCGTGAAGAGAAACCCACCGACCGTCCAAAATCCGTCGTGTCTGGACAGAAGAGAAACTCGGAGATCCGTTTTTTTTTTTTTTTTTTTTTTTTATATGTCGCAGCCGGCTTTCTTTCTTTCTTTCTTTCCTTCTTTCTTTCTTTCTTTCTTTCTTTCTTTCTTTCTTTCTTTCTTTCTTTTTTTTTCCCTTTCTTTCTCCTTGTGTCGGTGAAGTGAGTCGACGGTGTTCTTCGGGTGCCCTCAGGTGGAAGCCGGCTATAATTGCTGTTGACAACCTACAAGTCATTGTGCAATTAAAGCATCTGCCGCTCCTGTGTGGCAGCGGGCTGTGATGCCTTGTGACAGCTCGTAGCCATTAAGCAACTGTAAGCAGCTGGCGTGCCTCGGTGGGGGAAAATAATGTGACAGAGGCGCGCGCCCCCCCCACACACACACACACACACCACCACCATCACCACCACCACCCCTCTTCTCCCACCCCTCCCTATTGTTGCCCTTGTCTCATTGGGGGAAAAAAAAAAAAAAAAATGAGGGACATTACATCACTCACTGAATACGCGGGCGTCTCGATGAATGGGGAAGGGGGCATGTCTACAAATTAGGATTGGCACAGCTGGATGTCCAAAATGATACTTTGTTTTCTGCGACTGAAAAAGATTTTATTATGATGATAGCAGGGGTGGGGGGAGGGGGTGGAGGGAGGGAGGGAGGAGAGGGAGGGAGGGAGGGGACGAGGGGGAGAATGGGGGGGGGGTGGTACTCAACCGGTGGAGACGGGTATTATCGTAAATTAGAAATTAAACGGTTACTTGACTTGATCAAACAGGAAAGAGAAAGAAGAAGGAAAAGTAAATAAATAAACATTTCCAGCTTTTCTTTGTTTGTTGTCGGACTCAACCGAATATCTGTTTTAGGCTTTTGAATTCAAAAATAAGCAATCTGAACATGTAAATCCTGCTCTGGGAAGATTTTGATCGATGAAGTCATTGAAAAGATAGTTTTCTCCAATAATTAGTGAGTAATATTATTATTTGCAGCACCTATTGGGCTTTTTTTTTTTTTTTTTTTCTCCCAGTGACACGTTATTCCTGACGCCGTGTTTTCCCATAAGCAATGCTGTTGTTCCAGATGTTGTACTTGTACTCACGATCCTGAGTGCATAGGTCAAGTACAGAAACATGCAGTGAACTACAAGTACCAGGATGATGCACTCAAAACAGTCCAAAAAATAAAATAAAAGAGAAGTGTGAACACTTTCCACCCTAAACGGTCGCCGTCTTGGCAGGAAGGGGGCGGGGCCACAGACTAGATTTCGGCGGGTGACGCGTTCACCATGTCGAGGTTGTTTCCTGTAAGTGCAGAACGGCAGTCAAAACTGCTGCACGTCACGAGTCAGAGCCCTCACATGTAAGAGCACTATTTTTTAGCGTACAAGTCTTAATAACGCGGCGACCAAACTACTCGATCCTAAAAAGAGGAAGGAGAACCGTAAGCTTCGTGCATAAAAAGTGAAAAATCCCAGATTTACAATTCTTTTATCTGTAAAAAAATAAAAATAATAAAATAAAAATTGAAGTCTAGATCAAAGTAGAGAGCGTTTACTGGCCTGCTCTCCACTGCTGAAGTGTGTGTGTGTGTGTGTGTGTGTGTGTGTGTGTGTGTGTGTGTGTGTGTGTGTGTGTGTGTGTGTGTGTGTGTGTGTGTGTGTGTGTGTGTGTGTGTGTGACATAAGTCTTATTTTTTAATTACCCCATCTCCCAGTCATTCGCCTGTCACATGTAAATGTGCTCTTTTTAATGTACATTTAACTCTGCTGAGTTTGCGGTTGGAGTGGGCGGGGGGACGGGGGGGGGAGAGATTTATGTTGCGCATATGATTTGCACACATCTAATTATTTATTTAATTACACGGCTTTTTCCAAGTCGTTTTTCTTATTATGAATACGACCTAAACATCGAGCATACAAGTGTTTGAATGTGCGTGTGTGTGCGTGTGCGTGTGTGCGTGTGTGTGTGTGTGTGTGTGTGTGTGTGTGTGTGTGTGTGTAAAAATCCTGCCGAAATCTAATTCAGTGACAGCGATAATCAACTGGTCACATTTCATGTGGACAAGCCATGAAAAAAAAAAGAGGCCCCTGCACTTGTGTGTGTGTGTGTGTGTGTGTGTGTGTGTGCGTGTGCGTGTGTGTGTGTGAGAGTGTGTGTGTGTGTGTGTGTGCGTGCGCCTCCCTTGTCTGTCTGGAGGATTTTGCTGTTTCAGCAGGGAAGGAATCAGTCCCGTGCCTTTGCCATGCGGGAAAGTCAGCGTAAGGAAATTCCTGAGCTTCACAGTGGCAATCAGGCAGTTAAGGACCTGCCACTGAAAATGGAGCTGCGTGTCAGTCACTTTCATGGCTTATTCACACACTGGCACTACTGCTCTGGCATGAAGAAATAAAAAAATAAAATAAAAAAAAAGAAAAGAAAGAAAGAGGCATTCTCGTTCACTCACCCCAACAAGCCGGCAAATTGCCCTTACTTGTAAAAACAGTAGAGTGTTTATATTTAAGTGTCCTCTGCTCGAAGCTTCGCCAGCTCACGCTCCTCTCCGAGTCGTTGCGGGTCGCCACCGGAAGCGCTCGGGCCGCAGAGTGAGCGTTAAAGCCAACAGCTCACTTCCATGTCAATTAAAGTTAGATATTATTTATACGGGCCACAAAATAAAAACATAACAGTTTTAGCTCACCTGGCGGCCTTTTTTTTTTTTTTTTTTAAAGTTATTTTTGTATGACTTCCGACAGGACAGGTAGGAGTAACTTTTCCCCCGTCGAGGCCTTCCGGGGAAACGAGCGGGTGTCGCGTTGCTTCCGGTCCTTCCACGTTTCTCTCTTTAAATGCTGTAATTGTTTTACACGTTAACGGTTTTTCTGAGTTCATATTTTCAGTTCAATCTGTCGCCTGCATCCAACTCTTCGTGACATGTGATGGTGCGTTCAGGTGCTCGTAAATACGACCATCTTTTTTTTGTTTTTTTTTTTGTTTTTTTTGTTTCGTTCTTCATCAGGTTTTTTTTTTTTGTAAGTTGGTCGACCAACTTCAAAGTTAAATACCGCCACCTACTGGACTGGAATGGGAGTATCAGACCGGCAGAAAAAGAACTGGGCTTGGGTGGTCCCCTAATCTTTTTTTTTTTTTTTTGTATGTTTTGCTTTTATAAGGTATTTTGTCTGAATAGTGACATAGTAATAAATTGTACCTAATTATTCAGGCTACTTCACAATTAAACATGGAACAAATTGCAAAAAATGTCAACAATGGTCCGTCATATTTATTATAAAATAAAAAAACAAGCAAACAAATGATTGAATGAAATAACCACTTAATAAAAAATACCAGTGATTGAGGAAGTATTCAGATCCTCGCTTAATACAGCAAAGTAAAATTACTCCATTACAAGTAAAGTAAAAAGGTGGTTTAAGGATTAAAAGTGCTGGTTTGATCCCTTTGATTGACATCTTATTATATATGACATCATTAAATTATTAATAGTGAAGCATCAGTGTGTCAGCAGTTTGTTACAGTTGGAGCTGCTTTCCAACTACTTTATATGCAGTTTCATATCCAAGGAAAGCAAATAAATGTGAGATGATTACTGTAAGAGAAAGAAAGAAAGAAAAAAAAAAAGAAACATCAACAAATCTGTTTTCAGTTTCTGGACCTTTTTCTCTAATCTTAGATTTTTTGGTGAATGTCACATGCTGCCTATTGTAAGACACCAGAAGCACCAAAAAAACACGAATTAATCTTTATTTTTTATTTTTTATTTTAGAAGTTCGTTGTGTCACATCTTCATTGCAACAGTAAAAAATAAATTAAAAGAAGAAGCTGTGAAATAGATGTAGCTGAGCAGAAGGTTCAATATTTCCCTCTAAAATGCGGTGGAGAGGAAGAATACGGTAGAAAATACGTCACAACCGTAGTTGAGTACAGCACCGGAGGCAAAGTTACTCTCCAGAGGAGGCAGCTCGAATTTCCCTGAAGCCTCAAAAGCAACACGGTGACGTCACCGGGAAACACACGCTTCCTCCGCTGCCGTAAAGCCCCGCGGTAAAGCATGTCGTAAAAGTAAAAAAAAAAACCACAAACAAAAAAACCTGTGTCGCTTGCTGGTCAAAAGAAGGGAAATGCTGTTGCCGTTGATGTCCAAAGCTGCGATCTTCACGCCGTTTCAAACATGTCACAACAACTCCGCCGGCTGCATTTGGAGCCGACTCGGTGCAGTTTAACAGCGCTACGGAGGCCGCGCAGGCTCAGGAGGGAGCCGCAAAAATGAGCTGATCTCACGCAGCTCGAGAAATGGCAACATTCAACGCCGAAGGTAAAAACAAAGTAACTCTTAATGTGGCGATTTAATGACGTAATATCCTTATCAGTTTCACTAACGCACGTTATACAACAGTCCTCATGGTTTCCTGTTTTGTTGTTGTTGTTGTTGTTGTTATTGTCGTCGCTGCAGGACACTCTGTGGTGGTGGAGGTGAGCCCAGACATCCACATCTGCGGCTACTGCAAACAGCAGTACAATAATTTTGAGGTCTTTTTCGCCCATAAGCAAAATGGATGTTCCCTGCCCGCCTCTGAGCCACCGGCCACCACAGCTGCAGGTAAAAAAAACAAACAAACAAACAAAACAACAACAAAAAAAACCAACACTCTACTTCTGCTTTTTATTGTTTGTAAGTTTACAGCAAAAAAAAAACAACCTCTGTTGTCTCCCACTCCAAGACTCCAGCAGCGAGTTCGTCTTCGAGGAGACCTACCAGACCTACGTGATGCGAGGCGTGAAAAAGATCCTGACCAAAGCCCAGAAATCACCTTCCAAGAAGTTAAAAGCCGCCCTGAATTCAAAGAGACACAGCTGCTGCTTCTCGGGTCGGTTTACGGATCTTCACGCGTTTCTTTTCTCTCTCCGGGCTTCGGGGGAACTGTCACGTCATCGGTTTTTTTTAATTTCATTTATCAGTAAACTTGTAGATCCATTTTTTTATTTTTTCTTTCCCCCACAAGTGCAGATGAGCGACACTAAACGTGGAGAAAGCAGAGTTGGGTTTTTATTCTCCACATATCTGGAACGAAGTCACAGAAAAGCTGCTGCGACGTCGGATCCTTTAAATCAAGACTTTTTCTGTTTGCTGCATTTCACTGAATCAGATTATAGGACGTCTTAAACTGTGCTGAAACTTTTGCCCTGCTTTTATTAAAACATTAAAAACGGTGATTAAAACTTTTTTTTAAAGTAATTATCAGTTTGATATGTTTTAATCATTGTTTTTAATCACAGTTTTTAATGTTTTAATTAGTTTTTAATGTTGTAATCACAGTTTTTAATGTTTTAATTAGTTTTTAATGTTGTAATCACCGTTTTTAATGTTTTAATCACTATTCTTATTGTTTTAATCCGTTTTTAAAGTTGCAATCACAGTTCTTGATGTTTTAATCACTATTTTGAATGTTTTAATCACAGTTTTTAATGTTTTAATCACTATTTTTTATGTTTTAATCACAGTTTTGAATGTTTTAATCACAGTTTTTCATGTTTTAATCACTATTTTGAATGTTTTAATCATTGTTTTTAATGTGAAACTATCCTTGCTTTACACGCATCTTGTAAAACCGCTTTTTTTTTGTGGTTCTTGATCTGCAGGTTGCACTTTTAAGACGCAGTATGGCCAAAAAGACATGGAGCGGCATCTCAAAACTCACACCGGTACGCTGATCCTGCAGAAAGTATTCTTCCTCAGGTGTAAAAAGCAGGTATTGACATGAGTTTTGTTGTTGTTGTTGTTGTTGTTTTCCCCCGAATCTCCCGTCCAGGCGAGAAGCCGTTCGAGTGCGAGCTGTGCCACAAGCGCTTCAGCCGGCGGGACAAGCTCAACATGCACAGCCGCTCGCACACCGGCGAGAAGCCGCACAAGTGCAAACACTGTCCGTACGCGGCGGCCGACAGCAGCAGCCTGAAGAAGCACCTGCGCATCCACTACGACGAGCGGCCGTTCAAGTGCCAGATCTGCCCGTACGCCAGCCGCAACTCCAGCCAGCTCACGGTGCATCTCCGCTCGCACACCGGTGGGTACCGTCACGAAGCACCCCCCCCCCCCCCCCAGAACGTGCCGTAACGTCCCGATCCTCAGCGCGTTAAACGCAGGACGCCAAAAGTCGCGGGATGTCCTGCCGCGCCCGGTCCTATTTTGCAGTCTGCGGGCCGGCGCGCCGCCCCGGGCTGTTTCTGACCCACAATCCCTCGCGCGGCGGAAGACGCGTACGTCACGTCGACCGAGCCGTCGCGAGAGACGGCGGCGCCGGAGCTCCGCCCACAAAAGGAAGAAGAAGTATTGAAAGGAAACGTACTCGTTTCAAATCGCACCCCTTTTTCTTTTTTACTTCACTGCGTCGCACGGCTACGACCGAGAAGGTCGAAGGTCGAGGCGCATTTTTACGACGAAGTAGTATGTCCCAGTTGTCTACGTCCTACGTGCAACAGTACGTAGTTTTGAAGGGGGTCCCCCGCAGGACGCACCGGGAGTAAAAAGACGCGGCGGCGCGCGATCGGGAACGCGCAGGGATTGTTTGACGGCCGCAGCAGGACGGTAGCCGTTTGTGTTTCCGGTCCCGCATTCACCCCTTCACCGTCTCTTCCTTTCCTCAGGCGACGCACCCTTCCAGTGCCAACAGTGCGACGCGAAGTTCAAAATCAACTCCGACCTGAAGAGGCACGTCCGGATCCACTCGGGCGAGAAGCCCTACAAGTGCGACTTCTGCGAGTACCGCTGCGCCATGAAGGGCAACCTGAAGTCCCACGTTCAGATCAAACACGGCACCGACAACTCCTTCCAGTGCGACCGCTGCGACTTCAGGTGCGCCAACAAGACGGCGCTGCGGCAGCACTCCAGGGAGCACCAGCCCACGCAGCCCATCCGCTGCTCCAGCTGCACGTACTCCTGCTCCAGCAAGGGGGCGCTCAAGGTCCACGAGCGGATCCACTCGGAGGAGCGGCCCTTCAGGTGCGACTTCTGCAGCTTCGCCTCCAAGCAGCGCAGCAACCTGGTCATCCACAGGAAGAAGTGCCACGCGGACAAACCCGACAGCGGAGGAGGAGGAGGAGGAGGAGGCGGAGGAGGAGGAGGCGGGGCGGGGGGGAAGGGCGGCAGAGGCGGAGGGAAGAGCTGCGGCGGGGACTCTCCGGCGCCGGTCGGTTCGCGGTACCGGGCCAAACTAGAAGCGGCCCGGGCCTTCTGCTGCGACGCCTGCGACGCCTCGTTCGTGCGGGAGGACTCCCTGCGGAGCCACAGGAAGCAGCACCGGGACGCCCGGCTCCCCGCGGCCCCGCGGGGCGACGGCCAGCTCGGCGTCCCCGTCCCGTCGGGCTCGGCGTGTCCCTACGGCAACGCGCAGCTAAAGATCATCGTGTCGCACCCTCTGGGCCAGGAGAGCCACTTGGTGCCGGCCTGCGAGGACCACCGGGGCAAGACCAGCGTGGTCCTGCTGAGCCCAGAGAACCAGGACATGGTGGTGAGCTCCATGATCCAGCAGGTCAACCTGCTGGCTCCTATGCAGCCGCTCGAGCCGTCCCAGACGGCCGGCGCCGCCCTCGAAGACCGGACCGTCCTCCTGACGCCGCTGAGCCCCGACGACGCCGACAACCCGCTCCACCAGGCGCTGCTGCAGACCGCCATCGCCGCTCAGGACTCCGGCGGCGGCGGCGGCTCGCAGACGTTCATCACCACCTGCTCCGACCTGGAGGGCCTCAACGCCCTCATCCAGGAGGGCGGCACGGAGGTTACCGTGGTGACGGAAGGGAACGCCGCCGCGGGCGTCTCCAAGGAGGCGGCGGCGGCGGCGGCGGTCGAGGGGAGTGCCTTACCCGGGGAGGGAAGCGCGCTGCTGGTGCCGAACATCCAGGACGTGGTGATCCACGGCGTCCCGCTGATCGTGTCTCCTCACACACTTTACTCAGACGCACAAACGCTGGAGGGAATCCCGCCGTGACGCTGTCGCGAAACTGGAAAAGACTTTTAACTGCATCATAAGCTAATTTCTCTTTTTGTTTTTTTTTGTTTGTTTTTTTTGGCCTCATTTTGAACTCACTGTAACCACTGAAATAACAATCATTTTTGGACTTCATGGTTTTAGCTATAATCCTCTGTTGTCGTTGCACTATACATCAATCCAGCGATCTTTTGTCATGAAACCGTGAATAATATTTGAATATCGCTCTATTTACACGTGTCATTTTTGGAAGGCATAAAACATTTAAATAAATCATAACGTCGCAGCAAAAACAAAAAACAAAAAAACGGAATCAAGAAGAATAAAAGAATCAAAAACGACTTGAAGTTGAATGAACGGATTCGTGCTGTGCGTTTTCGACGTCTGTCCACAAGGTGGCAGCAGAGCCTCACAGGTAAAGAGGGGGACGTTTTGCACTCTGAAATTGTGGCGTCCTGCAGTTTTGTGTTGATTTTAAACATTCTGTATGTGCTTTAAAAAAAAAAAAAAAAAAAAAAGTCCTCATTCTGGATCCAGGAAGTAAATGTCAATTGCAGAAAAACATTAGGCTACACGTCAAGGTCTTAGTTTCTCAAAAAGCCACAGCTGCTCTCCCGATAGATTTTTTTTTTCCAATAAAGTGCCTGTTTTGCTCGTTGCTGTCTTTTACTTTGCTTGCCTTTATTTTTTTTTACACTCAGACTTTAAGCACTTAGTATTTTTGTAAGAGCGGATGGACGCTGCACCTGAAGAGGAATCTCCCGCTCGACCATCGATTCCTCTCTCGCCCTAATGGCTCCACCGATGCACACTTTCTATATCTTCTGCCACAAACTCCCCATAAAGTTCGTGTTCAAAAAAAGGAGGAAGTTACTAAAGACACCGGGCCTTTTTTTGTTGTTGTTGTTGTTGTTGTTGTCGCTCTACATTCGAGGTGTCCGTTGACCTCGTGAATAATTTGGGGACACCCTTCCTTTAAGCCATTAACTGCATGTGAGAGGTGATAAATTCTAATTGGTGCAATTTGAAGATACTTGTACTTTAGCGCTTGCATTTTTTTTTTTTTTTTTTTTGCGCAACACCTTTTTATTTACCGGAGAAATGCGGCGTTTTAATTACGCTGCTTTTTATCCGACAGCTAAAGGCTGCGAGTTACTGAACAGATCAAAAAGACTAGTTTGACGTAGTGAGAAATACAAGACGAGCATTGAAAAAAAAAAAATGATACCATCAGGCGCGTCTGTCGTGAAATATTAAGGTTAGCAACCACTACTCCTGCAGGATTATCATTTCTATTTATTTAGTTTGGAAGAAAACAACATAAAACATCTTTATTGGAGCGTATCGGGAAGAGAAGATGAGAAAGTTGTAACTTCAGCCCATTTTTTTGCTGTAAATGATTTTTTTTTTTTTTTTTTTGGAGGATATGAACAAATACTTATAAAAAATTACAAACTTAGCCTGACTGCTCCCAGTGCCTGTATTTAAGTGAAGCTAAAATAAGCTACGCCAACTGTATTGCTTCGGTATTCTCACTCCACATTTTGCTGATAAGTCTTTTTTTTCTTTTCTTTTGTTAAGTTTTTTGGGGTTTTTTTCTCATTACAGCACACGGGAGGGTAAAAACCGTTTGTGGTGAAACGGCGTTCTCCGTGAAGCTCTGATTCTGTGTTGGACGTAACCACGGTGATCAGCGGTGACATCTATTGATCGCTGTGTGAGATTTTAGGGAACCAACGTTTGTCTCTTCATCTTCAGGTGAAACTGCATTAAAAAAAAAAAAAAAAAAACTTGAGAGACTCCTGAAATTGAATTATGCGCGAAGATGAGTGTCAGGTGGAGAAAAAAACAAAAAACAAGAAGAAGTGCTCTCCGGTGTATCTTTGATCTGTTATCACACAGACTTCCAGGCCATAATCCTGAGCACCCTTGAGGAGGAGAGAGCTTCCCCCCCCCCATCACCTCCCATCCAGCACTACACGTGACATCATGGCCGGGTTAAGTGCTTATTCTATGGGCTACAACATCTTTAGAGCTTTGCTGGGTGGTGGTGGGGGGGTGAGCTGCAGTGACATGTCAAAATCATACATTTCATTGTGTGTGTGCGTGTGGTGGGGGTTTTGGGGTTCAAAAAAATACGTTTTCAGATGTAGGAAATGTGCCTCCTTTCTGTCAGGACATCGAGTTTTGCTTCTGTTTGTTTTTCTTTGAGAAAAGTGGCAGGAGTTTTTTTGAAAGCAGCCTTTTTTGGATACTGTATGGCAACTTCTCAGTTCCTTCCTCTTTCCTGTGTTTGAGTTGTCGGGCCTTTGAATGGGGTCGTAAATGCCCCCTCCACCCACCCACCAAAAAAAAAAAAAAAAAAAGAAGCAATTTCCACTCACAGCTGCTTAAAGAAATCGTAAGTTTTGTGACGCTTTCCTTCTGGACATAAAGAGATGCAGAGAGGAGCCAGGTGATCATCGGGGGGAGGGGGAGGGGGGACGACAACGCCTGGTGACTTTTTTTTTTTTTTTTTTTAATTTTTTTTTTAAATAGTGTGAAAATGTCCACTAAAAAAGAAAAAGAAAAGGGGGGGTGGAGGGAGGGTTGTAAAATAAATGAATTCAGTAAAGTGTACAATCAGGTACAATCTGTCACTCGCTCCCAACAATACATTTCTGACCTTTGCTTTTGTTTGCGCAACAATCCCGCCGCCCCATCAGTAAATGGCATTGAATGGCTTAATGAAATTAACTGATTGGCAAAGTATTGATATGGATTTGTTTTTCCGATGCAGGCATCTTTTTATTTTATTTTTTCCCCCCGCTGTGACACTATTGACGTCTTAAGTGAGTTTGGATTTCTTGGTACACTCCCAAGGCTTTTATCTTGTCTCTCTGTTCAATTCTCTTTGTTTTTGTTTTTTTTGTCTGCGTGATAGAAACTCAAGACGATAGACGCTTATTTGATCAGCAGAGCAACCACCTTAATTTGCCTTTCTCGAATGCGATGTGATTATTTGCCAAGACATTTATTAGGCTATTGTAGCGTCTTCTAGCAGGATCGATAGTATCACTTTTGCCTTTTTTGTTTTATGAAATCATGCACAATTTAAATCCTTAACAATGCTTTTCTCACACCTTTTTTTTTTTAAAGCTCTGTCACTATTTCGTGGTTTTGGGGCATTTTGGGGTTTTTCGGCTGTTGTTTTTGTCCACTCCGGGTTGTCAGGAAGCATTAACCCCTGACTGCTTTTTGTTGTTGTTTCTGTAAGACTGAAAAGACTTTGAGTTAAAAAAAAAAAAAAAAACAGTCCTAAGGGAGGCAGACAAAGAGAAACACTACAGTATCTCTGCCTTTTATAATAATGTCCTTTTTATCCCTTTATGACAATGCGGGGTTGATGAGCGTGATGTCGTGAATGCAAATAAGCGGCTATCAGCTTTTTGTGATTCGGTGACAAAGACACGAAGCCATTGTTTTCCTGTTTCTGTGCCGCGAACCCTAAACAAGTTAGTGTTTGCATGGGTTTTTTGTATTCAGGTGGGGGAAACAATCACTCAATTGTTGTCTTTATATTCCATATTTTGGAAGTTATATTGGTGGAAGTGTTCGTCTTGTGTTTTTTTGGGGGGCCCGTCAGGTTTTTTTTGTTCTTTTTAGGCTCTGCACTGATTTGTTTTGTTTTTTTATGCTCGTTTTTGTTTTTTTTGTGACAACCTCTGATCGTTCTGATGTGTCAGCATGTTGCTTTGTGGTTTTTTTTTCTCAGTTGGCAAAGCAGGACAGTGACAGGTTATTTTTGGTTGTTTTTTTTATGCGGCCGGACATTTGTTTTCATCGGGAGAGATGATCAGATAGTTCTTAAGCGCTCCGATGATTTAAGTTGTGAAAAACCAGAAAGAGCAAATCTAGTTATAAAATACAATACATACAAAGGCGTGGTTTTTTTTTTTTTTTTTGTATGATTGATTGTGAGTACCTGTCGGGATTTTAAATCAATACTCTCATATGTGTTAAGTTTGTGTGAATATTGAAGCGGGGCCCAATAACCACACCAAAAAAAAGTAATTTACAATTTTAGAAATTCCACCGGTTTCAACAGATGGCTACAGGCAAGCAAAAATATTTTCTTTGTTCACACATGCCTTATCCTAAAACAGCAAACACGATGGAAATCTGATCTTTACACACACACAAGCCATTGTTGTGTGTGTGTGCCTGTGTGTGTGTGTGTGTGTGTGTGTGTGTGCACATGCATGTGTTTAAGTCTGTGTTTACCTTGCCTGCTTTCAAAGGGCTTCATGCACACACAGACACTGCAGCCACATTAATTCTCTCCTGCAGCTTGTGGTGGATAAAAAGCAGTTTAAAAAAAAACAAAAAAAACAACAGCAGTTATGGATGAAGTGGATTATTATTAACATACAAAATTATGAATATTCTTTCAAAATAACTTTTAAAAAAAAAAAGGTTGTTTTTTTTCTCAGCAATTTATACATATTGTGACTTTTTTTGGTCAATGTTCGATTGACCGAAAAAAAAAAAAAGCCCGACTCATTTCATTTGTACGTGTTTTGGGTCAATCTCGCTTTCATCGTATCTATTTCGCGTATTGTTTCTTTGGCGTCTCTCGTCTCTGGATCCCTTTTTTAAGTCTCTGTTGATGATTCACGACATTCGGGGACTCAATCAGTGCAGGAAACACTCTTGTTTTCATTCTGATAGGTTTGGTTTCTCTCCGGGAAGATTAGATCACGTCTCCGCGGTGAAGCACGCGGCTGCTGAAACCAAAAACAACAAAAAAACACAAAAAAAGACTCACTTCTATTTTGTATTGTTATCGTGATATAAAACGTATAAATAATACGCCGCGAATTGTGCTTATTAGTAGGTCACCTCTTCCTGCCGGCGTATAACGTCCGACACCGACCCCGCCATTGGAAGTCGTGGGCCTGTCCATATTTGCTGTTTGTTTGACCCCGCGGGGGCACGAACCCTGGCTGATCCTTCATCTGAGGACAAAGCTTATGTTTGCAGTGACATCATAAATGCCTGCGCAGAGAGAAAAAACAATGGCTGATGAATTTAAAGCGGGCACAGTGGAGACAACACAAGAGAGACGAGGGCCCTGAAACGTCCAGTGTCATGGAAAGTTTTTTTGTTTTGTTTTTTTTGGCAGACTATCCAACACCTTGGTCAAACATTGGCTGGGAGGGACTCAGTCTTTTTTTTTTTTTTTTTTGCTGGGGGAGGAGGTGGGGGTAAAACGGGGGGGGGGGGGGCATCATGATGGGTTGTATCATTAAAAAATAATAGTTTCTATCAAAGCGTTGTGACAAGCTGGAGACAGTCAGAGATGGGGGGGTGGTGCTGGCTCCTCGGGAGGGTAGGGCTGAGGGGGGGCTTTGTTTTTATAGGCTCGCCTGGAATGTGTCGAGAACTGTGGACATCTGCTTTATTAGCATATGTGAATCCAACCAACCACCCCACCCCACCCCTTCAGCAATGGGATCTGCTGGTGGTCTGATAGTGTATCATAATGTTACTGATATCTCTAAATACAGACCGGGAGGATAGAGGGATGGGGGTGGGGAGTAAGGGAGTTGGGGTAGGGGCTTGTTTGCAGCATTTAATTAAAGGTTTGTCATTCAGAATCCCTTTTTTTTTTTTTTTTTTAAACTTACATTTTAACCTGCTGACAGAAATAAAAGAAGCAGACTTGTGTTGTTTGTTTTTTGATTTGTTTTTATGCTACATCAATTTTGTTGTTGTTGTTGTTGTTGTAGTTTTCAGTTGCACTATGCCTCCCGCTAGATAATAATAACGCTGCTTGTTTCAGGGTCTCCTGCAAGTTTATTGGTGTGAAGATTCCTCAGAAGTCGCTCTCGGGTCATTACAGATGCATCCCGCACGCACTCCTACCGGCCTTCATGGATTACCATTTTCTTTGTGAGGCTAATTGCATTATTATGGCTGCTTCTTCTGCTTCTTCTGCTTTCTCTTCTTCTTCTTTTAAAATACAAGTGGTGGCGGGGGGTAAGACGGTGGGGGGCCTATACATTTGCGAATGTACAGTGACTTATGGATGAGATTTATTTCCCTTCAAATGTAAATAAATATCTTGTTTCCGGGTTTGTGACAATTTCATGGTGCTTTTTTGTGTTTTTTTGTGAAGGGGGGTGGCAGGGAGGGGGGGGGGGTATTTCATGTTATCACATTTAACCCTCCTGTTGTCCTCGGGTCAAAATGAGCTGTGTTCAACCAAGTTCTATTTTATTTTCATATTTTTGGGGGGGATCATTGGTGATTAAGGAGGCTGTGAGGGTTTCTTTAAAGAATGATGACCAATGATCCCCAAAAAATATGAAAATATAGAAATAAAATAGAACTTGGTTGAACACAGCTGCGGGTCATTTTGACCCGAGGACAACAGGAGGGTTAAACTACTTTATGAACCATTTCTCAAAATCTGAAGCCAATAAGTCCCCCCCCCCCTCCCACCCACTTCTCCTCTGCAGACAGATATCATCTATTAAATAGACCAGGCCCCCCATGTAACCCAACACCTTTTGGGGGTGGGGGGGGGGGGATTGCACTCAATCAGGCCTATTGTTTCTGCTCACACATACAGTTCCTTCTGGGGAGATAAGTATGTCCTGGTCACGCAGATAACAACAATGCTTTTAAAAGCACGGATGAGACGTCGGCTGTCGACACCTCCAGTTTGGGACATTTCCCGCCCAGATTTCTAAAAGCGTTGTGCAGCTGAAGACCACATTTGGAAAATAAAAAACGTATATGGATCACCCCCCCCCCCCCCCCACCCCCGTTACCCCCCTCCCCACCTCCCTTCACTGGCGCTGTGATTCATGCAGCAGTTTGATGAGGGGCAGCATAAATATTATGGCGCAGAGGATGTGAGTCAGGACGGAGAGGATCCCCGTTCACTGGACCATTACTCCGGTTGAAAGGAAGAAGAGGAAGTCGGTTGGAAGATTTGTCACCACCAGATTGCTGTTTTAGAAAAGAAAAAAAAAAAAAAAAAAGTAAAGGAATGTGACAAAACTAAACAAAAAAACTTGGGTGTTGGGAGGAGTTTTTTTCCCCATAAATAAATCTAGCAAGTCAATAAATTCAGTGTGTGAGGAGCAACTATAATAATTCAATAACAATACATTTGTGTTTTTATACTTACTTTTAAATCATATTTTACATTAAGATTAAGTGAGTAAAGTTTGTTTAACGTTGGCTCTATAATACTCCCATAATGTGAGAAATTATATTAGTGAAAAATAATTCCACTTGTGACTGCAATTCAGATTGAAAACCAGCATCACAAAACTGGTTGTTCACATTCATCACTCATAAAGTGATCCGTATCACTGATGTACGATATCTGTGCAATTTACAATGAATAAAATTCTGTATTTTTTATCACCTACAATAAGAATCTTTTTTTCGTATTCAGAAATATTTATAGTAACTAACTAACTTTTGTATTTTGTGTATGTAGCGTGTGTGTGTGTGTGTGTGTGTGTGTGTGTGTGTGTGTGTGTGTGTGTGTGTGTGTGTGTGTGTGTGTGTGTGTGTGTGTGTGTGTGTGTGTGTGTGTGTATTTATCAAGCAGACACCAGCCGTGACGAAGTCTGGTGCCATCTTTGCTAGTTCGGAGCGGTTTGGAGCAGGAAGTGACCATATTTGGACCAGCTGGGGGGAGGAGCTAGCAAGGGATCTGACTCGATCTGATTGGAAAGCTGACAATTCTGCATCCCGCCCACCGATAGCCCTAACCTGACTGCACCAACAGGCCTGTCAATCAAAGAGACACGCCCCACCCGCCCCCCAACATTTTTTTGTTGTAACCTTATTTTCTAATTAATGAGGGATTATTTTCAGATGGACCGCCAGAAAATATTAAGAAGGAGCGACTTTAGCTAACAACACCAGAATAACTGCTGGAGACATTTTATGGATTGAGAATTTCATGGGAGAAGTTGAAAGGGAGTGTATGGAGGCTTTTTGGAGCTGACCTCTAGTGGCACTCGGTGGTATCGCAGCTGAAGACACTTCAGCATACTTTTCAATTCAATTCAATTCAATTCAACTTCATTTATATAGCGCCAAATCACAACAGAGGTTATTTCATGGCACTTAACACATCAAAGTCCTTACAGCAAGACTTTACAATATTATACAGAGAAACCCAACAATTCAACAATTCCCACATTCCAGAGCCGGAAGCTACGACCACTTTTATATACAGTCTGTGGTATTTATACATTGGTCTTCATTTTTTAACATTTACTTTTTATAATTATTGTTTGACTCTATTTGTATTATATGCAAATTATTTATTTTCTTTCCGTGTGCTTGTCTTTCCTGCTTGTCTTCTTAAGCTCCCCTAAGCTGTCCCCTGCTCATAAAGTCTTATCTTCTCTAAATATGCATTATTTACATTTTGAACAACAGGTTTTTGTCTGCAGAGCAACAGGTAGATCAGAAACTCACACCTCTTTTGTGTCGTCGCCTTTCCCATCGTGCTCAGCTCGGCTCGTTACTTCCCTCCGAGGCCTTAAGCCTTCACTCCTGCTCAAAAAGGTTCATTTTTAAGGGGGAGGAGGGGGTGATGGGGGGGGGGGGGGGGCGTTTGCTCCCACTCGGACCCTCTTCACCGGGCGGCGGGAGGCCGATACGTCCATCTGCGCCTGCAATGCGAAAGGAGGCCGCTAATCCCCCGAACAACTGTGCCCCTCTGGCACCGTATCCGTTGCACTGCTGGTTGGTGTGATACAATGGGCCTCGCCTCCTTTGTCCTTGAAATTGTTTTAATTAGCCCCACGGCGGGGGTTGGGGTCCCAAACATAAGACTTGACTCAACGGGAATTGACCAATAAGAGTGGCATGACACCATAACACAGGAGATGACGGACGATGAGTGATAAAAGTGATAAAAAAAATTAAAAATAAAAATAAAAATGGAAGATGCGGAATCGCTGCAGACGTTGTGAATAACAATTAACGAGTCAAATCGACTTATAGAGTTCAATAAATGTCAGAAAGTGATTCAGGTTTCTCAATAAGGAGGAACTCTACTTAATAAAACTGATATTGAGGAACTGTTGGGTTTCTGTATCCAACAATGAAACTTGTAAGATTTCAACTGCATCCCTTGTTGGTGTTTTTTTGTTCGTTTTTGTTTTTTTGCTCTTTTTGTTTGCTGCCTCTAACTTTCTTATCTGTATTAAGTCTTACTTATTGTTTATTTTCTGGTTGATTCATTGTATTTTTGTGCAATATAATGTATTTATAGTCTCTCTTTACGCAGCTACTCATTCATATATCATTCATACGTAGACATAGCTGTCATTTTTCTGTTTGCTCCATGTTGTATGTTTGTTGTTATTGTGACGTTATGTTTATGAATCACTTTGGAAATTCCAAAATTTAGCAAAATAAAGTGATGGCGTTCAGCAAAGTTGACATTTTTTTGAATTGCTTGTGTCAAAATTTGAATTATTCTCAACTCAAAAGCAATCGATCATCCTGTCTGTATATTGTGTAAGTTAAACAACCACAGAGACAAGACATCGGTAATGACTTTTTCAGACTGATAAAACCTGCTGCAAAACACACACACAAAAAAACCCGCACACAATGAGGCCTCCAAAAAAATGTCCCCTCAAATGTTGGTTGCAGCACTTGTTGCAAAACTCCCCAAAAAAAAAAACCTGTTAATCTCGCTGATCCGTGATTCACCAAACAAATGCAATGAGTGTGTGTGTGTGTGTGTGTGTGTGTGTGTGTGTGTGTGTGTGTGTGTGTGTGTGTGTGTGTGTGTGTGTGTGTGTGTGTATCTGCTTATGACTCATGGAACAGACTGCCAGAGGATTTGAGAGCTGCAGAAACTGTTGAACTTTTTAGACGCAAATTTGAAAGCCAACTCTTCAGCCTTTCTTTTAATAAAGTTTAAGTTGCTTTTATTTATTTATTTCCTCCACACTTTCGTACCTTCTATCATCCATTTAGCTGCTTTTAATTCCTCTTATATTCTATCTCGTGTTTTATCCTTCTGATTAACTTTCACTTTTTATCTTTTTAAGGCATTGTCCTCATTTGTATCCTCGTTTTTAGTTTCTAGTTCTTATCGCACTATTTTAACACTCTCATTGTCATTTTAGCTTTTGATGTTTCTTCTGCATATCTTTTATCTTGATCTTATTTACCTTTTACTTTGTTTTTAATTGCGTTTTTAATTTGTTCTCAAATTCATAAAATGTTTCTGCTCTCATTTATTGACCTCTGAATCATCTGTAAACCACTTTGAACTGCACCAAAATGTAAAAGCGCTCCATAAATAAAGTTTGATTGATTGATTGATCGATCACATGTCCAACCACCGAAACTCTCAGCCCTGCTTGGACCTCCCGGAAGTTGACTAGAAGCAAAGTGTGTGATCCAGGAGGATCATGTGACTTCTAAATTTAAAAAAAATGCCACAATAATCCATTGTCTGTTGCTTGCAGGTCCGTTTGCATTGGGAAGTTAATTGGAGTGAATCTCTGGTGGCCAAAAACATCAGTCAGATCTCAATGAGGTGATAAAAAAAAAAAAAAAAAACTAAATAAATAAAAAAAACAGTTGTCATGTAAAGCAGCCAATGGATTAGAAAATGACACACAAAAAAAAGAAATCCTCAGATGGGCCATTTATGTAAATTCTCTCACCCCCTTCCAAGTTCTGCCTTTCCATGTCAAACACCCATCCCCCCCCCACCCCTTTCCTCCTCCTCCTACTCCTCCTCCTCCTCCTCCTCATGCTCTCCTCCCTTTCTTCGCCCCATGGGAAGAGGGGGTGGTGGAGAGAGAGAGATCCCAAACCATCTGAATCCCTTTTAACTAAGTGGCCAGAGAGGAGTAAGGGCAATTATTCCACCATGATGCATTCCTTTTCAAAAGAGGACAGCGTCGCTGCCGCAGCACGTGGAATGCAAAGCTGTGTTATGGGCACCGAAAGGCATGTCACATCCCACCCCGCTCCTCAGGAAAAACTGGATATGTGCATCAGAAACAAAACAAACAAAAAATAAACAGGTGCTCGCTGAGGTATTTAATGTCCGGTGGAGGAAGCAAAAAAAAATAAATAGAAGTGTTCAGTAAAAAAAAAAAAAAAAAAAAAAAGTATCATTAACACTATAATTTTTTTTGAATGAGAAGTAAAAGTCACGCAAGCAAAGTTCAGTAGTTTTAAAAGTGTTTCATCATGCAGATGACTGTTGTATTGTGTTATGTTATGGTTGTTATGGTGAGTTAATGTGCGAATATTTTTATGTTGTAACTGTCTGAATATGAGCTCTACTTTATTTATTCACAGCGTAATCAACAAGAATATCAGACGATGATACGTACGTATGCAAAAAGTTGGTATAAGAGTACAATATTTCTCTCTGAAATGATGTAAAGTCGGAAAAATGCTAAATACAAAATTACCTTGTTTATTATAGGTTCACTGAAACATGCAGACTTTCATAACTATTCTGCAAATTAACACATAGATGTGCAAAAACTCAGATTTTGCTATTTAAAGTCAACAAATCAAGTCACCAAATTGATTTAACTGTTTAATTAATGATCAGAACATATTTTAAGATTATTTTATTTTTTTCCTGCAAAAAGTGCAATATTTCTATGAAGTAAAAGCGCAAAGTAGAAAAAAAATACTAAATAAAATCCACCTATGTTTATGTACATGTTTATTTTTGGGTCAGTTTAGGGTAATATATCAAAGATAAACAATGCAGATTAACACTGATAAGACACGTAAAAACTCTGATTTTGCTATTTAAAGTGTTCCTGTTTAATCCAAAAACAAGCCAACTGATCGATTTAATGGTTTCATTTATGATCAGAACATATTCGAACAGTTTTTTTTTCCTGCATAAAAGCAGAAAAAAAAAAAAGTAGAAAAAATAAGATCTATAAACTTTTTCAGGTACAGCTGACCACGAGCTCTCGGCTTTCTCTTGAGATTTCATCATCTACATTGTGTGTGCGAGTTTCCTGCATGCCACTATAAACACAGGCTTAATGACGAAAAATGCAGCCCTACAATTAACTGAGATTAATAACGGTGTGCTGCGATGAAGCCCCTCCCTCAACGCCGGCGGGCCCCTCGGGGCAAAAAAAAAAAAAAAAAAGAAGTTCTGTGAGAAAGACAAGAAAAAAAAAGAAGAAAAAAAAAAGTGTTTGTTTGTTTTCACCTTTCATAGTCATGCTGATTATAAGAAATGTTGGAGACTTTGCATGTTTGTATCCATCGGCTCACTGAAAATACAACAAAAGACTTAAAAGCGACATAAAACAATCATCAATTGGGATTTCGCTTCTTTTTTTTTTTTTTTTTTTTTGAAGTAACATATTTCTTATATTTTAAAGCAACCGAAGACGTGTGACTCGACCGCGGCCTCCGTTCCCATGCCCCACCTGTAGACTGTGTGCGGTATTGATTGCCCTCCACTTCTTCTGTGGTATTTAACGGAGCTCATCCCCCTTTTCTTTTTTTTTTTTTTTTTTGTACTGATTCTCTCACCGTTTAGCCCTGAAACTGGACACTGGTCCATGTATCATCCGGCGGCACCTTTCTTAGGAAGTGAGTGGAGCGTGGAGCGATAGCTTTAACACTTCTGGTTTTTAAAGGGGTATAAGACAATGAGCCCAAGACAAATTTCCAAGCGAGCAGCTGTGTGGTGGAAACACACACACACACACTTAGGGGTTTGTCGCATGCTCGGCATTTGCTCGACTGTTTCGGATGTGTTTTATTTTTTTCAATGCGTGTGGGGTGAAACAAAGGTGTGAATCAAACAGACACGCCCCCAAAAAACACAGCTTTTTAAAGCTTATTTTATATTAAGCTCATTTCACCGGAAAACCAATAAGAAAGAAGAACTGTCGCGAACAACAACATAAGAACTTGTGGAAAGAATTTATAGACGACGTATTTGATGAGAGAAGTTAAATGGGAGTCTACGGAGCCGGAGGCTTTTTGGAGCCGACCTCTAGCGGTCTTCGGTGGTATTGCAGCTAATGGCACTTCTGCATTGCGCCTCACTTTTCAGACCTGGAAACTATCTCCACTTTTATATACAGTCAAGGGTCTTTATGCAAAACTAAGCTAAAAAAAGAAAGAAATCCTCCCCCATCTCTACTTTCAAGTTAAATATCGAAGTGCAAAATGTGGAGCCGGTCTTAATTTCCCCCCAAAAAAGTCAAACCAGGACACTTGAGCCTGAAATCCCTCCGTATCGGTACGTCATACAAAACTTCGCGGCGTCTGCATTGTGTTAGCCGGCAGATTGTGCGCGTTGACACACAGGCAGTTTGACAGATAAGTCCTCGACCGAGCCTTTCATCCTCTGGACGTTCGGACGGAGAACCAGACGGGTCAGAGTTAACGACGGGCTGTCATTGCACCTTTTAATGTACGTGTTGAGTAAAGGCCGTTTTGCTCGTCTGCGTATACGGATAATGGTTTTCCGTTGAAAAGAAAAAAAAAAAAAAAGGTCAAGACTGATACGTAAAAAGGATTTAAAAAAAAAAATGTAATAAACAAATATTGATGATAAAAAAAAAAAACAACTATGAATTCATCTCCCGGCTCATATTTCATATAAAACCTCGAAACCACGTCTCCTTCAGAGAAATCCGACTGTAAGCGAATACTTGTTAAAAAAAAAAAAAAAAAGAGAAGAATGTGCTTTAATTTGTCAAGGAGATCTGAGCTGACAACTTTAGTAAAGTCCACTATTACAACCTTCCAGGGCCCCTGACCTAAGGAGGGAGTGACCCCTGACCTTATTTGGGCCTCTTTTATGAGGACTTTTTTTTTTTTTTTTTTTTTTTGGGCTCCGGCCAGATGGCTAAACTATCAAAGGCTTTTTTTTTTATGAGAAAAATCTGCAGGCAAGAGCGGAGTAGTATATTTATCTCATTGTGAAGGAGGGCGGAGCCTCTGTAACTTCCGACTAGGTGGGTCAAAAAACAAAAAAAGAAAAGGATCGGATACCCGGAGGGTGTGTGTGTGTGTGTGTGTGTGTGTGTGTGTGTGTGTGTGTGTGTGTGTGTGTGTGTGTGTGTGTGTGTGTGTGTGTGTGTGTGCGAGGAGCCTGCTTACAATTACTGCAACAAAAATATGAGGAATATTCTTTAATAAGGTTTATTAACTGTTATAATAAACAGTATCAACTCTAACTTAATGGGAGCTTGCTTCCTTCAACCTCTTATTTTCCATGCTCGCAACGTCTATTGAATTTACAGTGTGATGTCATTGCAACGTTTTTTTTGTTTTTGTTTTTGTTTGCACAATGCTTTCGTTTAGCTGTTACCCCTCAAAAGAAAGAAGAAGAAAACAAAAATTGTAGTCGTGTCTCCATTATCAGCAGCTTCACTATTGACTCCAACCAACCAAACCGACGCTCGGCGGCGGCAAACAAGAGGACGGATATTGATTTTCATGTCTTTGCAACTCAAAAGCAGCTGCGTGTCAATAGCGGCAATCAGACAGTAGAAAAATAAATTGTTGTTGTTCAACTGAAGCTGCTTCTTTTCTATAATAAAAAGGACAAAACCAAAAAAAAAACCCACCTATTTCACAGGTAATGTAAAACCTGTGTGGGAATTTTACAAATAAAACTGAAACTGATGCGACAGTTGCCGGAGATCACAGCTGAGTACAAATCAGTGGAATTTGTGCGTGTTTGAGGGGGGGGGGGGGGGGGGAGTTGTGTGTCCCTGGGTCGCTATTAACTCGCTCCGCTCACATCACTCATGTGGCGTCTTTATGAGCGATGGTCTGTTTTGTTGGATTGGGTTTCTGGGGAAAGCATTTAGGAGGGCCTCGTCTATGAGGAATAGATCGGAGACCCCCAGTAAATGTTTGATAGGATGTCTGATGCGCATGTTATACCAGCTTTTCTTCTACGTGCACGAGTTTTGACTTGGAAAATAAAACGTCCCATAAGCTCGTGGCAAACAAGGCTTACCGGTGAAAACTCAGTTCACACAGCTGCTGTAAGCATTACCTGTTTGTTGTTCTCCTCAGCTGCTCCCTCTGAGCCCACACATCATAACTTTTTTGTTTTTTGTTTTTTTTAACGACATCTAAATGCACAGAAGCAAAAACAATTCCCAGACATGTGTTTCTCTCCTGATCAGCGAACAACCGCAGCAGTTTAAAAAAAAAAGTGGCATCAAATTAATCAAAAGAAATCAAAATATTTTTGCCGTTTTGTTATTTGTGCGTTTGTAAACCGTGCAGAATTGCTCCCGGACGCAGCAAAAGAGACACCGATCAATCATTTAATGAGCATTTGCAGCTTGTAAAGGATAATCGAATCCATCATAACGGTGGGTAACCGAAGCTGTCGCTTTTTTAATGTGGCCATTCCTCCTTCTTGATTGCACTCAGAGGTCGAGTGAGATCTGAAGTAACTGGAAGCAGTTAAAATAATAGGAGCTGACCATGTGTTTGAGGTTAGAAGGACGGGGAGGGGCGGAGGAGCAGCCTCAGTCCACGGGGACTGATGCATTATGGGAACGTGGAGGAGATATGATGATGAAACATTAAATCAGGATGATGCCGGGTTGTTGTTGTTTGTTTTTTTGACTTATTCAATTCAATTTCATTTCTATAGCGCCCAGATCGCAACGCAGGTTATTTCACGGCACGTAACGCAGTAAAAGTCCTTACAACAAAACTTTACAGCATTGAAAAAGAGAAACCCAACAATTTAACGATTCCCACATAAGCTAGGAGGTCAAACCTCCAACAGACGGAAGGAAAAACTCCCTTTAACAGGAAGAAACCTGTTTGAGTTTGAATGCGGGGATGAATAACCCACATATTGTAATTTGAATAGAAATTCAAACAGATGCAGCTGCAGAGCAAAAACAGAATCATATCAAGTAAACTACAACTATACAGTAAATACCTCCAAACTGAAAAATTATCTCAACTGAAATCTATGCAAAGAGAAGCCATAAAAAAAAATAATTATAATAATATTTGGTTGTATGTGTTTACTTTCCCCTGCAGGGCAACAGCTCTGTACATGTACACACACATGCACACACAGCACCTGCACTCCAAAAAAACACAGGCACCCACGCAGCTGTCTCCGCCCCTTTTCATTCACAAAGATGGAGCAGCAGAGTGAAGGAGGCGGAGCTAATGTTTACCCAAAAAGTTGTATGAGTCACTGAAAGAGCACAATCTGCCCTGTGGCTGCAGGGAACTCTTATTTTGAAAATTCACTCAAACATCACGAGGCTTTTTTTGGGATCCCTTCATGCCATTTTAACTTCACAGTTTGATTTGTGTGTCTTGCAAATGAGCTAGAACCAAAATCATGAGGAGGAGGAGGAGGAGGAGGAGGAGGAGGAGGAGGAGGAGATTGGGGTTCTTCACCTTCAGATTTTTTTTTTTTGTCTAGTTTCACTGTTAAATCTCCCTAAAGTTTTTCAGAGCAACAAAGACCCCCGAGCGCTGGCCGGCCCACCCCTGCAGATGGCCAGAGGATCAGAGGCTGTCAGCACGCTTAAACGAGCCAAGAGTCGAAGCCTTCAGCCCCCGCGGGGGGGGGGGGGGGACACAGCATGAATGGGGTTATTTCCACCCACCTCTATAGCCCCCTGCCGGGCATTTGTAAAATGATTTGTGGCAAATTTGTTTAATCAATATGGATGCAGGATGGGGGGTGGGGGTGGGGGGGGGGTGTTTAAGGATTCCCTGAAGTCTTTCTTTTCCACCTCCCCTCTTTTCTTTTTTTCTTGCCTGTTGATGCATCAGTGGTCAAAGCATTTCAGGACAAGTCAGGGTTAATCTCTGTCCATCTATGTGTGTCTGTGTGAGGAGTACAAGCAGAAGCATACCTGAAAGGAAGAACTTATTGATCTGGAGAAGTGCAGGGAGTCAAACAAGCCATTGAAGTTTGGGACACTTCAAAGACCTGCTTTTAGGACATTTATTGCATGTCTCTACCTCTTATTTTTTTTTTCCTCTTAAATTTACCTCCTTTGAAGGTTTTTTTTGTTGTTTTTTTTAGATAAGGAGTGATAATTACATGTATACTTATGTTGTTTGCGTAGTTGGGGGGAAACAAAGAGTAAAAATCTGTATAAAAAAAAAAAAAAAAAAGAAAGAAAAGCCCCTAACCTTCCTCTGTTGTCTTCCTCTCATTGAGAGAAATCCAAAAGACAATAAAGGGCTTTTCTCCATTTTGGTTCAGCTTGTGATTTACAGTTTAGTAGAGTAAACCGCCCTCTCTGCAACACACACACACACACACACACACACACACACACACACACACACACACACACACACACACACACACACACACACACACACACACACACACACACACACACACATTCGCAAAACTTACAGCAGAAAGTGAGATTTAAATGTTTCTTAGTCCGTCTCATATAGAAAAAAACTGAACTATAAACAGTTATTGTGGCATTTCTGACAACTAAATAGACTCATATGTGACAAATTTTACCCATAATGCCCATCAAACTCCCCCCCCCCTCCTCCCCATTCATCCCATAAAAACATATATCCTGATGCCCTGTCCTGCATACCTCCCTGGTTGCTATGCATGGTTATTATTTAGCCCCTTTCAGCTGGATGTTTCTGTCTCTTCCCTCTGCACTCGTTCGTCATTATAAAACCCCGCAAGAGCACTTAAAAAAAAAAAAACCTTTTCAACTCTCCATCGACTTGAATAACTTCAGCACGCCCTCACACATCTCTCTCTCTCTCTCTTCCTATCTAAATGATGCTACCGCAGCTTTATGCCGCCGCATCCCTCCCGGCTTCCTATACGGACAGATGTTGGCAGAATTCCTAATTTCGCTCTCATTCATTCTCTCCGCTCTGAAAAGGAGGGGAAGCAGGACGGAAAATAATCGGCAGAACATCCCATAAGTCTGAATGTGAGGGCAGCAGATGTGGGTGGGGAGGGCCTCCCCCCCCCCCCCCGTCACCACCCTCTCCCCCCCCCACTCCACCTCCCCCGCCCCAAAAGGCCCATCTGACTATTGTCGAGCCCGAGAAGCCATTTCTGCGGTTGCTATGACAACCGAAATACATTCTTTTATCCACGTCCCATGCGCATGAGCTGTGATTTCTTTGAACTGTATCAAGAGGAAGGAGAAAGAAGAAGAAGAAGAAGAAGAAGAAGAAAAGTACAGTACAGGCAGAGGCCGATGAGGGGGGGGGGGGTGTTGGGGAGGAGGGTTTTGGGGGGGGGGGGATTAGGAGTTTCTTTTTCAGCAGTCACAGAAGGCGGTCAATAACCTCTGAGTGTCCGCGGCTGTCTTTGTCAATGGCCTGCTGTAAACCTGCATTGAAGAGGCCTTGAAAAAAAACCACCAGGTGTCTTATAGTCTCCGAGCGCCCCCCCCCCCCCACCCCCACCCCCCCTTCAACCCCATCCACCCACAAGAACGAAACAACATTCACTGTCAAGTGCTTTATGCCGTGTGTTGCTTTTGTATTCTGGGACGTCCCCCCCCCTCCCGTAACACCGAAGGGTACTTATATATTATATAGCAGAGCTTTAAGCTGATGCTGAATTAAGCATTTTGAAATTGCATTAAAATTACTACTCGGTTTGTAAGTTGTCTGTAACTTCCCCTTTGTCCGTGACAAAGTTCATTTCAAAGTATCATAAGCATGGCGACACTCGATGGTCTCTGCTTTTTGTGTGAGTTTAAATAAACGTGACCTGAATGTGATCGATCAGCCTTTCTGCTTGTGCGTGTGCGTGTGCGTGAGCGTGTGCGTGTGTGTCAGCATGAGATCATATGAACACCAGAGCGTTGCAATCATCAACGTTTCATCAGCATCACACTTTACTCCGTCCAACAAAACTTGAATATGTGAATGAGAGCAACATAAACTCAGCTGCGCGGGGGGGAAAAAATAAAAAAATAAAATCTCCAAAATGGACTTATTTCAGTTTTCAGATGTCACTGAAGTTTTTTGGGTGGTTTTTTGATTCACAAAATATTCCATGAACTGGATATTTTAACGTTGTTTGAAGGCCGTAGAATCCATAAATCGGGCTTTTAAACTCTGAAAGGTCTCAAAATGAGAGAAATAATAGAACTCTGTGTTTTCATTTTGATGTTTTTTTCAGTCTTTAACCTGTTGCTTTAAGTTGATTTTTCACCCCCGAAAACACCCAAAACAGAAGTCGGTGCCGTTGTGTAACTGTGACATTCTCATAAGCTAATTAGAAGTGAGGGAGCACCGATATCCTGCAAGCCCCCTCTGCTCAGCACTTCCCACCCTGTAAATGTTTATGGCCCTGACCCAGATTGCATCTGAGATTTGAAGGATTGGCCCCCCTGTTGACTCACAGCTTGATGGTGACTGCCCATAGCTCTGCCTATCTCTTTGTTTATTGTGTCTCAAATTCTCCAAAGTTTTGACCCCTCCTCGTCCCGCACCGAAGAAGACTCCGTGGGGACGATCGTACGAAGACGTGGAAATCGAAAGGCAGTTAAGTAGAAGATTTGTCGTGTTTTTAATCGAAAAAAAAAAGTTTAAAAAAAAGTGATATTTGTGTTGTGCAACTTCCGCTGACTCATCATAACGCTCCTTTGCTTTTTTGAAGCTGATTAGAAGTGAGAGTGGACACAGTGGGGTCCTCTTTATACAGTGAGCGCCTGTCCCTCCCTCCCTCCCCCCTTCCCACCCATCCAACCAAACACACACACACACACACACACACACACACACACACACACACACACACACACACACACACACACACACACACACACACACACCTCCAACAACCCTATTGTTTATTGATGGAGGTAGTTGTCATAGTCATGCGACAACAAAAGCCTGACTATTGCTGGTGTTTACCTCTGCACAGGAACCGCTGGGGCAATTCTCCATTAAATTACAGCCATGTGTGGGGCCACTGATCTCGGGCTCCCCTCACCCGCCCCTCCCTGCAGCACAGAGAGAGAGAGACACACACACACACACACACACACACACACACACACACACACACACACACACACACACACACACACACACACACACACACACACACACACACCTCACACACTCATATCAGACGGCATAAACCGAAAACTTACAAATCTTTAAAAAGAAAAGTAGATATATATTTCAGTTGTCATGTTAGAGATTGTTCCAAAATATATTCTAAAAATCAGTTTTTTTTTGTGGCAGCAACACACACACACACACACACACACACACACACACACACACACACACACACACACACACACACACACACACACACACACACACACACACACACACACACATAGCTGAAGGATCCCTGCAGCAGAGCAGAAGTTGTTTGTGGAATGCGGTGGCATATAATTTCCTCCACAACCCCCGAAAACCCTCCTCAGTCACCGGCGTGAGACAAATAAGCACTCATCTTGCTATCTCTGAAGACACACATCTACCTCGACACACACACACACACACACACACATAAAAAAGAAGCCCTTCGTCACACTTCCTGTTTCACCCAGGTGTCGCAAAGCCTTTCCGGGGTTAAAATCCCAGCATGCAAACTGTTTTCAGCTTTCGCCTAATCTCTAAATTTTAGCCGAGTTTAGATGGGGAAAATAAAAATCACTGTTTAGTGCAGCTGCTATTTAACTCCTTCGACATGTGAAATGTGACCTCGACTACATGCCGATGTTTGTAAAGACATCAGAGAAAATCACTGGTTTAATATTTAACTCTGTATTGTATTTCAAAAAGCCTGTTTTATAGTCCATTGTGTCAAATCTGCATCTGAAAAGTAACTAAAAGCCGTCAGATGAAGACGGTAGCATCAAAGCAGCGTGAAATAGAAAATACCCAAAGCACAAGTAGCTCTAAACTCTCGGTTTGGCACATATCCTGCTCTACATGAGAACTGCTTCTTCAAAAAACAAACACTCAGCGGGGAAAAAATACAATATTGGCACCAGCAGATAAACACCCAAATACCTTTCACCTCGATGCCCTCAGCATCTGTTCTAGGCCGGTGCCACCGAACAAAAGAACTAAATACACATGTTCATGAAAAGGAGGACATTGGAAAAGTGGGGTGGCGGGGGAGGTGTTCGCTGATCAATAACAGAACACAGTCTGACACTGTAGTAAATTGCAGTGAGAGCCACTATACTTGTATTTTCCGGATAATGCCACGTTTGGATGATTGAAAAGCGGCGGCGGTTGGCAGCGAGAGGGGGAAAATTACTGTATAGTTTTAAAGAGTGCAGCTCATAGAAGAAGAAGAAAAAAAAAAAGGCATTGATCGCCTACGAGTAAAGCTTATATTGCGATATGACGAATATGAACGAACAACAACGCAGGACGAAGGTAGTCGACATTAAAAAAAAAAAAAAAAAAAAAAAAAAAAAGGTCAACCGAACTGTTTTCATTTCTGCCCTTTCCATGGGAATCATGTCTTCTTTTTTTTTTTTTTTTTTTTTTTTACCCCTTTGTGCTTTGTGTGAGTTTAATGATGGTATTTATGACTACAAGGGAGGAAATGTTTTTAAGGTGGGGTTGGTGGGGTGGGGTAGGGTGGGGTGGGGGGGGGCCTGAAGAAAGCCAGAAGAGGATAAAATAATAAAACAGGATCTGAGAATTACACCGAACGAGAGAAAACTGCTCAACCGTTTGAAAGACTTGTTTGAGAAAACATGTCCGAGACGGAGAGACAGGAGACGACCCGGCTTTTGTTTTTCAGGTCTTTACATTAGAAAGAGTGATTTCTTTTATTCCCCCCCCCCCCCATCCTTTTGTTTCACGAGTCAACAGTATATTATTTGCAGTCTGACACTTGGTTGAGTGTTTGATTCAAAGCGAGGAGCTGCAGACATACACTAAAAAAAGTGTTTTAGAAATAGTTGAACCGTCCGGATCCAAGTTTTCATGTTTTTCGGGAAAGGATTCGTAATTAAGAGATTTTGCTCCAGAAGTGTTTGACGAAGAGTAAAAATACAACGTTGTTGTTAAAAGATTAGCGTCTGGTCTGGTTTTTTCAGACTCATTTCACCACAAAAATCGGCCTTGTTTTGACAGCAGCGCCGGTTGTCACTGTGACGTGAAAAAGCTCATCCTTCCCCAAGTTTGGGCCCGTGCCTTTCATCTTTTACTGAGTCATAAAAAAAACACAAAAAAAACACATGTTCAATTCACAATTCCTCAGCAAGTGTTAGAGCTGCTGTTATTGTTTGTCCACGGCGAGGTCGTCGTAAAGCTCAGCGAGCGACACGTCTGAGAAACTTAACGTCTCTTGCTGTCTAAACTTTAATATTAGGCAACCAGTAAAACGTGTAACTGTCACGCCCGGCCGGGCCGAAGCGTGTCCATTTCACGTGTTTTGTTTTGGGTTGTTATCGAACCGTCTGTTGAGACTTTCCGTCACCGATGTGGATTCGCTGTTGGTCGCATACGTGACCCGGTCAAGGACAAAATTGTGTTTGCTCTCTGCGTTCGCTGCCACTTTAACAGTTGTGTTCTCTTTTTCTCCGAAGTGACGTAACTGACATTGACTAACACAAGGTGATCAGGGTGGAGCTCAGCGGCCAACAAACCGATGCAACTTTTGGACAAAAAGGCGGGCAAAAGGGCCGAGGATCCATGCGTCGCTGTGGCGTGCTGCTTTCATTATGTTTTTCATTTCGTGTTTCACGGGTATGTTTTCGTCGTATTTGCAACCCCGGGTTCCGAGAAAGTCGGGACGCTGTGTAAAATGTAAATAAAACCAAAATGCAACGATTTGCAAATCACTTAAACCCAAATTGAATTGCAAATAGACCAAAGACAACGTAGCAGCTGTTAAAACGGAGGAATTTTATTGTTTCATGTGAAATGTACGCTTGGTTTGAATTTGATACCAGCATGTTTACCACTGTGTTGCATCGCCTCTTCTTTCAACAACACTCTGTACAAGTTTAGCAACGGAGGAGACCAGTCGCTGGAGTTTTCAAAGTGAAATGCGGTCCCATTCTTGCCTAATAGGATTTTCAGCTGCTCAACAGTTCAGGCTCTCCCGTGTGATATTTTTCATTACATGATGAGCCGCATTTTTTTAACTGGGTGACAGGTCTGGACTGCAGGCCGGCCAGTTTATCACCGGACTCTTCTACCACAGAGCCGTGCTGTTGGAATGCGTGTTTTCAGAAGTGTTCCTGAGCCCATGCAGTGATTTCCACTACAGAATTGAACATTACAGCCCTCCAATATTGTTTTTTTCAGCCTGGTCCTTTGTGTTCAGAGATTTCTGGAGAGAATGCACTTTTTATACCGACTTATGTTCCTGATCGGTTGACAAATAATCTAATTAGTTGTGATATGTTCAATCGGGTGTTTTTTTTTTTTTTTAGCTTCACACAACTTCTTCAGCCTTTTGTTTCCCGTGTCCAAACTTTTTTGAGATGGGTCGCTGGCATCAAATTCGAAATGAATCATGTACTTTTCATTAAACAATAAAAATGTCTCCGTTTCAACATTCGATATGTTTTCTTTTGTCTATTTTTAATCAAATACGGGTTCATGTCATTTGAAAACCACCGCATTTTGTTTTTATTTACACTTTACACGGGGTCCCAACTTTTTGGGGGAAACGGGGTTGTGCTTGTCAGCCTTATTATTTCAATTTTTTTAAATAAAAGAAGTCGCTGATGTCCTTCTGGTTTTCCCACAAGGGGAGTTTTACGACCTCGCACAGTTTGAGTTGTTTAGATTGAACGGTGCGTGTTCAAGTATTCTTACTTATTGGGGCAATAAACTGTCTAGACAGCACTCCCTTCTTTTTCACCTTCAGCCAGTCCCTTTAAAGGGCATTTGTTTATCTGAATGTATTGGCTTGTCTTTGTCTCACACTTATCAGACGGGGTATTATATAACACACGCTGAGGCATTTTAGCCTTAAACAAAATAGCAGGGAGGCTAATTTCACATATGAGGGTAGAGTTACTTCAACTTTGCAGTACGACAGTTTATTTCAGGTCATACTCTCGTTTATCGAATGTTTAAATGGCGGATTTTATTCTCTTCATTGGCAACTGTCATCGTTAGCCAACGTACGAATCGCTTGTTTGTGTATGTAGCCAAATGGTTGGTTAAAAAAACACGAGTTTTAAGGGACAATGGCGGCGTTAAATTCCCAGAACCAAAGGTTGAAAAAAGGTCAAAATGCCAAATTTTCTCCCAACAACCAAAACTAGAATATTTTCCGTTAAAAAATGGCACCAAACAAAAGACAAAACAAGACGGCTGCCACATTACAGAATTACTGAGTATCAAACGTGATCACTAAGATTTTCTCTCCACCGGGCACTTTTTTTTACTGTTTTTATTTGGGTTTTCTGCGTAAATTATTTTATTCTCTCTTTGCTTTCAGTTGAAAACATCCATCGAGCACTTTTGATGTTTGAACCTGTGCCACGGACTGTAAATAAATTTGCCCCGACTCTCCTTAATAGACTAATTTTTCGGCATTATTCTGGGAGGAAACCCTTGTGTGTGTCCATTCTGCTTCCCTCAACCGTTTAATCCCTTTATACTCTTCACACTGACTTCTTGAATGCCTTTCTTTCCTAGTCCTCTGAACACCAGGAGGAGTCTTACAAAGCATTCTTCATTCTTTCATTACAGCATTTTTTTTTTCTTTCTTCTTTCTCTTTTTTTTACGCCTTTTGCATTTGAAATCGTGGCCAAAATAGACAATTCCCTCACTTCAAAGATCCGAAGTGACCCCTCTGGGGTATACTGTGCGGGAAAACCTTTTCACACAGCTTGGTATGTCCTTTGGTATGTCACGTTCCAAAAATAAATTCCTGTGCGCGTAAAGTAATCTGTGAATGAGGGTGTTGGGGGGGTGGGGGGGGGACCACACCGTATGTCCTGCACAACATATCATCGGTACGCCGTACACCACAGTGACTGTACAGTTCGGGTCCCTCTTTTACCTTCCAAATGAAATCTGCGTGCGGTGGTGGTGGTGTTGTTGCTTTGTGGTGCTCCATAAACATGCAGGAGGTTGACTGTGCACTGCATTATTAAAGCTTTTCCCCCTTTGTAAATTCTCCCTGGTGACTTGCAGTGAACTTCCTGGAATGTTTTAGCCGTTCCCACAATGATACAGGGTGGCTTAGCGATCTGAGTAATGTAGCGTGTCAATTTGAAAGGTGAGGAAACAACTAATTTCCAGTCAAAGCCCCCCCCCCACCACCACCACCACCACACACACACCTAAAAAGAAAAAAAGAAAAATCAATTAATGTTTTGTTTACTTATATGTGAAAATATATCAGATATAAGTGGTTTTATTCATATTTGGGACTACTTTTTTTTTACGATAGAATCATAAATAAGCCTGGAAAAGGATGCTTATGTAGTTGTATAGTCCATTATTGTACATTTTGGACACTGACTTGCTCTTACTTTTTTGTATTTGAAAGAATTGTAATGAACATTTTGCACCGTAGCATCTAATAATAATAATAATAATAATAATAATAATAAAAAAAGAAGCATAACATTAAGAGCACTGTTGTGATGCTGTTACAGTATGCTCTGATGACCATAAACTGACTTTTTTTCTCTCCCCCTCTATTGCCCCACATTTGCTTACAGGAACATTATGAATACAGAGACAGAGATTCAGGAAGATGAAACTGTAAAATGTTTCCTGGTAAGTGATGGGCAGCAGTCACGGAACAAAAAGCCTCTATTAATCAGATAAACGCCACATAGATTAACTGTATTCGGGGATATGGTCATACAAATAAATAAATCGAGTTTTAAATGGCTCTGAAGTGGTCAACCAATCAACGCAAACGTCTGACTGATGTTTAGTTCGCTTGTGTCTATCCGTGGCAGTTTACTTTTCTTTTTTTTTTTTGTCATGGAGGAGGAGAAGAGCGATAAGTTGGTGGTGGGGGGGGGGGGTTATTAACCCTGCCTCCATCCTGCAGTCCGGCCACTAGCGTAGCTCCGCCCGCCCTCCCTCCCGGCGCTGCGCCCCGCTCATCAATACGGAGCGCATTTGAATAATGTGTTAGTACTTGGACTGGAGCCAATCAGCTGTCAGAGCACCGCGATAAATCGCAATGCATTATTGATAATAATAATTACGTTGACATGCGCATTTCCACTTGAGGGGCAAATTTTTTTTTCTTTCTTTTTTTTTTTTTTTTTTTTTTTTTTCCCAGGCGAAGAATTTGTTGAAGAAGGTTGAGGAAAATTGTCTGTGACTTTTTTTTTTCCGCTCCTGATGGTCGCACCATGTCGAGGCGCAAGCAAGCCAAACCGCAACACATCAACTCCGACGAGCCCGGCTCCGCGGAAAATAGTAAGTTTTACACACGCAAAACAGAAACTTTTACACGTTTAACGTCGCCACGCTGCGCTGCTATTTATCGGCATTTCTTTTGTTTTATCCACGACGTTTGTTTGGAAGGAGGGCTTGACTTTTTTTTTTTTTTTTTTTTTTTTTTTTTACTTTGACCTGTTGCTGTCTCCCGTATTATTATTATTATTATTATTAAAATTTTTTTTTGAACTGGCTGAAACTCCGCAGTCCTGGAAGCGACACAATTTTGAGAAATGCTTTTTTTTTTTTTTTTTTTTTTAAACACAGGTGCTACGCGAGGCTTAAAACGCGACACTTTTCACACGGAGCCGAATTACTGCCCGTTTTTTGGTAACTTTTTTTTTTTTTTTAAATCTAATTTCATTGAAACTGTAACGTGTAGGTTTGTTGGAGTTGTTGTTTCGGGGGCAGAGTTGAGAGTTGAAGACGGTGAAACCCTTTGAAGTCTTTTTTTTTGTGTGTGTGTGTGGATACATTGTGGCGTGTGTTCCTACCTGTTGATATTTGTCTTTTCTTTCTGATTGGGCTCTTTTGTAGACGCACTCAGGAAGTTGGATGACTTACCCAGGCTGGTCAAAAATGTCGCGTGCGAGTTTTTGAAAGTCATTCGGATGTTACGAACCGGTTTTTTTTTTTATTGAGTATGAAAAACAAATATCACGTGGAACCGGTGGCGATGCATCGGTTTCGGCTTGATTTCGACGGGCGTTGTTACATTTGCTCATTTGCTCATCGTAAATTTAACCATCTAAATAGCTCCTCTTTTTTTTTTTTTTTTTCCAATTCCAATAAAACATTTGTTCATTGTGATGTTACTATTTCGGTGATATACGTTTACTAGTGTGCGCAAAAAAAACAACAACAACAACAGAAGTTTGAAACAAAAGGTATCTCAAAAAAAAAAAAACCTGTATGAAATGTGACTCTGGAGTAAGCTGACCTGAAGGCAATAAATCCCCCAGTTTAATGCATGACTGTTTCCTTTGGTACATATGTAGAGGGGTGGGGGATGGAGCAGTGGCCTTTTTGTGGAGACTGGGTGGGGGTGCGGCGTTTTTGGCGTTGCCATATATATGCAAGCTGCAGCAGCTCTGCCGTGTGAGACCTCCACCTTTTTACAATGGGGTGGTGGGGGGGGGGGGACTAAGGTTTTTCGCGAGCTGCTGTGTTTTCTGTGTTGTATGAACATTGTGTGACCGCGTTTGTGTACTGATCTAACGCGCATAAAGTGAAGGTAGAGTCTGACCTCGTGTCATGTGTTTCCCCCCCCCCCTCACGCACGCACACACACACACACACACACACACACACGCGCGTACACACTAAAGGTGATCAGCTGCAGGTCATGCGCCGTCAAGTGGCAAACTAGTGTATTTGTTTCATAAATTGTATTAGATTACATATTCTAATTATTAATATCGACATCGTGTGTGTTGCTGTTGTTGCTCCCATTGAAGTTAAGCGCAACTCGGCTGTGTTGCGAGCAAACGTGTGTTTGTGTGGCAGCGCCATGCTTACTGTTTTATTTAATTTTTTTCAGCCGTTTCGGTGCCTCCTGGTGAGCAATTACCAAGTCGAATAGTTTCCTTGGGCAAATGCAAACGGGGGGGGGGGGGGGGGGGGGGGGTCCTACCCACCTTTTCTCAGAGGCATTAGCATTTAACAATACACCCAGTTGTGAAATGGCCTCTTGGTTAGCAGGCAAATTAAAATGCACACTTGGAGCACTTATCAGGTTTTCACAGGCTGTGAAACTAATCAGCATTTAACTTTCCCTTCACTTAGTTTTTTTTGTTGTCTTTTTCAATACATTTGCATTGTAAGTGTCTGGCTTTGTGTTTCTGGGCCGCTCTTTGTTTTATGCCAAGTGGGACGTTTTTAATTCAATCATGGAATCAAGGTTGAACTCTTACTGGATTTTTAGTATGTCATTGGACACAAATATTGTTTTTGAATGTGTCACCAGAGGCAATTCCCCCCCCCCCCTTTTGTTTGTTTATGTTAGTAACATGGTGATTTAAAGCCCAAATCTATGGCTCTTTTGTCTGGACTTTGTTCTGGGTAATGTCAAAGGTAAGTTGATTGCCCTCTGCTGGTACTGTGGACAACAGTTAAATTCAGAGTTTTGAACAGCCCACTGCAGTGATCTACAGGAAGTGGACAAAATACGAGGAACATCCTAAAATATTATGTAATCAAACTAACACCTTGAAATCATGTCAGCAAAAATGTAACATGCCTTTTAAAAAATAATATTTTATCGGGCTATTGTACTGTATTTTAAGATACTCCGACAAACATATAGGCCCTTACATCTGTGTATTAGTCAGCTTAGTTCATCAGTTTATCTTTAAAAATGAGTAATTTATGAGGTTTTTCTTTCTTTTTTTTTTTTCTTTTTTTTTAAACCATGCCATAACTGTTTGAAGCGTTATTAATTTCAATCTTGTCTTGTTTTAGGGATTGTTCGAGATGATGAAGCGGAGGGGACTGGAAAAGTGAAGAAGTTCAGAATGGACGAAACCCAAGTCTGCAACAAGTGTTGTGCCGAATTCTTTGACAAGGCAGAATTTCTTGAGCACGAGAAAAATTGCACTAAAAGTCAGCAAGTGGTCATCATGAAAGACGGAGATGGCCACGAAGTGCCTGAGGAATATTCCCACGGTTCTCCCGAAGGAGCAACCAGCGACCACGACGACAGCCGGTCCAGCGGTCATTCCCTATCGCATGCCAACGCGGAGCAGCTGGAACGCACGGAGGAAGAGTCCAGCCTGAACGCAGAGGACTCAGGACACCGGGATCACAGAGAGATGTCGGCCAGTCCCGAGACGGCCTTCCACCCTTCGCCCAAAGTGCACGATTCCAACGTCACCCTCGAAACCATCGCGGACACTAAAGTGGCCGTCTCCCAGCACTCATCAAAAGCGTCTCTGACGTCGCAGGAGGCCACCCGGGCCATCCCGGTGATCCTGGAGCAGCTCGTGTGCCTGCAGCAACAGCAGCTGCAGCAGATCCAGCTCACGGAACAGATCAGGATTCAAGTCGCCACGATGACGCCTCTGGGTCTGCAGTCGTCGGTCGGGGCAGCGATGGACCCTCTGAAGGCTCTCGGCGCCCATCTCTCCCAGCAGCTGTCTGCAGCGGCGGCTCTGATAGGAAAGAGGACCGGCACTCAGAGCCTGTCCATGGAGGCAATGAAGCAAGGTAAACTGCCGCCGCCCGCCGGCATCTCCGCCTCAGTGGACTCCATGACCTCGAAGACGGCCTCGAAGACGGACATCATGAAGGGTGATGCGGCCGGCCGCCTACCGGCACTACTGCCGCAGTCACCGGGTGTCCTGGGTTTCTCCAGCAGCTTCACTGCTATCCAAGCAGCCGGGGTCGAGTCCTCCAAAAAAGTCAAGACGAAGATGCCCAGCCTCCCGCCGGAACCAAAGACCGTGGACTCGTTATACAAGCACAAGTGCAAATACTGCGGGAAGACCTTCGGCAACGACAGCGCCCTCCAGATCCACCTGCGTTCTCACACCGGCGAGAGGCCCTTCAAGTGCAACATCTGCGGCAACCGCTTCACGACCAAAGGCAACCTCAAAGTGCATTTCCAGAGGCATAAAGACAAATATCCCAACATCGGCATGAATCCTCATCCTGTGCCGGAGCACCTTGACAGTATTCCCACCAGCAGCGGGATTCCCTTTGGAATGTCTGTGCCCATGGACGAGGCAAATCTGACTGAAATTAAGCCTATGCTGGCGCATCCAGCCACCGGGTACAACCCGCCATGCATAACAGGATTCAAGTCGACGTTCGACGGCTTCGGAGGCGACCAGTTCTCCCAGAGGCCCTCCCCGTCGACGAGCGACGGCTGCCCGTCCGTTTCCTCCGTGTTCGGCCCGGAGACGGGACCGGACCTGAATCCGAAGGACGCGAAGGATCTGCTCGACGCGCTGCATCACGTGAACGGCAACGTCCTGCTGGGAGAGCAGAGCTCCGGGACGGCGAAACTCCAGCAGATGGTGGACGGCCTGGAAAAGAGGAGCGGCGACCCCAACGAGTGCGTGATCTGCCACAGGGTGCTCAGTTGTCAGAGCTCGCTCAAAATGCATTACCGCACGCACACCGGAGAACGGCCGTACAAGTGCAAGATCTGCGGCCGCGCGTTCTCCACCAAGGGGAACCTGAAGGCTCACTACGGAGTGCACCGGGCCAACACGCCTCTGAAGATGCAGCACTCGTGTCCCATCTGCCAGAAGAAGTTCACCAACGCCGTGGTGCTGCAGCAGCACATTCGCATGCACATGGGCGGGCAGATCCCCAACACCCCGATCCCGGAGCACCAGTTGGAAGCGGCGGAAGCGATGGAGCCTTCGCCGCCCGAGAAGTCTCAGGAAACCGGCGGTTTCCTCGAAAGGAGCGCGGAAGATCCGGAGCCAGACCTGAACTCCCAGCAGCCGAACGACGCCTCGAACCCGCTGCCGTCCGCCGCCAAGGAAGAACCGCAGCAGCTCGCTCCGCCCCCCGCCTCCGCCGCCACCACTACCACCACCACCACCACCACCACGTTTTCCAGCCTCGACGTTTTGAAGAATCTCACCTCGGCTCTGGCGCTGAAGCAGCAGAGCAGCACCGCTTCGGAGAGCGAGGGAGCGTCCAAGGAATCCCCGCCGGCGCCGAGAGAGCAGGACTCTCAGAGTGGCCGCAGTCCCGCCATTTCCGACTCGGCCGCGTCCTTTCCCTCGTCCTCCCCGGTGAACAACGTGAGCATTAAGTCTCCCGAGTCCGCCGCGGACGACTTCGCCCGCAACGGGTTCAAACTGGAGTTCGACGGCGCTCAAGACGCCGACGAGTCGGGCGGAGCCCTCGACCTCACGGCTTCCAGCAGCCTCACCCCCAAAGCGATCAAAGAAGAACCCGGCGTGTTGTTCACAAACGGAGAATACAGTGAGTTTAATACTCGAGGGGGAAAAAGTACGTTCAACAGCTGTCGTACCGAATGCGTCGGTCTCTAAATATTATTCTCCTCTCGTATTCCACAGTTCCCAGTAACTTGTCTTTCATGAGGATACCTTCGAGCCTGACCAGTCTGGAGATGAAAATTCCTCCAGAGAATCCTCTGGGCTCCCACGGTCTGTTCAGCTCCCACATGCCTCAGGGAACCGCCATGGCCTCCCCCATGTCCAGCGCGCAGCGCCGATCCGCCAGGCAGCACGTGTGCAACGCCTGCGGCAAGAACTTCTCGTCCGCCAGCGCCTTGCAGATCCACGAGCGCACTCACACAGGGGAGAAGCCCTTCGGCTGCAACATCTGCGGCAGGGCTTTCACCACCAAGGGAAATCTGAAGGTGAGTCGTCCGCTTGACTCAGAAATTGTCGAGTAAGCGGGTTTTTTTTTTTTCATTTTAATTGTGTGATGTCTCGTTTCTAAGGTGCACATTGGCACTCACATGTGGAACAACTCGTCACGGCGCGGCCAGCGTCTCTCCCTGGATAATCCCATGGCGCTAATGGCGATGAGCTCCGAGGCCAAGATGCTGCCAGAAATCATGCAGCCCCCCAAAGAGCTGGGCGCCCCGCCGCCAATGAACTTTGACCCCTCCATGTGGAACCAGTACGCCGCCGCCGCCTTCAGCGGCGGCCTGACAATGAAGACCAATGAGATCTCCGTCATCCAGGGAGGCGGCATCCCGCTCTCCGGGAGCCCCGCCGGCGGGCCTCTGATCGGATCCACCGGAGGCCTCATGAAGATGGACGTATCTCACTCCAGCTTGCCCGCCACCATGGCTGAAATCGAGAAGACGAGCTCAGACAGTGTGCCAAAATCTCAGTTCCCACATTTCATGGAGGAGGGCAAAATAGCAGTTAATTAGTTTTTTTTTTTTTTTTTTTTTTTTTTTTTTTTCTCGTAGTCATCAGGTTCTCATCTCCATTCAGTTTGTGAGTGTCTTTTTTTGTTGTTGTTTTTTGAATGAGGTACAATCAATGTTCAGAGAAAACCTTTTTTTTCCCAGATGGGTTGAATTTTTTTTTTCTCCTCCCAGGAACTTCATCGCAGCTCTCTTCTCTCCAATTCTCAAGTGTTATTTTTAGTTGAACTTGGTATCACTACTGTAGTTGTATTTTTACTTTACATGAATATATATATATGTGTGTGTGTGTGTGTGTGTGTGTATATATATATATATATATATACATACATATATATGGTATATATATGGTATATATACATACATATATATATATATATACATATGGTATATATATGCGGGTATTTTTTGTTTTGTTTTGCTGTCTATCCAGAAGTTTGAATGTATAACTTACTTGAAACTGCTTTAATTCAGACTGTCTCCTTGTTGACTTTTTTGAAGGATTTTTTTATTTTAATTTTTTACTTTAGGAAAATAGGAAAAACAAGTTTCAGGGCACGACTCTAAGGACACTAGTCTGACCAGTAAGGACACGCTTTCAGTGTTCAGAAGATAATGGTGTAATTAACCATTTGTGTCTATAATGACTACTTCCCCCTCCTGTTGTGTTACCAAGGTTTTTCTTTTGTTCTTTTTTTTTTACATTTGTACATTTCTTTTAGTGGTAAATGGCATCAGCTTGTCTCTTCTTAAAGGGACTGTTGATCAGACTGACAGATTATTCCACCGTCTTTTGCCTGTTATTAAAGCAAAGTGCAACAGCTGAGTCATCGGTTTTAGATGATGACGATTACAACATCTTTTGTTTCATTGGTGCCAAGACACAACAGTTGATAGATAACTCATAACTTTTTGCCAAGTGCCTGATCTGAACCAAACTCGCTCGTTGCGTTTCGGGGCACCATTAACTTTGTTACGAAGGCTCCTTGAGGTTGATAAATTGGCGTGCTGTTCTATGTAGTGTCGCGTGTATTTCATATTTCCCCGTCAGGTTTACTGAAGTCGATGTTTCGACCCCCAACCTGCCTCTCGTATATTTAACTCGCAGATCTGCGGTGTCAAATTTAATCGGCTTGAGTTCTGAAGGCTACCGTATGCTTCATGTCGTCATGCCTGCACTTTATTTCAGGTTGTAGTTGCATTTACATTTTTAAAGTTGCATTTACATTTCACTGCTTTTATTGTCGCGGCAAAAAGGGGAAAAGGCAAATCAACAATTTTGGCAACTTTTCCTTCCTGACTCAACAATTTGTGGTCATTGTCAGGCTGTTTTTTTTTGTTGTTGTTGTTTTTTTTTTTCTTTCTAGGTTATGTTATCAACTTGTAGCATCATTAATTTATTTATACTACACAAAATGCTTGAGTTTAGGGGGTAAGTTCTACCTCGTTTAGATTTTAGTTGTTCCCCCACACCCCCTTACTCTCAATGCAATGCTCTGTACATTTTCTTTTTTTTCGGATACATTCTTTTTCTTTCTTGAGTAATGCGATAAGAGTTTTCATTCTCAACCTGCTGAGTTGGACAGTAATGAATGTATCACTGGACACTTTACACAACTCAGACTGGTCCGAGTACTTTGTTAGGCCCCCTGCTGTACATTCCTTATCGATATGCATTTGCCAAGTTGTGCCTTTCTTTAGCAAACCATGTCAAAACTGCTTTCAAATTGTCTCTACAGTTCAAGCAATGTTGAGCCAATTTGATCTGTTTACAATGTAAAAAAAAAAAAAAGTTCTCTTGTTTGTTTTTTCTTTTTTTTGCCCCAAATGTTTTCCTTCACCTAAAATGTTTGTCTGATTTAGAAAAAAATAAAATCAGGGTGACTTTTTTCAATATTCTGCCCGTCATTACTTCACTAACTTGTTTGAACAGATGAAGCACAATCACTCCTTTTGAATGCTAACTCGTGTGCCGGCGCCGGCTGGTCTGAACATACTGAAAATCCCTCATTTACATAAATTCACCTTCAGATGACTAGTGAAATCTTGTTTTTCTATTCTCATTACCCCTCCGGAGTCATTAATCCCTTGCCATTTTGCATTGTCAATGAAACACCATTTGCATTCACAACTGAAGCATGCTGTGAAATCATGTATCCACAGTCCATCTTAGCCCAACTGTATAATGGCCTTTTCCTTTTTCATTTGTGACAGGACGCCATACTTTGCATGATTGTGCTTATATGACACAAGGGTAGTCGTAGAGGATGCAGAAAAACAGAAGAAAAAAAACCATGTAGAACTGAAATTGTTGTTTGCTTAGATTCCGGCATACACGAAAGACCAAAAACTAAAAAAAAAACTACAATGTTTATGCAAAAAACTAAAACAATTTTCATAATATAAACATGAAAGTTATTTATTTTTATAGTGGTGGCGCACCCTTAATCATAATAACAAAGACTGCAGTGCTTCTGTCAGTATGACAAACTGAGGTCAAAGTTGTGGCATTCAAATTTAATTATTGTAGGTATAACTCATTATACAAGTAGTCCCCTTTTGCTACAGTGGTGTACCTTCACCCATCTGACCTCGCTGCATTCTTTTTAATAAATGTTTGCACCTGTTTTTATCTTTGCTAATCTCCACTAGTACCTTTGCTGGTTTCTCGTATCCTCAAACACCTGTAAATAACCTGTATTCCGATCCATTGGACTCTTATTACAATGAAAAGTATTTCTATTATTCTACCCCACCTACCGTACATAAATAACTCAAAATATTAGGAACAGCCTAGAATACAATGCAAAACAATACACCATAAACTGCAGCCTAAAATAACTCTCCACACAAATCACAACTGCATGTGTTGGATTACAGCGAACAATCTTGATTGAAAAGAGTTACCAGTAAAATGCACCTAGAGTATCAAAAGTATAAGCATTTAATATAGATATCGACAGTAGTAGATTATTACTGTTTATCCATTAAAATGTATTTTAAGCTAATTTGAACTATATCATCTAACTGTTGGGTAGATTAATACGTCGTCCTCCTGTGACCCACTCCCATCATTTTTTTCTCATAGGAATGCACAGACTGGGCTTGACTGACATAATATTTCTATCATATTAGCTCAAGCCTAACCTAAGCAGGTCTCAACATCCCCAATAGTCATCTATAGTAATGCATCAAAGTCAAGCTGGTCAAGTTTATTGTATGTTTTTTAAAGTAAAATCCAAATGCCTTAAAATGTAAAGGAGTAAAAGTTGTATCTACAATTTCTTCCAGAAATGGTGTTATTAGGTTATATAGCCGAGTACAGAATACAGTTTAAATATAATTTCTTATTTAAAGTACAAATACCTCAAAATGGAACTTAATTGGAGTACTGTAAATGATTTTTAGTTACTTTCCACCCCAAGATCTGGTTAAATCCATACTTACATTTGGCAGGGACACCATGCATTCAGTTTAATTGTTTATTTTTGAGGGCAGCAGTTTGAGAATTTAATGGCACCTGTCAAAACATAGGTCCTCCATTTATTCATCTTAAATAGTGTTGATCTAGATAGAAGAGACCAAATCTATAGGCCTAAGCTGCAAATTCCCTAAACTAAATTGTTTTTATTTAGGCTAAATATCCACTATTGATGATTAGAACAGATTATGGACATAATGGTGATGAATTTCTTTCTTTTTGCCAGAGGAGGGCTGCGGGAACCCCTATGCCCCCCCTTGCAGCACCGCCCCTGGTCATAAAGGGTAGTTTAACAAGTATTTTGACAAAACAATTCCTCTTTTATTGCTTCTGATGAAACCACCAGATATAATAACAATTCCTATATTCCTAATTTGATGTCAATTTCAAGAATTGACGAAGGGAAAACGAAGAATAAGAAATCTAACACGCCTACAAAGCAATTTAAAAAAAAAGAAAAGAAAAAAAAGAAACAGAACTAACTGACATGAATCTCAAATTAAAACATCATATAATGAAATGTTTTTGTTTGTTTTGTTGTTGTTGTTGTTATAGGCGCCTGCGGACCAGCGGGACTGTTCGACCGTCCTCTGTGATTGACAGCCGGAGGAAGCCTCCGCCCAGAACCGCGACACGCCAGCCGAGCACGGACCGACCGGCGGCTGCCTTCCACCCGCTGAAACCAAAAAGGGGGCCGCAGGAATGACCGACAATATCCCCTTACAACCCGTGAGGCGGCAGAAAAGACACGACAGTAAACACAGGAATGGGTAAGGGGCGTTTTAACGTGGAGCCTTTTGTTTACGTATTATTATTATATATATATATATATTTTTTTTTAGCTCGTCGGCTGCAGCCGTTAACATTGTTTACAAGGAGCGGACATCGTCCCGGAGCGCTCAGCTTAACGGTGGCGGGTTTAGAGGGTAAAAATAGCAACTCGGGAAGGAAACACGAGATAATAAATAGGATGTTTAACCATTCGTGGAAGCTTTAAAAAACAAAAAAAAAACAGCTAACGTGAGCTAAACCATGAGACATCCTTGTTCCGGGGTGCAGTTGTGGAGCAAGTGCATTTGACTGACGCCCATGTCAATATTTGCTCGGTTGGAGCTTAAAAAAAATAAAAATAAACCTATTTTTTTTTTTTAAAGCGTAAAACGTGTGTTAGTTTGAGCCCAGCATTAAAAAAAAAATAAAAGGAGGATGAGGAGGCCTTGCAAAACGATGATGGAGGAAAACAGGGAGGACACGGTGCTGAAATGCAGCCAAAGGACTGATGGTGACGTCACCTCCTGTAATAAAGACTGCAAAGTGCTGCAGCTGAAGCCCTGATCGTGCATATATATATATATATATATATATATATATATATACACAGTATGATATAAATGATCTAACTTTATTATTGGTGACCACCAAATGCACAAGTAGGATTTGTAACAATAGAATGCAATTGGGAATAAAATGAAATCTGCAATTAGAAATAAAGGGTAAAAGAAGGAGAATAGAAATTATAATGCAATGTGTGATATAGAGAAAACAAATAGCCTCAAATCTAAAATATATCTGTCTAGTGATTGGGCTCGTAGCGTATAAAAATACAAAAAAGTTGACGTAGCGTCTGAAAGATGAAGGTGGGCTCCAAAAACCTCCACCTCCATAGACTCCCATTCAACTTGACTCATGAAATACGAAGTCGATGAATTTTTTTTTCTTTTTTTTCCGCTGGTCGTTTTGTGTCGTTAGCTGAAGTCACCGTTTCTGCTGTAGCTGGGCGGGGTGTTTACGGTGTAAATATTTATTTATTTTCTAATTAAAAGTTCACATTGCAAAGATGTGTTCATTTTTTTTGAGAGATAGCAGCGTTGTAATCGACGTTATCTTCAGCTGTTTGGCTCTTTCACTCCAACGTCAACTGAGACAGGAAGTAGCGTAAAGGCACGTTGCTAACTTTGATGCTATTGACAGTTTTCCTAAAATTATATATATATATATAAAAAAAATGTGTATTGCAATACAGTGCAATATATTGTACTGTAACCCCTGTTGTTATGATACGTACTGTATGATTAGATTATTGCCAGATAAACAGCTCTATGCAGGAACTCCAACTCCATTAAATAAAGGGGGAGAGGTAAACTTGTGTTTGCTGTCCATGTAGTGAGTCATAAAAGTCTCATATTTCGTTTACAGTCGGTGCTTTATATCATTACAAGTAGTTTAATTATTAACCCCGGGGGCTACTGAGCTCTGAGTTGAAGGGAGTCACCGCCCCATCTCCAGATAAAGTTAATATTTATTTTACAGCCCACGATCTCTTTGCATTCTCCGGTCACGGAGGTTGAGCTCAGCCCTGTCCCGTCGTGGCAGCTGCAATAAGCAACACATTAACAAAGAGATGTGACTGGAATTACATTAAAAAAAGAATTTAAAAAAAGAAATACAGAGCAGCTTCACCAAACACAACAAGTGAAATATCCTCAAAAACAACAACTCATTTCTAAAAAAAAATTATTATTTTTTTTTTTTTTTTTTGCCATTTAACGGTCTATTTCCCAGCGTGTCTTCCACTGAACAAAACAGTAAGTTTAAATGTGAACTCTGTTTTACCCCCTCTTCCCCGTCAGGTGCTGCCCGTGGTCGACATGCTGTGGCATGGGGGACTTCCGTCCCCGCACGGTGTGGCTCGGCCACCCAGAAAAGAGGGAGCAGAGGTACCCCAGGAATGTCATTAACAACCAGAAGTACAACTTCTTCACCTTCCTGCCCGGGGTTAGTATCAGTCAGAGGTCACCATGTCACCTTCCCTCCGTTTAACCCCTCAAAATCCACCACCACCACCCTCCTGCAACTAATCGTAATTTTTAAGTGTTGGGTAAATTTCTCAATTCGCATCTTAGCCTTTAAATGTTCGGGTTGTACCGACGAGCGCCTGTTAGAACTACAGCGGCGTCTCCACGTCGCTCGTATCCTTGAACAATCAGTCCAAAAAGCCGAAGATATTTAGTTCACAATAATATAAAGCAAAAAGAAAACGTTGGATGAATTGTGTTGAACTTGTTTAGTCTAATGATATTTGGAAAATCTAGAAGATCCACATGGTAGAAATAGTTTTATCCCCCATTCAACCTATCGTAGGCGTAAACAGGAAGTGAGCCGGCTTTAGTCGTTAGTATGCACGCTCATTTATTTAGGGCAAATTTAGATTTTGGCTCTGGATGATTAGACACAGATGCTGGTTACATTTTTTTATTACTATAACTTATTCCAAAGGGCATTTTTGTTGACAGATGCTCAGTTTGCACGGCTCATAAAGATGCACAGGCTCGGTTTATAGATTGAATATTAATTACTGTCTTCGGTCTGAGAAGATAATTTGCCTTTTTTTTTTTTTTTTTTAAATAGTGCAATCTCTCCTGATAAAATTGAAGATCCTCGATAGATAGTTTCAACCACATTTGGATAAACGGCTGCGTAATCCGATAGCAGCAGATCTTCGTGACCATGTCCGTGTTATTAGAAAAAAAGCGACAGGTGTGACTTTGCTTGGAGATTTCTTGCACGGCCAGCAGTTACTAAAGCTGGAGCGCTTTTGATCGCTGCATTACCTGATTTACATATGCATTTGCTTTTTCTGGGCATTCGCCCGTCTTAAGATCTTATTTTTGTTTATCGACTCAGACATTGAAAGTAGCTCCAATTTGTTTGGAAAGCAATAGACAAGAGCAAAGACTTCTTTGCATTGCAAATTGCGAAGCTTCATGTTGACATCAGGTTCATGCCGAGAAGTTCTTCTCTCTGAAACATATTGCGAATCTATTTACTTTTTTTTTTTTTTTTGTGAAGGTCTTGTGATATTTTGATCCATACTGTGAAATTATACACATTTGGGTGCAGGACAAACTTGCTGCGAGATCATTTCTATCGTAGGAGTTATTACCGCTGATATTTCCTGGGTGTATGAAGCCAGTGTGGACGATAAGGACGGACGGTAACGGCCCTAAAACAAATGTCACCATACGTCAGGGTATTTCTGCGATAACGATATTTTCGATGGCAAAATACAGAAAAATATCTTATTATTAATTTCAAGGACATACAACAGCAGCAAAATGATCGTTATAGTTTTAGACGTCGGCATAAACGGAACATTTTGCCTTCAGATATCCAGTAATAACCAACATATTACTGTGGTTCTGTTTCCACACGACTGAAGCCACGCCCCCCCTTTTTTTTTTTAAATTTTTTTAAAGTAACTTCACCACTTTCAGATATGATCGTCGTTGCTGTTTTGTAATTTAAACAATATGCACTTTATACAAAATATTTTTTTATCATACCAAAAATTCTACTGACATTATCGCGATAAAATGGCTTCATCGTGAACGACACGATGCGGCACGCCCCCTAGTGGACAATGTTTTCAAATCACTGTAGATTGTTATTAGATTTCCTTTCCATTAATTTCAGAAATCGTAAAAAGTTTTTAATTCACTGAGAAAATTCGAGAAAACGTACTAAGTTATGATTAGCGATGCAGCTAGTCAGATAGTTTTTATTTTCGAGGCTTTCGCTCATTATTTTCTCATGTTTGGTGAATGAAGAGTCAAAAAACTGAAAAATCCCTGAAGCCTTTTTTTTGTGTGTGTGTGCTTAAAAACAAATAAAGGAAAAACAAAATAGTTGCCATTTATTATATTGCATTGACCAGATGTTTCAAACTCTGAAAATGATGTGTATATGTTTTAATGCCCATATAGTAGTAGATAGAGGATAGCATTCATGGCGCCCCTCCACTACTTTTTCAATTGTTTTCTGGGTCACCGCTTCTGTCAATCAAACTACTTCCTGAAAAAAAAGTCTAATTTCAAAGGACACATTGTTAAATATTTGAAATTGTGGTTCAGCAATTGATGCCTTTATCACCTTCAGGTTATGAAAAAGTGTCACGTGCTATTTCAACTGTGCTCTTATTTGCTTTGTGTTCTCAGGTGCTGTTCAATCAGTTCAAGTATTTCTTCAACTTGTACTTTTTGCTTCTGGCCTGCTCTCAATTTGTCAAGGAGTTACGCTTAGGTGCCCTCTACACCTACTGGGTCCCTTTGGTATGTGGTGTTTCACTCACTGTTAATCATTACGGTCACATTCATTTGCGTTTCATGCCTCTTCGGTTGCTTTTTTTTTGTTTTTGTTTTTTTTCGTTTAAGTCAATTCCGGTTCAGTTTTTATTTTCTCACACTCAAAAGTTTGTTTGTTTGTTGTTCTCTACTGTGTTTTAGAGTTTCATTTTAATTATGATAATCTACTCTCCAGGGTCTCGTTTTGCTCATTACCATCATGCGAGAGGCGGTGGAAGAAATAAGATGCTACCTTCGAGACAAAGAAGTAAACTCTCAGATTTACAGCAAGCTTTCCATGCGAGGTAAGAAAAAGGAAAAGCTCGAGAACAACACCGGGGGTGATATTTGTGTCGATATCCGCGTGCTGCTCATTTCTCGGCATCTCGGCGTCTTATTAACTGTAGGAGGGGTCGGTCCTATTAAAGCTTATAGGGGCTGGGGGAAATAGTGGGTAATTCAAAGCAGAAATGTAAAAGTGTACATAAGAGGCCTCGGTATAAAGTGCTACCAGCAATAAAAAGCAGGGGACCTCTTGTGGTTTCCATCACTTTGGCCCTTTGATGTGGCAGCTTGTTTTACCCATAAACACAATGACTGCTTGCCTCCATGATAGCGACCCCTGCGCATATTTTTGGTGGTTTATAGAAAACTTTATGGTGTCAGAACTCGGCGTAATGTTTTCTAGCATCGGAAGAAACTTTTCTTTTTTTTGTGTGTGTGTGTGACTTAGCTCCTTACATGAGATATCAGCGTAGAGTATTTTAGATGAAATAAAAAAGATATTTCTGTCACATTTTATTCTGAAAACTGTGACGTGTAGCCGCAACAGAATTAGCTATTTATCTGTATGTCCGTGATGGTAAAATGTTTTTTTTTTTGTTGTTGTTGTTTTTTTTTTTGGGGCTCTCGTGTGAAGCCCCGCGAACCCCTAATGCATAGCAATATTATACGTGCTTTAATGTCTTACATATGCAAAGCCCAGAGGTCACGGCAGGAGTTCAAGGGTCAGTGATCTCTTCCAAACAATTTTGCCCGTTCATTCGGAGTGGAATGAGAGAAAAAGGCTCAACTCCCCCGGCATTCTTTCAAAATGTGCACGGAGAATTGCTCCCCTAAAATTCAACCGAGGTGACTCGTGAGGGATTTAGGACAGCAGTTCACTCAAAAAAAAAAATCCCCCCAAAAAACACATTTAAGTTTGATTTTCAAGGACGTATTTATTCGCAAAAAATGTGAGAAAGACACATCTAAAGATTATGGTTAAACGGTTGGTTTAGATTCATAAAAGTTCCACATGTAGCTCCTTCATTCATTTTTTTTAAATTTTAAAATTTTTTTTTTTTTATTTGTGTCTGTACATCCAGGCACCGTGAAGGTTAAAAGCAGCAGTATCCAAGTCGGCGACCTGATAATCGTGGAAAAGGTTTGTTGGAAGGGTTTTTGTTTGGGGGGGCGATGGGGGGGGGGGGGGTGAGGGAGGGGTTCGTCCACATCTGTGAATAGTTTTGCCTCTTAGGACTGTCGAGTTACCGTTTATATGACGGCAAATAACGAGGGGGGTGGGTGGTGGTGGGGTGCGGGGGGGGGGGGGGGGCTGTTAATCTTCTGTGCTCCTCTGGTTGACTGAGGTGAAAGGAGTTAGTAAAGATTTTGTAATCTTGTGATCAATGCTGAGCTGCGGCCTGTCACAGTCGACGCACACGCTGCAGATGGGAACTTGAAATGCTTTTAATTAGATCCTAAACACAAATTCAATGAAGTACTATTTATGGAAAGATTTTTTTTTTTTTTTTTTTTTTTACAGTGTGTACTTTGATATCTCTGAGTTTCAGTTTTTCTTGAGGGGCTGTCTGGTTGTGTCGCTCCGCTCGTGCACTGACGTCTCTCGAGGTCTTTGTACATGAAATACGAGACGTGACTTCTGTCTTCGGTTTTCCTACCGAGGGTGTCTTTTCTGAGTCGCTCATTTGAGAGCAGCTGAGGGAAAAAGGTCACACGTGTTGTCCAACACATTTTGCTAATAATGACTGAGTGGTTTCAGAGTTATGTGGAAGCATGAACTTGTCAGTGGAGGTGAAACTGGTAGTTGGATTGTGGTTTTTTTAGATTAACCTACTATCCACCACTTCTCAATAATCAATGCACGGTTACATTTTTTTTTTAGTCTGTCCAGAGTTAAAAAAAAGAAAAGAAAAAAAAAAAGTCGTACTTTGTTTTCCTGCGGAGGGGGAGGAGGAAAAGTGCAGGACCAGGAAGTGATATTGATGTTTTGTCTTTTCTGCTCGTTTTTCTTTTTTAGAACCAGCGTGTTCCTGCTGACATGATCTTTTTAAGGACCTCTGAAAGAAATGGTAAACATCTGCTGGTCATTCATCCAACGTATCCACAACAGGCACCGGCTGGCTCCCGGCCGGCTGGGGAAATGACTCGTTTAACAAAAAAAAAAAGGCGCTAAGGGGGAAGGGATTAGCCCCCTGAGCTCCGGACAGGAAGCCCGACGACGGATAAATTGTAACCGCGTCCGCTAGTACATTAATCGCTCTCAAACTGCTGCACATTTTCAAATCAAATCTATTCGAGTGTAAACGTGAGACCGTGGAATTACAGAGTTAAACCTGAACTAAAAAAAAATAAAAATAAATCACGTCCGCGCATGTGGAAAATATTTAACTTGACCAGCCGTAGCAGCGCGAGTAACTCTAAGTACAGTTAAATATTCAAAGAGCAATTTAGAAAATAAACTTTCACTCTGTTGCATTTAACGCCGGGATATTCCAACTCGCGAACCAAACATCGCTCCCTCTCTTCATCCACGTCCGGGACCAATTTTGTCTTTCAAATGAGAAGATTATGAAAAGGAAAATCAAGGGACACAAAAATCAAATTCAAGGGGAGGACAGGAGACACGAGGAGGATGCCTCATCTGAATAATCAAATATGGATTAGGAGAACATTTGTCCGTGATAACACAAACTTGGTGAACTCTCATTGCTTTGTCGCATTTAAGATAAACAAACCCCCCTGAAGGCACCGTGCATCCCAAGCAAAGGAAAAAAAAAAAAAAAATCGCTGCCAGTTGTTTTTATTTTCCAGCCCGGAGAAAAAGCCAAATGCGGCTCTGTGAGGAAAACTAGATGCTTGTTGTTGTTGCGTCTTCCTGTCGGGGGAAGAAAAACAACAACTTTGTTTTACTGGAAATAGAGCCGGGGTTATCTCTCTTCCATGTGGAGGCCATTAGGTCAATTATGGAGAGCCTATAGGCCGGGACGGGGAATTGTGGGCAGGATGACGCATGCAGGCTTGGGGAAAGGGCGAGCGGGGGGGCTGCAGTGGATGCCTCCAACTTCAGTAAAATGCCGCCCATTCACAGAACCCGCTGTTCATGTGTGATCCCCCCCCCCCCTCCCGAAGGATCAAATTATTTCACAGCCCCTTAATAATATTCATAACTCGAATAAAATGAGCACCGTCAGCATGTTTTTGAAGCATAGATTTGCACAGTCGGTGCCGTAGTCGACAGTAACAGTCTGTGTGGTCCCTCCTCTCAACTGAAAGCGTGGCTATCGTCGCCCCCTAGGGGTGAGTGTGCTTTCATGCGCCGTCGGTAGCAGCTCTCGTCCTCTCTCCGTCCCAGGCTCCTGTTTCCTGCGGACCGACCAGCTGGACGGAGAGACGGACTGGAAACTACGCCTCCCAGTGGCCTGCACGCAGAGACTGCCCACCGCCTCGGTGAGTCATTCAGTGAGGGATGGAGAAGGATGGAGAAGGGTGGAGAAGGGGAGAAGGGTGGAGAAGGATGGCGTTGTGTGAACAGATTCACCTCAGGCCTTGACTTTTAGATGAGTGTTTAACCAATAAGGCCCTTTCAAAGACAAATATTCATACGGATATTTTTATATTTAGAGAATTGACAGTCAATAAATTAAATTTTCAGGATGATGTAGTAAATTTCATATTATACACATAACATTTTTTTTTACAATTAACACAAGATTACGATTGAGGCTAGTTTCTGTCATATTACATGTCATAAAAATACCTGCTAGTTTCAGTCTTGGGTCTAATTGGAACTTTGAACTGCAGCTGTGCTTCCTGTCGACAGGATGTTTCTGCAGAATAAACGATATTCAACCGCCATATTTGTCAAACAAATTTGTGAGGTTTTCTTTCTGAACGTGTCACAAAAGTTTTGGATTAAACCAGATTAAACTACTAAATATACTGTGAATGAGAATCGATTTGTCGTCAATGTCTCGCAGGACCTTCTCCAGGTCAGATCGTACGTGTACGTAGAAGAACCAAACATCGACATCCATAACTTCATCGGAACCTTCACCCGGGTAAGCGCTGACTTATTATTACGGCCCCTTTACGTTGACGTGACGGGAATCTGGTCGGTTTCACGTCTGAATAAACGCCCGAATCGTAAAATCGACAAAGTCAGCTTTTAGTCTTTTGCCACCGCTGTAATTCATTCGTTATCGCAATCTTTTGTCTTTCATGGACAAATACGATAAAATGTGTTAATTTGATAAACTATGAAACATCTTATGTCAACGGCATTGGTTTTATGTCAATTATAAACATTTTTTACACCGTCCAACTGGGGCGAGACGAGGCTGAAAAAAAAAAAAAATCATCACAATAGTAATCGAACAAACGTTCTCTCAATATTCTACAATTTTCAGTCCAGCTGCATCTGTAAATACATGAACGTCTGTCAAAAACGTTTACATTCAGCATGTGAGCTAAAAGGAATAAAACAAGGGTCCCAATTTAACATCCCGTCATTCAATGCTTGATCTGTCAGGTTTTATTAAAGTTGGAGCAGAATTTGATCTTTAATGTGACTCAGAAAACAGATTTAGATTTGTGGGTCAACTGGCAGAAAAAAAAAGGGACACGTTGCCTTCGTGTAATTGATGGTCAATAATTAAGGCATCAAATACGGGTCGTATCGCTCATTATAACATACGTGTTGTTTTCAATAGGATTTTTAAATGACAACACTCGTGAAAAATAAAACATCACACTTTATTTCACACTGAAGAAAAGTTCAGCGTGGACTGAATTTGCACTTTTACACTCCCGCAAATATTTTTCCACCATCCGTAAAATCCCTTGCAATGAACTGGATGTATTAAAATTTGACAATGAAAACGTCCGTCCTCCACTTGCATTTGTTGCCTTTCATGCACCAGGTGTCCAATATTGCGCAAAATAGTGACTTTAATAGATAATTGTAGACAGAAATGTTGCCTTTTGAACGCTTGCTTTCTGCGTACAAAAACCTCCTCGTCTGAACTTGTTGCAGGAAGACGGAGACCCGCCGGTGAACGAAAGCCTCAGCATCGAGAACACGCTGTGGGCGAGCACCGTCGTCGCCTCTGGTAAATATCTGGACTGTCGGCGCGCCTATAAAAGCTGCTAATAACCAGGAAGTAGCCCGGACCGGCTTTCCTTCGTAACTGATGACTCGTTTCACCAAAAACACTGAAAAAAAATTAAAAAAATAACGAGGGGCAGCAAAAACATTTAAAAAAAAAAAAAAAAAAAAAAAAAAGGAGGGCAGCTCGCCATAAACGTCTTCTGCAGGAGTCCACTTCAACATGTGGTTCCCGTTAAGCAATTGGAAATCTGCGTCCTGTATTCCAAATGACATTCTTCATTAGAAAAAGTCGACTCACGTCAAGATTATAAGTCTGGGAAACATCTTCTTGACGTACTGTGTTTTATGTTGCACCTTTATTATATTGACCCCAGGCCGTTTATTTTATTTTTTTGTTCCTTTTTCCTCTCCCCTCCCTCCAGGCACCGTGGTGGGGGTCGTGATTTATACTGGCAAGGAGCTGCGCAGTGTCATGAACACCTCCAACCCGAGGCACAAGGTACAGTAGTGTGGGCCGCGGCCTAAAGCAACATCTGAAACGTTTTGTGGCACAAAGGAGGATTTTTGTATTTATTTATTTTTTTTTTTTTTTATGGAATCTGGAACAAGCGGAAAAAATGTTCTTGATGAGTTTTGCGGAAAATGTGATCTTCGTTTAAGAAAAAAAAAAATAAAATAAAAAATTCTAATGAAATGCTTATTATCAAAGGAAGTGATTAGATATTTTACCGGATGCTGTACTTTACCTACACGGGCCTCTTTTTGTATTTGCATTTGATCGCTAACGTCAGCCTGTCGTTGATAGGTGGGTTTGTTCGACCTGGAGGTGAACTGTTTGACTAAGATCCTGTTCGGGGCGCTGGTCGGCGTGTCGCTGGTCATGGTGGCCCTCCAGCACTTCGCCGGCCGCTGGTACCTGCAGATCTTTCGCTTCCTGCTGCTCTTTTCCCACATCGTGCCCATCAGGTGCGACGTCAGGCTCTCTTTTACTCTCATCTGCAGCATATTTACATGTATACGGAGTTAAAAAAAGAAGCACTGTTCTTTCTTTCGCTCTAGTTTGCGTGTCAATCTGGACATGGGGAAGATGGTTTTCAGTTGGATGATTAAGAAGGACTCCAAGATCCCCGGGACGGTGGTGAGGGCGAGCACCATACCCGAACAGCTCGGGCGCATCTCCTACCTCCTGACCGACAAAACAGGTTCCTCTGCATGCTTACCCTTCAAAAGAAAAAAAAAAAAAAAAAAACTACAGAGGCACTGAAACGAGACGTTATAGTGCTGAGGATTTGCAAAAAGGAAGTTTCCTGTAAGACAGAGTTTAGTTGTTTCCCTCCCCGGCGTCGAGGGGCGGGGGGTGTCGCTCTGCGGTGGGGCGAGGCGGTGGTGGTGGGGGGAGGGGGGGTTCTGCTACTTATTGGTCCCTTAAATCTCTTATCCATACACACCTTTTAGAGCGTAACACCTCTGCCAGTGCACTTCCTCAGGCGCGAGGTGTTACCCGTCAGATTTACAGCCCTCATGCCCAATAAAGCGATCGGCCCGTTTCCCTCATCCAGAGCAGCGATAAGACCGGCGGGGTCTGCAGGGCGGGCTAATGTACGAGCCCCTTCCCCGCCCCCCCCAAAAAGTATTTTTGATACACTGGCAGAACTGGCTCTTAAAGTTAAGTGGGAGGATACAGAAGTCGTGTGTAGTGTCAAAGGCTTTCTGACTATTTTTGTTTGTTTGTTTTTGCAGTCACCATGTGTGACATACAAACTCTTGTTTTTTGGATTATTGTTTGTAAATTTCAAAACCACTAAAAGTGTAGAAATTATAAAAAATAAAAAAAAATACTATTATTTAAGAATTTCTGTGCTGAATTCATCTTAGAAAATATATATATATCACAATTTAAAGGCCTGTTATGTAACGTCACCTTTATCAGGAACTCTTACCCAGAACGAAATGGTGTTCAGGCGGCTCCACCTGGGAACCGTGGCGTACGGGATGGACTCGATGGACGAAGTGCAGAGCCACGTGTTCAGCGCCTACACGCAGGTAAGACGACGGAGCAATTAGTCTTCTGCTCGGTGTCGAAGTAGTGACTGGAAAAATGAACGAAACATTTAGAAAACAAAACAAGGAAGAAAAAAAAAAAAAAAAGATTGAAATTCCAAAAGCTTGGGAAAAGGGGGTAAAAACAAACAGACGCCAGCATTGTTTTAAGAAACATATCAGTTTGTGATTATTGTTTGGTCGAATGCTTCCTGGCCTCAGATGACACTCTTTGTCCCCCCTTGACACCAGAGGTCAGTGAAGCAGGAAGCAGGATTAGCCGACAAGCGAAGCACTGACCGGACTCCTTTAATGACGTACCATTAACCCCCCGCAAAACCCACCGCCGTCTAAAAATAGCAAAGCCACAATGCAGATTGTTCATATTCACTCCGCACATCTGGTTATGTTTACTGGCCCGCTATCACGGCGAAGGGTGAGACTGGTGAAGGGAAGCGGCTGGTTTCTCCTCAGACTAAAACGTAGATGTGTCCATTTAGTAATCCCTGTTTTTTTTTTTTTTTTTATATATACGTATTTTAGTGGGCGTGGCCAAATGGCTCGTTACCCCCTCACGCGGCTACTTACACCTACGTGCACGTAATTTGGTGGACATGTGTATCTCACCCAGATCTGCAAAAAAAAAGCCTCTCGGCACCATGATAAACGCAACGGGAAGTCGGCCATTTTGAATTAAGTGGGGATTTCTTTGGGGTGATTCGCGCGTGTTGTAGTTTAACGAACTCCTCCCACAGAATTTGTCGGACCGTACCGTGAAATTTTGTCGGCGCAATCTCAACACCTTTTTAGGATGAGAAGTCGGTAAAAGGATGTGTACTTTTTGTACGGTGTGCCCGTGGCGTGGCGGCCATTTTGAGCGTACTCGCCATGACACTGCCGAGTTTGCTGTAAAGGAAATGACGTTTTTCATACTTTCGCGTGTTTCTTCGAGCTGGTTGAGCGCATCGATATCAAATTAGGTCAGAAGAGCTTTAAGACGTTGATGATGACGTATTGAGAGGCTTATGTGTTTGGGTCAAAGGGCGTCGCCGTTGGCGATGCCACAAAGTTTGACGTTTCGCCATGACACAGGAAGAGGTTGTTTAAGATGTTCATACAGCTTGTTTATTTTTCCATTTTTTTTCTGTTGACCTACCGTGGGCTGCCCTTTCTTGGAAAAACCTTGACAACAGTGAAAGACTCCCATCAGAAGAGACGTTTATGATTCCTTTCTCAGGTCGCTCTTTCTTCTGACCACAGTACCTTCTGTACAATGTCTGCAGCCCACCCACGACCTGTCGGCCTCCCGAGCGCTGGCGGCCACCAAGGTGCGAAAGACCATCAGCAGTCGAGTTCACGAGGCGGTGAAGGCCATCGCCCTCGTGCACAACGTGACGCCCGTGTACGAAGCCAACGGCGTGACCGACCAGGCCGAGGCCGAGCAGCACTACGAGGACACGTGCAGAGTCTATCAGGCGTCCAGCCCGGACGAGGTACGGCACAGAACCGCGAACACAGGTTTCACTTATTGTTACTTCACATCGGATCCAGTTGTTTCAGCTTAAATGTCTGATGTGGAAACCTAAAAATTCTAAAAAATATTATTATATGCCATCAACCCATTTGCTGCAATGCTATCAAGTATTCAAAAAAAAAAGGCTTTTCATTGGGTCACAAATTTTGACACAACAATATGTTTTTATTTTAAAATTCATAGCTTTTCCTGCGTTTACACGGAAGTAAATCACAGTCTCAAGCCGTCTTCAGACCAAACGCAAAGCGAATTATTTCCACGGAGTGAGTACATACAAAGTCAACGCAAAGACGCGAGTGTCTTTTACACAATATGGGATTTTATAAAATTGTTATAAAGAAAGGTGTCATTTCGGAACCTGTTTTAAAGTCAAGGTGTTTGTATTGAACATTTCTGAATGATAGCCAGCTCGACACACACACACACACACACACACACACACACACACACACACACACACACACACACACACACACACACACCTGTAAAAAAAAATATATATATATATATATATATTTTTTTATTTCCCCTCGGGGATTAATAAAGTAAATACCTACCTACCTACCTAAGTTGATGTATTTCAGCTTGAGCAGTCGGTAAATATTCACCTACTTAAACGTAAGAACAGCAAAGCAGTTCTGAAGAGTGAAAGGTCTTTCGTCAGTTATCCCCGAGTGTCTTTTATTTCATGAAGGAGGACAGTCGCACAAAAATTGCCTTACCCACTCGTGTCCTTGATCCGTATGAATTCTTTGAACATCAGGAAGAGGGCTGCGGAATTCGACTCGGATCTATTTCCTGCGGTGTAAATACGGATTTCCTTAATGTGCTCCCCGGCCCATTGCACTCAACCCCTTTCTGGATCTGCCTCCTCGATGATAGCACATTTTAATGTGGTACAACCTGCTGTGATTACACGTGTTATCGGTTGGTATCGTTGGCAAGGAAATGGAGCTGGTTTTATTGTTATAGGTCACAGTGGGTAAAAAAAACAAAAAACAACAACTGTAGTCTTTGACCTGAGAGGTGCATTTATCCGTTTGATCAAATCTAGATAGATTCGGTCTGCTGCAGCTTTCAGGAAGTCTTTATATAGATCTGGTTTTTGACTGCGAGTGCAACGGCCGCAATGTCAGTGACTGTTGAGTGCATGGTTTTTCTTTTTTTGACTACCGTCATCAAAACTGACATTTTACCACCATCCATATGCTAATGAAAGCAGGATTTCTTGCTCATTATATGTTAATATCAGGGGTTGCCACGGGTCAGGGAATAGCAGGGGAATTTCGTTTGCGTGTTTAAATTTTAGTTGTCACAATATAATGTTTTCCTGTGGTCTTTTTTTTTTTTTTTTCCCATTAAAGTAGTTTTATCCTGATGATGAATGATGAATTCAAAGACCGGGTGATTTAAAAACAAGAAAAGCAAAATGTAAAGTTTTCCAAAAGTGTTATAGATATATCAGACACGGGAGAAGCATGCTGGCTTCTTATGACGTCGTATGAAGTCTTTTGCACGAGGCTCAGTGTGTTCATGAGGCTTCGCAGGTCTATTTGTGTGCGATCGTAATTGTGCAGTAGGTTAAAGCGGTGAAGGGTTTTGTACTGAAAATTGATGGGACTAAAATAATGTGTCTGTTTCTTGTCTGCTCAGCACATTGGCTGCTTGCTTGTCTGTTCATTACAGGTCATGAAATTTCCGCTTTTTTGAGTCAGTGAAACTCGGGCACTCTGAAATTTGACTTGGAGTGGGAAAGCGGGGAATATTAAAATAATACGTTCAAAGCTGATGTGACATTATTTTGTATGATTCAATCTACCGAGAAGTGTTGATACTTGAACCACTTTGATTCCCTCCTGATAAAAATCCTGTCGGCCGTGTGCGCTGGTTCTGTGTCTAGACGGCTGGACACCGAATCATTCGGTACCCGTCCGCTGCTATTATAAAGTGGTTTCTATTGTGGCGGACGCCAGATCCAAGTATAATTTGTATAGACTGTGACTAAGCAGCATATTCCTCATTCCTCCCAACCTGGATGACAAATATCGTGGTAGCTTTTCATGACGTTCATAAAGTGCCAGACTCCACGCCGCACATATTTCCAAAATAAGTCAATGTTGAAACCACACAATCTGTGTTTTGTTTTTTAAATTAGTACACAGCGAGATCTCCTTTTGTTCCCTCTCATCTGTGTCCATTTGGCTCCTCTGCTATTTGTCCTGTCAGAAGATGGATGATGAATTGGCTACGTGATCTGGCTTCTGGTCTGGAAGTTATTGGGCAATGTCACTCCTCCCTCCCCCTCCAAACCCCCACATCTCCAACACACACACACACACACACACACACACACACACACACACACACACACACACACACACACACACACACACACACACACACACACACACACACACACACAAGTTCCTATTGTATTAATGGATGTCATCTGTCGTGTCCTTCAGAAAGTATCGAGCAGAGACAATATTTTCAGTTCCAGAAATGGACATCTTCCCAGTTTATCAATCGATACTCTTAAGTGCTGAAAATGCTCGAAGCTATTGATTAAAGCCGAAGCGGTCACTGTGCTCTCTCTCTCTCTCTCTCTCTCTCTCTCTCGACAAAGTGGCCCCTCACTGTTTGTCTGAGGTAATTCAAGTAATGGAACATCATATTGACATCACGGGTTTTACCATGAGAATAATAATAAACCCAAGAACTGGTCACTTTTTTATTTAATTTTTTTTCCTCCTATGTGTCCCTGAATTCTGATTTTTGTTTTTTATTGAGGGGAGAGAAAAAAAAAACCCATCAAATTGAAGCAGTCAGCTAAGTGTTTCAACCTTTCTGTGCTGTATACTCAGTGTCAGTGTTTCAAAGCCTTTGCTCTGTGGCGTTGCTAGGTGTCGCTGGTGCAGTGGACTGAGAGTGTCGGCCTGACTCTGGTGGGGAGAGACCAGTCCTCCATGCAGCTGCGGACCCCTACTGGCCAGATCCTGAACTTCACCATCCTGCAGATATTTCCTTTTACCTATGAGAGCAAGAGGATGGGCATCATAGTGCGAGTGAGTGCCAGTGTGATTTAGTTAATTGTGTTTAGTCGTCTCTCCGTTGCCCATTTTGCTTTATTATACATTTTAAACAAAGTGTATTGACTTTCCTTAATTTTGGGCTTTTGCTTCAAACATTTGAGTTTCAGTGAAAGGAGGCCAGTGGTTGATGAAGGTGTTTCCGACTTGGCAGCGGTTTTAACTAGAAAAACAAAAGACTAACAGATTCATATTAAAGCTTATTGTCTGAGAACAACCTCCCCTTCTAACCTCTGACTAAGTCTTGATGACTAACTTTATTTTTGTTGGCTGGGATATAAACTCAGGAAGCCTGAGATGTTTTAACTTTGCCTTCCTGGCAATAATATTTTCAAACACTTTTCTGAAACCTTCCTGTGAATACCAAAATACGTTTCTAGGCAACGTAAAAATCACAGACTAGTCCATGTGCACCTCGGACCTCGTGGGTATTCAAATCCTATAAACTGATGATTCATTATAGGATGTGTGAGGTTTTTATAGGCTTATTAAATTGTGTTCCAGGATGAATCGACAGGAGAGATAACTTTCTACATGAAGGGTGCCGATGTGGTGATGGCCGGCATCGTCCAGTATAATGACTGGCTGGAGGAGGAGGTACATTTCCTTCTTTTTTTTTTTTGTAATGCAAACATAATAATAGTGGATTAAATTCCCGCCAGACTGATAGACTTTGTAACCTGCTGAATCCAGATGTCATTGTGTCTTCTGTTTTTTTTTTTTTAGTGTGGAAACATGGCGAGAGAAGGTCTGAGGGTCCTTGTGGTCTCCAAGAAGTCGCTGACGGAGGAACAGTATCAAGACTTTGAGGTCAGCTTCCGCTCATTAGTTTAATCCACAGCGATCCGAGGCCGGAGATATACTGGCTTTTTGAACCGTTTGTGAACGTTATCGCTCGCATACTCGCCTCTGTGCTCCGCGCGTTACTGGAGGGCTCCACCAGAGGGCGCACCAGAGGAACAGTGAAACCATTAGAACATCCTGATTTGCCCTGATGTGTGGCGACAGTCGAGGGGGTCACTACTTTGGATGATTCCTAGATCACCGCAGGACAAAACACGGCGTCATATATTTTCAGCATTTCCCTCCGTCCACGGACAAAATGGTGTCGGACTTATTGCCATTTAGTTTTGCCGGTCCTCCACCGCTCACGCGTATATATCGCAAAAAGCGGAAACGAAGCGGTGACGTCACCCGTTGGTTTGTGAACAGCCGGTATGAAGCCTCGAGTTCGGATTTTGGCCGGAGCCATTTTGTCAGTGCAGAGCAGTTTGGAGACGGAAGTGACCATATTTGGACGAGCTGGAGGGGGAGGAGCCAGCGGTGGATCTGACTGATCTAATTGGAAACCTAACAGTACTACGTCCCGCCCACCGATAACTGTAACCTGACTGCACCACAGGCCTGTCAATCAAACAGACATGCCCCCCCCCCAAAAAAAAAAACAAAAAAAACACCACAGCTTTTTGAAGCTTGTTTTTTTAAATAATGAGGGATTATTTTCAGATGAACCTCCAGAAAACTAACAAGAAGGACCGACTTTAGCTAACAACACCGAGATAACTGAGAATTTTATGAGACTAGTTGAATGGGAGTCTATGGAGACGGAGGCTTTTTTTTATTATTTTTAGCCGACCTCTAGTGGCACTCGGTGGTATTGCAGCTTTAAGGCGCTTCGGCATCGGAACCATTTTTCAGACCTGGAAGCTACGTCCAAGTATATCTCCGCGGCCTATAAGGCTACACCAGAGGCTGGGTCTCAGATCCATCCCGAAGTATAAGAAGAAAGCCTACTCAGCCACTCGGTGCTCAGAGTCTCGTAAAACCTCTTCAACTTGTGAACCAGTGAGGAAAAACAGCGTGATGAATATCTCGAGACGGTCAAATGACATCGAACATTTGCTCGCTGACAAGCAGCACAGATGCAGATTGATATTTTGAGCAGGCATGTTCAGTATTTTCTAAATGTCAAAGTGTGTTCTTGGGTAATTAGACTAACCCCTGACCCCCTCCTCCCCTCCACCTCCCACACACACACACACACACACACACACACACACACACACACACACACACACACACACACACACACACACACACACACACACACACACACACACACACACACTAGCCCCGACACATTGTTTGAGCAGGGCAGGGCCGTCTCTCCCCCTGCAATCGTTCGCCCCCCGGGCCCATTACTGAAATGGATAATTGAGCGAGCAGATCTGGTGGGCAGCAGTGAGTCACCCGCTGAGTCACACACACACACACACACACACACACACACACACACACACACACACACACACACACACACACACACACACACACACACACACACACACACACACACACAGAGTTTGCGTTCCAGCGTGAGTCACACTCAGGATTGTTTTGGCTTTTTATCTCCGTCGCAGATCTCCTCTGAGCCGGAGCGCCCGAAGATGGGCGTCAACCGATCGATTGTGTCCGCGTTGTAAAACATGACAAGTTTCCAGGACTGCTTGACAACAAACTTGAGAATTTATAGCAATAACCAAAACTTTGATATCTGATGTAAAAGTCTCAGTGCATTTTGTGGGTACAAACATGCACATAGCAGATTTATGCTCATTGTTTGAGGCATTCCTGATTTTTTTTTTTTCCCCTCGTCCCGACTTCCACGTTGATATAATCTCTTTTTCTGTTCTCGGGCCGCTTCGTAGTCTCGCAACGATTCCCACCGCGTTCACGGCTAATTTCACAGCCTCCCCCACTCACGGTCTTCCTCTGCTGCTCCCCAGGCGCGCTACATCCAGGCCAAGCTCAGCGTCCACGACCGCTCTCTGAAGGTTGCCACGGTGATTGAGAGCCTGGAGATGGAGATGGAGTTGTTATGTCTGACCGGGGTGGAGGATCAGCTCCAGACCGACGTCCGGCCCACCCTGGAGATCCTCCGCAACGCTGGCATCAAGGTCAGTGTGTGTGTGTGTGGGGGGGGGGGGGGGGGGGGTACACATAACTTGCAGTAGCAACAATCTAACAAAACAAACCACAGAAACATGTTTTTCATATTTATCTGTGTGAACAAGCTTCACTCCAGTGAATAAAGCCGTAGTTGTATTATCCGTATGTAATATTACATAATATTACATAATATTATATTATATAATATTTGCACAGAAATTTCTTTCTCCACTTCAGTACAGCGGAGGTGAAAGGGATGTCATTTTATTTATTTTTTTCTGCTCATGGCATTGAACAAAAATATAATTAAAACCAAACTCCAGCGTTACGCCGCCAACATTTTTCCTGGGAACTAGTTGTTGTTTTTTTCTGCACGTGTTCTGTGGAACATCGATCGGAAAAAGAACATTGTTTCTGGAAAGTTATGCTACTACTGAATATTTCAAAAGCCATATTTCAATGCTGTGTGCAGAGCGGAGTCAGAAATGAAAGGGACGCAGTGAGCATATCTAAAAAAAAAAAAAAAACCCTGAGCAAATAAAACTCCAAACCAATGAAGTTCAGACTTATTTTTTTTTTTTGGTGGTTATTCAGATTAATTTTCTGGCATCGCTGCACAAGCTGTTGCTCAAAGCTTCAGTTTTCTCCGGCGTGATTACAGTCCGGTAACTAGGCTCGTATTAAGCGTATCAAGCGCTTGGCGCAGCCGCTTTGAAAGGGCGGACCAACCGGCGTTTGTCCCGCCTCTCCTTCGCTGCGATTGGACGGCTGGTGACGGTGACGAGCGCAAATGTTTAGCATTCGACGCAGAACGTTTATCAAAACAATTTTATAAATATACTGCGCTCAGGAAAAAAAAACTAACAGTTTGGTGGAGACTTAAGTAGCTGCAGCGGTCGCAGAGTGTCGACCGGTTTTCGTCGCGAGCCGATTGGTTGAAATGACCCCGAGGTCGACGTCAAGTAGGAAGGAAGGAGGGCGACCAGAACCAGATATTCACGGGATGAAAATCGTGTCTTCTTTGCAACAGGCGGTGAACTTTCACGCTTCAAATCGACAACTTACAACATGCAAAAGACTCCGAATAAGATCAGCATGAGTATATTTTGATCTCTCAGCTACGCGTTTCGTTTTTTTTTTTTCTTCGAGCAGGTTTGGATGCTGACGGGAGACAAGCTGGAAACCGCCACGTGCACCGCCAAGAACGCCCATCTGATCACCCGCAACCAGGACATCCACATCTTCAGACCGGTGAGTGCAGCGGGACGACGATGACTCTTCCTCCTCCTACTCCTCTTTTTTTTTTTTTTTTTTTTTAACGTTACAACGGGGCTCATCTCAAGTTTCCCGACCGACGGCCCCGTCAGCTCGCGGCCGCACGGCGGCCCCCCCACGCAACTACGCAGGCAGCCCCGGTGCCAGCGTCCACAGCTGAATAAATCACCTCCCACGAGCCCCGAAAGCATCCAAGCCACCGTCGGACAGAACAAACGGGCCGCTCGCTCAAACACACACAGAGAGAGAGAGAGGAGAAACCAGCCGAACCACTCCCAGAGGGAACGCGCACAGGGCTTCACTTCCTAATTTGTTTTGCAGGTTTCCAGGGCTCTCTAGCTGCTTTTTGAAAGCCCCCCCACCACCACCACCGCCCCACGACACCCCCCTCCCCCCACCCAACGACACAACCCCCCCCCCCTTTTTTTTTTTTTTTCTGGAGCCGCGCCAGAGCAGCAGGAGCTCCTGCCATGTAGGAAGGTTACAACTTGCGTACAACTGCGGTCACTGGAAGAGAATAACAATGGTCTGGCACGGCTTGAAAACCTCAGTCCCAGCGGAGGGGGGGTGGTGGGGAGGAGGGGGGAGAGGGGGGGGGTGCTGACTGGGCCCGCTACACATACATCTGGATTAGTTTCCTGGTGGCCCGGTCTTTGGATTGACGTGTGAATAGTCAGCGGTTGAAGGATATTCATACCGTCGACAGATTAACGTCGCACCTCGTCAGAGCTGCATTTTCGGTGCATTTTTTTGAAGTCTATATTTGAAGCGGACGCGATTGTTCGGAAGCGCCGTCGATTTTTTTTTTTTTTTTCTATTTCACTATATTTTCCTGCTTCCTCCAGGTTTCCCTTTCCAATTTAAGATTTTTGGTAACCTCTCAAACGCACCTTAATAAGCAGCTATAAGCACCGAGACAAACATTTGATGAATCGTTTATATCGCAGTATAATTGAGTTACATGCAGATCTAAGTGCAATTTTAAGTCTTTGTTGATACATAATTCCAACTATACATTTTTACAATAGAGTATTTTTATATTTTGTTGACTTTAAGTGCAATTTTGATATAATTCCATTGTGATTTATTTATTTTTTTATGTTACTTTACGTCGTGGAGGATGATTCGTTGTAGTTTTTAAACGTGAGATGTATTCAGATGTGATGCGTAACGATGTGCAACAGCTTTCTTTCCTCCTGTGGTGACAGTTTAATGATCCGTTATACCGACGCCAGATCAATATAATGAAAACGGACTCAAAGAAGGGTGACGCGTGCGCGTCACCGTGGTTACGACACGATAATACAATTTATCCAAATGAAACAGAAACAGGGTTTTATTCTCTTATTCTGTAGCAGAAATGAAACACATGCATATTTGATGAGAGAAAAGTATTAAGTTCAAACATTACATTTATTGAATATTTCTGTTATGCAGGCCTATCATTTTTTTTTTTATTATTATTATTTTCATTTAGATAGTTGCATGCGTAGCTGGTTTATTCAGTTGCTCGAACGTGCCATTCTTCAGTCTGATAACAATCAAGAGTAAGAAAACACGCTGAGCCTGACAGATTGTCGTCTTTGTTTTTCGTACGCGTGCCTCTTATAGAAATGTGGTTTTTCGTTGCCCCAGGTGACGACACGAGGGGAAGCCCACCTGGAGCTCAACGCTTTCAGGAGAAAGCATGACTGCGCTCTGGTGATATCGGGGGACTCGCTGGAGGTAAAGGCGCCCTCTTAACCTCCTTTCACCAATTTATCTCACTTTATGAAGCTCTGACATGTTCCCTCGTGTGCGAGCCCCGATAACACCTCTTCTACCTAAAGGAAGTGGCGTCTGTGGTCGAGAGTCACTCTGCAAAAAAAACACGGCAGGAGCTCCAACTGTAAAAGGCTTCGAGTCGAGGCCGACGTCGGTTACATGTTTGTGTTTTTTTTCTGTCGCAGGTCTGTCTGAAGTACTACGAGTACGAGTTCATGGAGCTGGCGTGTCAGTGTCCCGCTGTGGTTTGCTGCCGATGCACCCCGACGCAGAAGGCTCAGATCGTCCGGCTGCTGCAGGAGCGCACCGGCAAACTCACCTGCGCTGTCGGTGAGTGGAAAACACAAACGGTCCCAACGGGTGGATTCAGTCAGTTATTTCATTTGTACTGTTTTTTTTTCTGTTGTTTTTTTTTTTTGTCAGCCACAAACTGCCTCCCCACCAGAAGTGCTCATTTAAGTGCCACAATTAAAACAGAACTATTTCAAATGTGCTGGTGGTGATTTATTAAGTTGTCGGTTAATGAGGATGAAGATGACATCGAGGGCCTCGGGGACATTTCGTGATGTTTTATTGCCGTTCACTTCACATTCGGTGTTCAAATCTCGATTTCGAAAGCATTTATTTTTTATGTGATTAGGCCTAATTCTTATTTTTATTTTATTTTTTACAGTATCAATGACCTATGTTTTTTTTGGAGGGGGCTTGTTATTCTCTCCTGATGATCGAGTATATTTGACTGTTAAATTCGGATTGATTAAGGGCTATTAGATAAATGTGAGTTGGCTTTTTAAATGCTCTAATTTAAGGCTTTAATAGTTGTTGTTTTTTTTTATTTTCTTTTGATGGGGTAATTTCCTATAATCTTTGTCTTTTAAAAAGGGGTTTTTATTTTTGCTTTTTATTGCTTAACTTTGTTTGGATTGCCTTAATGTGCACTCAGCATGTTCATCATATGTTGTGTTCACACGTTCTGTGTAAATAACTGACCCGACGAGTTCAATAATTAATTCCTCTTATTTCCTAGATGTAAAGCGTTGTTTAATGCCTTACCGAATCGGTCCGTCCATAAGTACGAGAACATTTAATATGAAATTTAATGGTGTTGTGACGATATTTGTATTAATATCTTTATTTTCTGGCGTATCGTCATCAGAATTTCACTTTCTCCTCTCGGTGGCTGTCGTTCGGATCTCCTAACGAGGCCAATTTAAAGGAGTGTCCTGTGAAATGCCGGCTGTACTCGCTCTCTCTGTCACTGATGTGAATCCTGACACCTCCGTGGCTTTTGTCTTCTCTTAGGGGACGGAGGAAACGATGTCAGCATGATCCAGGAAGCCGACTGTGGCGTGGGAGTGGAGGGAAAAGTAAGACTCTGTCCGTCTCATCGCATCGAGCTGACGTGCCGCTCTCACAGATTTTTTTTTTTTTTTTGCTCTGCGTTTCCTGTCAAGATCTCTCTCCCCGTTCGGAGAGCTGTAGATGGACGTGTGCGCACAGATGATTCCTCTCTGTGAGGATCTATTGTCCGAGCAGAGGAAGCAAAAAGATGACAGGATGCCGTTAAGCTCGAGTAAAAGTCGTAGTCTGTGAGGTCGCTGTCGAGATGGTAGTTTACTCGGACACGGGCCTTCAAGCGTGACAAGTTTGACATATTTTGCTTTTTATTTAACATTTGGTAAAAGCCTGTTTCTTTGTCTCCAAATAAGCTTCTTATCTAACTTTGGACAAAAAAAAGCGAATAAGAATATTCCCCATTAAAAGCTCAAATATTCCTTGAAGTGTTATTACTTTGCCTGTAAAAGGGGCCTTTTAGTTAATACTGATCACAATGGTTTAAAACAGCTTGAAAACAAGTCAGCAATGACATTTTATGGTTTTGTTGAAGAGAAACCTAAACTTATGTGGATGCTATAATCCCACCCATCAACCTGTCTGGGTTGTACTGTATTATTATGTTTTTTTCAGCTATATTCATACGTATCATTCTGGGGCCGTGAGTCTATTGCGATTCAATTATAATGCATAAAGTACAGACAAAACTTTTCCACACAAATATTCACTTTTTTTTTTTTTTTTTCTATTTCCCAAATTCACCTTAAAAAAAGTTGGAAGTGTTTGGGAGGAAAACGAGGAACCCACGGGATACCCTGCTTTTATCTGTAGACGTTTCATGTTTCCTGGATTTTTACTACACCTTTCAAATCAAATTTTATGACTGAAAATAAAATGGATATACGGAGGAAAACATGCAGAGAAGACTCTCACAGGGTTTGAACATGCTCAGTGGAGAAACGCTTTTGTCCAATGAACCAAAAAAAAAAAGTTTTTTCAATATTGAATCTTTAAAAAAAGAATTCTATCAACTATAGTTTTTTTCCGTATCGTTATATGGACGTGGAAAGTGGAGCCACTCTTTATTCGCAAACTACTATCAGAGATGTTAGAGGCCAAACAGCGGCAGAAAATTATACACTTGTGCGTTGTAGAAGTAAGTTTGTTCATATTTAAAGTAACAACAGCCTCATTTCTGAAGATTTAATATCCACTGTCGCTTTAAAAATAACGCCCAGTAAAAAATAAATAAATCTTGATTTGAATTTAGCGTAGAAAGTACTATTAGGTACCTATTTTAGTTTGTGGGATGAAAAAAGTTTGAATGATTGTTGTCGGTTGATTAAGAAATTTGTTTATTGACAAAAATACCGCCATTAAAAGAAAGACGACACTTACGTCATATCGAGATATTACGATACCCAAAATCTACGGCATGGGGTCTCCAACCTTTTTTTGTTTTCTTCCTCTGACCGCTACTTTGACAAAATCAAATTCATTCACATAGCTGAGCTCCACCCAAACCAGCGGAAGACGTTTTCAAAATAAAAAAAAATCTAAACAATAACAAATTGATACACTGTTTTTTGGGGGGTTTTTTTTTTGAGGTGAGACGCCTGGTAGCCCGTCCTCACTGTCCTCACTGTCCTCTGTATGTTTGACAGGAAGGGAAGCAGGCGTCTTTGGCCGCCGACTTCTCCGTGACTCAGTTCAAACATTTGGGCCGTCTCCTCATGGTCCACGGGCGCAACAGCTACAAGAGGTCCGCGGCCCTCAGCCAGTTCGTCATCCACCGGAGCCTCTGCATCAGCACCATGCAGGTAGACGCCGACTCCCGAACACACTCACGAGTTACCAGTATTTTCCTTTTTGTTGTTGTTGTTGTTGTTGTTGTTGCTACGGCTCAATTCTCCAGTTTTGCAAAGCTGTCACGACAAAAAAAAAAGTTTACAACGTCAAAACCTTCAAATGTTTAATCGTCCAAAACGCGGTTAAGCTGCTGAGGTACCGGAGCGTCAAAGAAAGTCAATATGTATTTATTTATTTATTTATTGTTTGAACATGCCACAACTGCCATAAAAATATGGTGAAATGATTATGGACACATTAAGTATTCTGGCTCTGTCAAAGTGTTGCATACGGCTTCTGGTTTGGTTGTGATTATAGTGTGTGTGTGTGTGTGTGTGTGTGTGTGTGTGTGTGTGTGTGTGTGTGTGTGTGTGTGTGTGTGTGTGTGTGTGTGTGTGTGTGTGTGTGTGTGGGAGGGCATTTTATTTTACCGACATGACGTTGCACTCGGCTCACATCAGACACTGCAGCTGTTGAGTTGTACACGTCCACACAGAAGTGTTTATTTTTCACCGAGCGCCGCCGGACAGAAGCTGCTCGGCGTGTTTATTGTGAGCGTTAAACAGAAAAACTACTTTCACTTCTTGGGAAAAATAATCAAAAGTCAGCCGATATCTTTTTTTCCCAACACTATTTAAACGCACCCTACTTGTACGTAGGCCTACTTTAAGGAGTGAGGACGCGAACGGCTAATGACCACCGGGGGGGAGGGGGGGAGAGTTGTAGGCAGGCGGGCAGATGTTTTTCAGGGGCGGTCATGGACGGGTGGGGTGCAAACCATGACTCAAGAGGAGGCAGCCCGTGGTGCCCTTCTGAGCCTCATCAACCCCACCCCCCCCCCCCACACACACACACACCACCACCACTCATCCAGCGTCCCCGCCCCCCCACCACCTTCCCCGTCCAATTCCCATGTCCCGGTCCAACCTCAGCGCTCGCTTGCAGAGGGACGGGCCCATGACTCACTGCGTCGTGGACCTTTTGGGGTTTTCAGGGAGGCCCTCCTCCACATGTCAAACATTATCACCGACCGCAGCTGCAGCTGTTTGTTTCTTCCTTTTTGTTGGGGGGGTGGAGGTGGGCGGGGGGAGGAGGGGGGCTGACTAGTTGACAGCTCAATACTTGGCATGCGGTACAACGGAGGGGGGAGAGAGGGGGAGGGGGGGTTATAGCTTCTTTTCTTTCTTTTCTTTTTTTTGGTGTATGTGTGTGGGATTTAACGAAGTGATGAGTCAGCGAGGTCATCCTTTCAATTTTGCACGTGGTAGCGATATTCTCCTTTTGAAGCCGTTTCCATCTGCAGCGCTCGGAGAGGTCGGGCCTTTTGAGAGCGTCGACGTGGAAAAAGAAGAATAAATAACGTATCGTGTCTGTTCTTTATTTGTTTTTTTGTTTTGTTCGTCTCACCCTTCAGGCCGTTTTCTCCTCGGTCTTCTACTTCGCCTCGGTGCCGCTCTACCAAGGGTTCCTGATCATCGGGTGAGACGACTTATCGGCAGAGCATCTCGGCCGCCTCTCGTCTCGCTGGAATTCCCTCTTGTGTTAAAGCGCCCGTCGAAGTGTGGTGGAGAGGGGGTGGGGGGGGGGGGGGGGTTAAAATACGCACCAAAACATCCCGTGCCATTTTAATCTGGGACAAATTGATCACACTGGGTTTTGTCGTGCGTTTCAGCTACTCCACCATGTACACCATGTTCCCCGTCTTCTCTCTGGTGCTGGACAAAGACGTGAAGTCCGAGGTGGCCATGCTGTACCCGGAGCTGTACAAAGATCTGCTGAAGGTATCCGACGGACGGCGCGCACGCGCAAGCCGCACTCGTCGCCGTGCAGCCACGGAGACTCATGAGTCACATTTTCTGTCCGCAGGGACGGCCGCTGTCTTTCAAGACGTTTCTAATATGGGTCCTGATCAGCATCTATCAAGGTAAGAGGGAGTTCATACGAACCCCGCTGATGATTCGGGGGATGATAAATGGGAACACAGTGAATCATTGACGTCCAGCGCAAAAGACACAGCTGCGCCGGGAAATGGATTTCAGACTCGTACAGGTTGTTTGTCGGTATAGAAGATATCAAATCAGACGCTTGAATCGCAAGCTAAAAAAAAAATAACTGCGATATTTGATCGAAATTCAATCAACCTGTTTGATTAAATTTTGCAAAAAAAAAATTCCCGTGGATTTTTGCACTAAATGTTTTCAATAGAAGCTCTGCTGAGTCGTCATTTGTGTTTGTGGCCTGTTTTTTTTTTTTTTTTTACATTTTTATTATGATTTATTTATTTATCTATTTATTTATTTCTCCTCCCCTCCACAGGGAGCATCATCATGTACGGCGCGCTGCTGCTCTTCGAGTCGGAGTTCGTGCACATCGTCGCCATCTCGTTCACGTCGCTGATCCTGACCGAGCTGCTGATGGTGGCGCTGACCATCCAGACGTGGCACTGGCTCATGATCGTCGGCGAGCTGCTGAGCCTGGCGTGCTACGTCGCCTCGCTCGTCTTCCTGCACGAGTTCATCGGTGAGTCGACCCGGCGGCCGGCAGAAATAACACAACCGGTGCCGTGAGCCGGAAATGGGAGACGCACGACACGCTTCCTGCCCGAACGCGTCCGGCTGTTTAGATGTTGAAAACAACCGACCCGCTTCTTTTAACGCCTTTTGTATTTTTTTTTTATTTTTTTAATTTTTTTATTTCGATCGCACTCTTGTGTTAATTAAAGTGCACGCGTAGCTCTGCTCAGCCAGGGCGCGATTAGACAGATGGTAGATGTGATTTTCGGTCCATATCGCCCCGGGGGGCCCTGAAACGCAAGAGACGAGAAATCAAATGCAGCCTCGGCTTTTCGTTTCACCGCGCACTGATGTTGTTGTGCTCAGGCCGACCTTGAAATAGTGCGTCAGCGTTCAGCGGTCTCCGGTGTACAATAAGCCGGCGGTATGCTGGATATTAGGAAGTTCAGAGGTGAGTGTATTGACGAGTTGTTCTGGGGTGGACGAGGCTCCGGCACGCCGCGGTGTCAGAGAGGAAATGCCAACGGTCGGCTCACTTTCCTGTTAACAACCGAGGTTCACGTGTTTATCGGGGGGGGGGGGGGGGGGGGAGTTTGGAGGGGAACATTACAGAAAACAACAGAGTCCGGGAGAGCCCACAGAGAGAGAGGAAAAAATGGGATCGTGGGCAAGGAATACTAAATCGAGGGTACAAGATAGCTTTTCTTACGCTATGATTATAGTACAGTAGTAATTTATTATAGTAGTCATAAATATGATGCCGTACATACGCCTGGTTAACGTTCCTCAACGTGGAGTTTTATCTGACACGCGTGATCGTCTTCAATAACAAATCCAACCTGACAAAAATAACACGGGTCGGTAAATTAGCCTTTTTGGTGGCTCCGAAGCACGTCATCAATTAGTCAGACCGGCGGTAAAAAAAAAAACAAAACAGGCTAGCCATCGGAAGAAAGAAAAACAGCCCTGACGGCAGGAGAAAAGCGTATTTTGTCGGCGTTAATCTCAACCCGTTACGCGTCGGGCATTTGTTTACCCGAGCCACTTTTAGCCGAGCCGTATTCAGACTCGTGACGTATACAATCCTCCGACCGAGAGCCCTTCAAGTTTTTATTTTCAGCTTTATGTGGGGTGTGGAGTTTCATTTCCAGCCTACGATCTGGACCGCTGAGGATCATGACTGGGATGCGGTCAAGTGAGCCTTTTATTTTATTTTTATTTTTTTGGGACACTTTTCTTCCCTCTTCGAGTCACTGGAATAGATTTTAAAGGCTATTCTTGTGTCGTACGAGTAGTTCACACTAAAAATGGACATTTTTTGAAACGTTTCTTTTTTTTTTTCCTAAATTCGGAGCAGGTTGAAGTTCCAGCTATATATATAGATATCTATATATATACATATATATATATATAGATATATCCATATATAGATATCTATATCTATATATATATATATGTATATATATCTATATATATATAAGTTTACCGAACACATTTATTTTGTCAACGTAGCTCTCAGAGGGGGAAAAAAAAGGTTGGAGAACAAGGTTTTTGTCATTTCCTCTCGCTGACAGTAGGGGGAGACAAACCGTCCGAACTGCAGCTTTAACTCCCCGAGTTGTGCTTTTCCAAAAATATTTTTACGATAAAATTGGTTGAACAACAGTTACGATTCAACTTTTTCTACTTCGAACCGTTAAAAGACGTTTAAAAAAAAAAACCAAAAAAAAAACGTACATCCGTGTCCTGACCTCTGACCTCTGACCCTTCCTCCTCCTCCTCCTCCTCCTCCTCCTCTTCCTCCTCCGCCAGACGTCTACTTCATCGCCACGGTGTCGTTCCTGTGGAAGGTGACCGTCATCACGCTGGTGAGCTGCCTGCCGCTCTACATCCTCAAGTACCTGCGCCGACGCTTCTCTCCGCCCAACTACTCCAAGCTGACGTCCTAAAAAAAAAAAAAAAATCCTGCGGCCTCGTTTCCTTGTGGGAGAAAAAAAAACGAAACGGAAAAGGTCGTCGCCAGAGAGTCAAACATGGATTCTTTCCCCCCTTTTAAGTTGTCGTGAAGGTCCGATGTGACGGAGACAGACTGTACCGAGAGAGACAGAGTGTGTGTGTGTGTGTGTGTGTGTGTGTGTGTGTGTGTGTGTGTGTGTGTGTGTGTGTGTGTGTGTGTGTGTGTGTGTGTGTGTGTGTGTGTGTGGACCTGCAGTGCATTGTGGGAATTGACCAGACTCACCCGGTTTTATTTATTTGTGAGCAGTCCCGTTAGCATAAAGAAAAATAAATAAAATAAAGCTGAATGTTAATGAAATGAAAAAAAAAAAACACAGAATCAGTTCGGTAAAAAAAAATAAAAAATATTTGTTTTATAACCTCGAAGATGTGTCGGCGCCAACATCCAGAAAACGGGTCAGATCTGTTTTTGTCGTGAGAAATGTTGCCGTGGCGACCTCGCCGAGGACTTCGTTCACATCGTCCTCAAACGGGGATTTCTAAAAATGGGAGTTTGAAAATTATACGGTTTAGGAAAGAGAGGAAAAAAAAAAGTTTACTGGCTAGACTTTGCATAAAGACACACGTCTGCAGGTTTTGTGTTTGTTTGTGCGTCAACCTCCCCCCCCACCCCCACCCCCTCCCCCCTCCACCGTCCTCCCCCGACATGGCGGAGGTGGCGGTTACTTGTATTTTCGCATGATGACCCCGCGATGTTAAATCCGTCCTCTCGTCTTCTCTTCTTCTCTCCGTACGGGAGTCGTCAGTGTTTGCCGGAGCGCGGTCGCCGAACCCGGCCGCGGGAGGAGCGCTCGGTTATTTGTAGACGGACATTTCAGCCGGGCGGGGAACGCTCGGAGCCCCTTGATGTGGCGGCGGCCACGCTTTTTTTCAGCATTGCATGATGACTCACTGTAACAGTGACCTAAAAGCCATAACTGAGAATAAACACCGGTGACCCGCTCTGCCCTCCCGGTCCTGTCGGGGGCGCCCTAACGTCTCACTGCTACTAACCTCCAGCTGTGACTTTAAAAAAAAATAAAAAACACGACTCGCTAATACAATGTGAATATTGTCCATAAGTGGAAGCTACACGCCTCATATTTCACGTCACCGCTGGCGTAACGACGAACTGTAAATAACAACACGACCACGGCGTCACTTCTTTTAGTTATTTAAAAAAAAAAAAAAAAAAAAGGTGACTTTTCTAACCTGATGTGTCAAAACAGAGGATGCCACGACTCAGCATTTCTTTAGTATTTACGACACTGCCCTTTTAACCCCCCCTCCACCCTCCCCGAGCCAGCTGTTTGCACACGTTTTTTTTTGTGTTTGTTTGTTTTGTACATTTTTATGTTGTAATTAAAATGATGCTAAAACACTAAAAAATGATTCCGCTCGCTTTTGTAAAAATAACTGTTTATTTTTATTTTTATTTATTAACATGTTTTTATTTAAATGATGTCGATTGCGAGCAGAATAAAAAAAGGGAGAATTGTGCTGATGTCAATGTTGTGATGATGATGATGATGGTGATGGTGATTAATAAATATCATGTTTTCAAGGTTGGTTTTATAGTTTTCTGATTTATATTCTATATTTTTTCCTTCTCTTCAATACTTTTCCTCCCACGTCGTAGCTCTGAAATCTTAACGAGCATATTTAATTTGGTATTTTTTTTTAGTGACCCAATGATGCGCTAAAACCGCTGAGTAAACGTATTTCAAGCAGTGGGCTTGTCGGGAACTATTTTCAGCGGCGGATTAACACACCTTTGTTTGTTCTAATAAGTGTTTACAGCTGCAGTTGCTGTTTTGTTTTATTATATAATCACAATAAAGCTCCAGAGCGCAAAAAAAATTCGAGTTATTCTTAAGAAATGAACCTTATCTTGAGGTTGTTGTCTTTTTAAGATTTAGAAACGAAGGTTGCCGACTTACAAGTATTAAAACTAAACCGCAGACATTTCATTTATCATCAATATTCCTCATTGATTTGCTTAATAAGGACAATAAACTGCGGTTCGGTCTCAACACGTCACTCCTGGATGGGTTTGCAACTCATGACCTTTGACCTCTTGATATTTTCTCCGTATCATAAGGTTCAGGCCTAAAATGAGACTTGATTTGGAAAATGTTCATTTTGTTTCTTCAAATGTAACAAAACAAAACAAAAACAGCTGTTCTCCGTCGTTTTATTTTGGCGGGGGTCGTTTTGTTTAATGTGTCGGTGAACTTCCCGTTCCGCATTCGTCATCTTCGTCGCTAACGTATTATTTATTTAATAGTATCTTCTTTTTTTTTTTTTTTTTAATAAGAAGTTTGCCTAATACGGCTTCGTGGACTCACGCTGCTAGACGAATACAAAACACTTTATTTGTGAATGAAACTCGTAACTTTCATTTTCTCGTTACTCCAGTTTGGACCGAAACCAACTGATCCGCAGTTTGTATGTAAAATCAATCAGTGAGTTCTTCTGGCTGCGTTTCCACTACGAGTCCTGATGAGGTGAGAGTTTACACAGGACACACACACACACACACACACACGCACACACACACGCACACACACACACACACACACACGCACACGCACACGCACACACAGGCTGCATGTTCGGCCCTCTCTCACCAGAGGAGGGAGTCCCTGATCACGCTCACTTCCTTCCATGTTTCCAAACAAAATATCCATATCGTCTCAAACTTTAAATCAAAAAGGGGAAAGAAGAAGAAGAAGAAGAAATAAATAAATTAAAAAAGTAACATCTTTCTTTTAAATCTGCTCAGATTTTATTTATCGTGCATTCGGTTTACGAAGCTATAAAACGCTTACATGGCATTTCAGGCCAGAGGAGGTTTTGAAGTTGGACTCGACTTCTCAAGTCATAAAACTTTTTCCCTTCTTCCTTTTTTTTTTTTTTTTTTTTCAACGTGCAGTTTGAAAGCTCAGTGCTGCATGTTCAGATTAAAACTAAACGCTGCGTCCAGCTTTCTTTCTTTCTTTCTTTCTTTCTTTCTTTCTTTCTTTCTTTCTTTCTTTCTTTCTTTCTGGTCCCGCTGCCTGAATGCGTAAGTTAAACCGTTTATAAAGAAACCGTTGAACTTAATCAATCCCATGAAAAGTGAAATTCCACTCCGGGAGTTAAAGGGAGACGCTGCCTGCTAACCTCAACACACACACACACACACACACACACACACACACACACACACACACACACACACACACACACACACACACACACACACACACACACACACACACACGCTGGTTCACAGCCAAATTTGCAATGCAATCAAAAGTACATTAAGCGAATTTACTTTTGGATTTTAAGGCTTAAAAATTCAAAAAAAAAAAAAAAAAAGATAAAAAAAAAAAAAAAAAAAAAAAAGCTGGTAGCTTTGCAGCTGTTGCGTAACATTTCCAGGGTGATTATCACATGGTCGCTGCGTTTTATCTTTGGCACTCGGAGACGGGAGTTTGGTTTCCAGCTTGGAAAACATCTTCCTCCGCGAGGCTCCCGGCGGAGACGAGACGAGAGAGATCTGCTCGCCGATCTGCTTTTCAGGATCCACCGCCGAGCGGGCTTCAAACCCGCAACGGTTTCCTACACGGACCTCCGCCCGTACGACCGCGCGGTACGCCAGGAGAAGATTTATGCCGTTTTCCAGATGTTCTGCTCGTGTGCTCGTTTTGCACTCCTCGCTGTTTTGAGTGCGTTAAATCGCGTTCACGCTGTCGAGTGCAAAAAAACAAAAAAAACAAAAAAACGCGTTGAACTACAAGACGCGCTCAAAACGGCGTCGAAACGTTGGACGCTTACCACTTTTTTTTTCCACGGGGTGGGGGGGGGTCGCCACGGGATACGGCCCGAGCAGGGGTCAAAGTTCAAGGTCGCACGTCCCCAATCGTACACACGCTACATGCAACAGTACGAACTTTCTTTTTTTTTTTTTTTTTTTTAAGGGTTGCTGCGCTACGTAGTGAAAAGTAAAAAAAAATAAAAAAAAAAATAGAAAATAAAATAGAAATAGTACGTGATTCAGAAGAGCAGGCCGTGACCTCATGAGGTCAGCTGGGCTTCTGGGTCGCATCTGATTGGCTAAAAAAAAAACACAACTCCTCTATTTATAGCTACGGCCTTGAAATGCACACATAAGAGTGTCGAAACAACCCCTCACCCCCTCCCCCCCCCCCCCCCAAAAAAAGCGCCCGAATCACTTTAATCGGATTTTGATCCGACTTTTGTTTCACCTTCAGAGAGAAAAGACGAGCGATTAATTAATTGTTTGAAATAAGTTGATTCCTCTTTCGTTCTTGACGTCCAACGCGCCGAATGAAATCCTGCAGAGTTCGAAGTATAAGAGAGAGAGAGGAAAAAGTTGTGTCGACGAGTGTGTGTGTGTGTGTGTGTGTGTGTGTGTGTGTGTGTGTGTGTGTGTGTGTGTGTGTGTGTGTGTGTGTGTGTGTGTGTGTGTGTGATATTGTTTTTTAGGATTTCATAATGCGGTGCCGAAAAGAGACGGGGAGGGGAAAAAAACCACGAGCTTCATCTGCCGCTTTTTCCACCGGACATTTTAAGACAACTCAAAGTTCTTTCTACAAACATTCGAGTATCGATCAGATTACATAACGATGTGGTTTTCAGTTGTTTTTTTGACGTATGTAGTTTCCATGTTGATGGAACGTATTACTTCATTTTACACGATTCAGGGGGGGGGGGGCGAGGGGAGAGGGGGAGGGAGGGAGGTGGGGGGGGGGGGCGTTTTTTGATTTTCTTTTCCAGGGATCTGGAGTTGTGGGCGAGGAGGGAAATAAAGATTCCTCGTTGCACAATGTGACATGCCAGCGTTGTCAGTAGTGGTCACGGCGGCCACCGCACCGCTTGCCTCACATCTACTGATAATTATTAAACACGACCGCCATTTTTCTTTCCTCTTCTTCTTCTAAAGGCTTTTACATCATTATAAAGGCCGATCCGCAAATGCTTGAGTTAATGTGCTTGCAGTCCTGCTCTGAAGAAGTATTAAAGGTCCGCACGTGGTGTTTACAATTTTTTTTATTTTTTTTAACGAAAGCGCACAACGGTGCAGTTTGGACTTCCTGAAGTTTGTGATGTCACAAACTCATGTCGGAGGCCACGCCCACCTGTCCAAGCCTTTTTTTTTTTTTTTTCTTTCTTTTGTTTTTTTTACGCAGTAAGAAACCCTCGGGGCTGTCCCGAGACCGAAGCCGACCGGTTATTGGCCTCGAGTGTGCGTCACCCAGGAAACGATCGGCCAATCAGAAGAGAGGCTCTTCTGCGACGAGTTCATTTTGTGAATTTTACAATTTTGTCCCCTTCGGACACAGCGGGTCCGTTTCCAGTCTTTGTGCTAAGCTAAATTAGCCGCCCGCCGGACGTAGCGTCGCATTCGATATTGTCTGCAAGTGTATTTCCCAAAATCCCGCAAGGTGGGGTTTTTAAACCCTAACCCGTGTTTTAAAAAGAGTTACGACGCGGGACATTAGCGTCTGCTAAAAGTAACACCTCCCATTAACGCCTTGATAATCCAAGACATCGGTTTAAGTCCTTTCAGACTCGGTGATGCAAAAGGAAAAGAGAGATCTTAAGGGGGCGAATTCAAAAGACCCGCATGGAGTCAAGAGTCCACGGCTCTCGTCGCCCCCCCCCCCCCCCCAGCCACCCTCCCACCTTCCCTTCTCCTCCCCCTCCCTCCCCGAAATTTCCTTTAGAAAGTTTTCCATGAGACACCAAACAATGCGCCGTTTCCACATCGAATTTCCACTGCTGCGGATTTTTAAAAGCTCGGTCACACACGTTACACTTGGAAAAAGTCGAGCGGGACCCAGACGACTCTCTTACCTCGATGAGCTGTTTTACAGTGATGGAAAATACTGCGTGAAGTTTTAGGAAAAAAGTGAGACCTAAAAAAAAAAAAAAAATAGTAAATAAATAAAAGGAGCGGAAGTGTAAACTCGGCTGTCTGGACGAAGGTTTCCCTTTCTGAAAGCGTGTTCGTTCACTCATTCATGATTCCAGTTGCATAACAGCTCAGTAACAGCGGAGGAATTTACATCTGGTAGACGAGGCTGCTGCTGGATGCCCCCCCCCCCTCCACCTCCGTCTCCCTCTCCCCCGATCCCACCTCCATCACCCCCTCAAAAAGACTAATCCATGTCTCAATCCAAAACAGATCCTCTGATTACCCCCCCCACACACACACACACACACTCCGCCCCCGCCTCCCCCTTCTCCCCCCTCCCCCCCTCCTCTCTCTCAAGTACACACATTTTCCTACGAATGGCCTCGGGGCTGACAGCATGTGATCGGTCGCCGGGGTTACGCCGAGGTTCAGCACCTGAACTACGGAGACAAAAATAAAAAGCTTCTTTTTATTTTATTTTATTTTATTTTAATCAAATTAAGTTGTTTTCACATCTTTATATGTTGTTTTTTTTAGGGGGGGGGGGGGTTTGATAAAAAATAAATGACTGCCACTCACTGGATGTCGTGTGCAAGTTCAAGCAGTTAACTTGTGAAAAAAATCTTATCTAAGTTACGAAGACGAACTCTACGTGACTAAAATTACAATATATTAGCTCAACATCCCTCCTCCACCTCCACCTCCAACCCCACCCAAAAAAAAAGAGCTTCCACGACCTCAGCAAACACGTCACAACTCGTGGACCTCGAGGCTCGCGGAACATTTGGAGTCCCGACGTCGTGAATACCACAAGAGGGCGCCGTTTCAGGCGGTATGGAAAAACAAAACAAAAAAACGGTTTCAAATCCGCGGAGGCCCCAAAGTTCACGAGGACGTCGAAGGATCTGCTGGACACCTTCAACATGTCCGTTCGTATTAACAGCAAATAAAAAGACGGAGGACCTGCTGACGGAGGACCTGCTGACGGAGGACCTGCTGACGGATCGTTCAAAGTGTTACGAGACGGTTCGCGAGGGAAAAAAACTGCGCCGCAAGAAATTCAGTTGTTCTTTTTTTGTTTTTTTTTTTTTTTTAAACTAATTTTTATGGGATTTATTCCAGGAAGATCAAGTCTGGGAGCAAAAGAAACCCGACCGCGTTGACTTCTACGACCTCAGGTACTCTCCCTCCATCACTTGACTTATTTGATTCTTGCATCTGTCAGAAAACTCGAGTTTAAATCCCAAATATCCCCCTCCGACGTTAAGTTATATAACTCCCGCTGTAATTCAAGAACGTGTCCTCCTGACTGGGGTCACATTATGGAGTGAAAGTCTTGTTCAGCCTTTTTTTTTTTGTGTGTTTCCATCGGAAGATGCTGCAGATTCCCATTACGGCATGGAAACGGCCGGTAACCTCTTCCCACAGTGGAAACAAAGGAATTCTCTATATTCCATGTTCTAAATTAACCATTTGACTCGAAAAGAAGAAGAATTTTCTGGTCCTCTCTGGTCTTTTTTTATATATATATATATATTTATTTATTTTTACAAATGCAACTTGCCAGACAGAAGAAAAAAATCAAAAAAAATCCAGTAAAACCATGTTGGGTCAATTTCATGTAATCAAAACCTCCCAGCTTTTTTTTTTTTCTCTCTCTCTCTCTCTCTCTCTCTCTCTCTCTCTCTCTCCTACAGTAATTTTCTTCATCCCCCCACAATGAAGTTCTTGTGCGCTACTGTCTGAGAGAAGCCGCAGAAATGCCCTGGCGCAGGAGCCGGAGAGACGTCATGGATTCCTGAGTGTGGGGCTTTTGCAGGAAAGCCCTGAGTCTCCGACATGGACCGGATCCAGGTTTCCATGGCAAAGGCGCACAAACAGGAGGAAACACTGAGGGAATCCCGTTATTTTACAGCGTTGGACCATTATAAACACCCAGAGCGGGGGAAGGAAGCCCGCTCCTTGATACTCAAGTAATCCTTCTAGAGCTCGAGGAAGGGGGACTTCGTACCAGAACCGCTGCCGGAGCTTCACGCGGCTGCATGTTTTCTAAAAAAGATAGACGGAGAGAGAGAAGAGTTTGCGCGCGCGCTGCCGTACATCGCAGCTTTTCTTTTCTTTTTTTCTCTTTTTTCCCTGTTTTAACTGAAAAGTTTCTTCTGCTATGATTTTTTAGAAGGAGTTTTTAAACTTTTTATCTTTTTTTTTTTTTCTTATTTCCATTTTTTTTTTTTTTTTTTTTTTTAAATCTCTCCAGATGTTTAGAGAGACTTGGAGGCTGGCACAGTACCACGCGATGAGGTCGATGGATCAAGGTACTGCTGAAGTGTTGTGATTTATCTGGTAATCAACCCATTTGATCTTTGATTGATTTAACACCGGAGTGTTTCGTGACTTTAAAAACAAATGTCATCTGTCACCTGTCCGCGTAACGTTTCGTTCGGGATGTTGATGTTTGGGTAGAAACGTGCTGCTGCGCGTGCATTTGGTATCAATAGGAAACCTGTTAGACACGTCAGACGGATTGGATGAATTAAATAAGTTGACAACACGTCAAAGGTAATGAGGCTTTAACATTTACTACGTTTCTTGACCTGATTAAGAACAACAAGAGCAGTTCGTATATCTTTTTTTTTTTTTTTTTTAAGTTACGCTAAGCTTCCTGTCTCTGTAGGGCGCACGTGTTATTATAAGCTCCAGCAAGCATTACATCTGTATCCAAGGATTTGTTTTTGCTTTTAACTTTTTAAAAGATCCCCAAAAAAGTTATCTTTGGTTTTGTGTGTCATATCTCTGCGTGTTAAGAAACAACAACAAATAAATAAAGTTTTAATATAAAGTTTGGATTTGCACACCACGCCTCCAAAAAGATGAGGATTATTAAAAGTTGACTGCGGACCCTTCATTTTTTTTTTTTTTTTTTTTTGCTGACAAAGCACATACTACTGCGTGTAAAGTTACAACTGGGAGGAACGCCCTGTTGTGTGTGTGTGTGTGTGTGTGTGTGCGTGCGTTTGTGTGTTTCGCGTCTGCGTCTTGCGTAAAAGTGGGGATACCCCTCAGGAGAACCTGACAGTATCATCACTCAAGGAATTCAATCCGAGACGAGGACGCAGCAGCAGCAGCAGCAGCAGAGCCAACACATGTTTCCGTCCACATAAACAGTGAAACGACGCCGTTAACGAGCTTGTTTTGTTTTTTGTCAGTCATCTGGATAACGAACACGTTGCTGTGTCACTGCGACGTGTCAAACACCCGGGGGCAGCAGCAGGCTGCACATGTCTGTCAAAAAAAAAAAACACATCTCCGTTTTGATCGGAGCTCTTGAATTCATCTACATCCGAGCTGCACCTTTTTATTTTTTTTTGGTTTTTTTTGTTGGTTGTCGCTCGACGCGTCGACGGTTTCAGCCCTGAAAAAAAAAAAAAAACCACACACAAAAAAAACGGAAAAAACTTCTGCATCCCATGCAAGCGTGTAAATAGACCCGCCTTCTGTCTGAGAGCAAACCTGAACCAGGAAACCCGCTCACCGATGCGTTGATCTCCTTCAAATCCACTCCGCGGCCACGTCTCCTGTCTCGTTTGTCCTCTGGAGAAAAAAAAAAAAAAAACATATATTTTTTTTTTAAGACAGATGAGCTCCTTTTACGACGAAAACGACTTGGAGGAAGAGCTCAGTCGTATCGGCTGCCCCGAGGACGATTTGGAGTTTGAGTACTTGTTTGAATATGAGCCGCCGAGCAGCGACTTCTCTGGGGGAGATCAAGGTTTGTGTCCGAGGATGGGTTCTTTTCTTTTTTTTTTTTTTTCCGGCGCCCTGATGGACTCCAGCGACTCTCTCTGTCTTTGTTTGTTTGTTTGTTGACTCATAATTAACACGTGGCCTGTAAAGTTTAGTCTTGTGAATAATAATACAAAAAAAAAAGAAAACAGGAAGTCAGTTTGACAGGTTTCTTGATGAGGTTTTGTGACGCTGCTGATGAATATTCGGATAAAAGTGAATTGAAAAGGTTGAGATCTTTGTTGAGGAGGGACTTGATTGGAGACGCCTTCAGTTTTGTGCTCGGTTGGAGTTTTGAAGGACACGTTTGTTTGCCGTGATGTAAAATGTCTGAACGGTATTTACGTTGGTCGATAGTGATTAAAGTGTTGGATCTTTCCCTCCCGGCAGATGACCCCAACCTCGCGTCTCACAAAGTCCTCGGTCCGGAGTCGGAGCAGGCGTTCCCTCTGCAGGAGGCGTCCCCGTACGCCATCAAGTCCTGCAGCCCGTCCTACGCCGAGCACAACGCCGAGCTTCTGTCGGGGTACGACCACCAGGAGGCCCGGATCTACCTGGACGGCGGCCGGCCCGCGGGCCTCGCCCTGAGCCCCCGCATCGAGATCACCCCGTCCCGTGAGCACTACAGCCACGGCCGGGACTCCCTGCAGAACCAGCACCTGAACATTAGCCCCCGACCCACCCTCACCGTGCCGGGCCACGACAGCCTGGCCTACCGCGAGCCGCAGTGCCTGAGCCCGGCCAGCAGCAACTCCTCCACCAGCTGGCACTCGGAGAGCTACTCCCCCTGGGCGTCCCCCTGCGTGTCCCCCAGCAGCGTCCAGAACCACGGCGACCTCTGCCCGCGGCTGCAGAGCATCCACACTGGCTCCCCGCGCACCTCGCCGGGCACCTCGCCCCGCACGGGCCTAGCCGAGGACGGCTGCCTCGGGCCCCGCTCGCCCTCGCCCCGCCCCGGCTCCCGCTCCGCCTCCCCGCAGGGGAAACGCACCTACGACATGTACCGGAACCCGGGGCTGATGCCCGGCCACCGCTCCCGCAGCCCGTCGCCCCTCAGCGTCCACGAGGACCACGGCGTCGCCGTCGGCGTCCACTACGCGCACAGCGGCCTCGCCGACGGCGTGAACGGGTTCGGCGCCGGTCAGCCGGGCATGGTGCCCACCAAAATAGTCAAGACGTCCAACCAGATTTACACCCTGTACCCGGAGAACCACGGGGACGGGAACTACCTGGTGTCCTGCGACCAGGACGTAAAAACCAAACCCGCCGCGGAGCCGTTCTTCGTCATCCCTCCGATCTGGCCCAAACCGCTGGTTTCCAGCATCCGCAGGTGAGCCGAGAGCCTCGTCCACGAACTTCGGACCTTTCGGCGAGCGTCTTCGATCGTTTAAAACAAAAAAAACAACGTCTGACCCCGTGTAACTTTCTGTCCTCGCAGCATCCCCGTGGCGTCCCTCCCCCCGCTGGAGTGGCCGATCCCGAGGCGCACCGACCAGTACGAGCTCCACATCGAGGTGCAGCCCAAACCGCACCACCGAGCGCACTACGAGACCGAGGGCAGCAGGGGGGCCGTCAAAGCCCCCACGGGGGGACATCCCGTCGTGCAGGTACGACCGAAAGCAAAAAGCAAAAAGCAACAAAAAATAATCGAATCATGTCACGAATCGGCCCCCGACGGCGGCGGCGGCGAGAGGGCACCGTTCCCGTTTCTCACTTTCTAAAACAAAACCACGACAGACGACCGCGGACACGTGACAGACTGAAACCGCCCTGCGAGTCTCGGGACAAACCTCACAACTGAACCCGGGTCAAGTTTTTTTCTTTTTTTTCTTTTTCGTGTAACCACAAACACGGACCCACGTTTGGTGTCACTTCCTCTTTACGCGCCGGGCTTGTTGACTCTGCGGCTCTCGTACCAGACCGCTGACTCAGCGATGAACTGAGCTCAACTGTGAAGATAAATACAGGTCAGGAGGCAGAGTTTTGCTAATATTTCAGTCGGGACGTGGGTTTCGAAAATGAGCTTTTGACTCACTTTGCAAGGCTGCCGTCCTTTTTTAAAAAGGCGCAACTTCCTGGTCTTGGCGTTACCCCGGCAACCATTTAAATGCTTGTTTTTTTTGGGCCGCCGATAGTGGAGACTTTGTGGAAATAAAAGCTCGCCCTGCTTCTTTTCCATTTTTATGCCTATCCCCGAAAGGCCTGAACCCCCGAGGTCGGGCCGGCCAATCAGACGGTCGGTCCTGACCGGCCAATCAGACGGTCGGGCCTGGCTCGCCACGGCTGCACTCCTTCACCTCGTCTCTTCCCTTCACCCTCTTGAGCTTTTTTTTTTTTTTCTCTCCCCCTCTCCCTCCCTCTCCCTCCCTCTCTCCCCGAGCTTCACACCCTCCACTCTACTTTTCCTAACGCTGCTCTCCCGTCATGACTCACCGCTCCGGCCGCTGCCATGGCGACCGGGGCCGGCCGCTCGCACGGTGCCCCCGTCGAGTGTTTTTGCGGTCGGCTTCCTCCGCCTCGCGTCGTCCTACCTGGTTGCGGACGGCGAGCGGCTGCTCCTCCACGTTGCCATAGTTTCCGCTCACGGGCCGACAGCTGCCGTGAAGTCGGACGGTCGTTTTTTTGTTTTGTTGTTGTTGTTTTTTAACCGGTTTCCACAAACCAGTTGTTGGGGGTTTTTCTTTTTCTTTTTTGTGACCGGGGCTGAGAGGAAACCGTGCAGCCGAAACAACTCGAAGTACAACCCCGTATTTCGGCTACGAAACGCGCTTTTTGCCGTTTTCCGCAGCTCGGAAAGTTCCCCCGCGTTTGTTTTTTGTTTTTCTTTTCGTCATTCACGCCGGCGTTCTGTGATAAAAGGTTATGCAGCATTTATATGCAGAGTTGATGCTTTTGTGGGGTTTTTTCTTCTTTTTTTTTTTTTTTGCAGGTTTCCTCAGTAGGCACCTCTCAGGTTTAAAGTAGCACCTCTGTCTCTACCACTTTACACTTCTGCAGCAGAACATAAAAACAAACCATGCGTAACGTCGGGCTGGATGTACGCGGGCGGTTTCGTTTCTGCTAAATCCTTCGTCCGGTTAGAAACGGTTGCCGGTTGCGAGGCTGAAGGGATGTGAGCTCTCCGCTGGCTCCTGCTCGAGGTCAAACGGAGGGGAAAAAAAAAAGTCCTGCTTTTGCACGTGGGTCTGACACTGATTACCCATCTCCGGGACGGGGGGAGGAGGGGGGGGGGCAACATCTGGAAAATACAGAGCTGGAACGAGAAGCAGCGGAGGAGCACAACACGGGTTTAACGTGACTCGAGCGTCTCCGTTTCTTCGACTTACCGCGGAAGCTTTACGTTTCAAAATAAGCTCCCGTTTCATGTTATTGTATTTTTTTGTATTTATTTATTTGTTTATTTTCCTCTGCAGCTGCACGGCTACAGAGGGAAGGAGCCGCTCGGCCTGCAGATTTTCATCGGCACGGCGGACGAGCGCATCCTGAAGCCTCACGCCTTCTACCAGGTCCACCGCATCACCGGCAAGACGGTCACGACCACCAGCTACGAGAAGATCGTCAACGGCACCAAAGTCCTCGAGATGCCGCTGGAGCCGAAGAACAACATGAAAGCGATGTGAGAGAAAGACGCCGAATCGAGTTCCCAAATAAAAACATCGAAACGCACTCAGCGGTCCCTCCAGGAAATTGCAATCGCGATAATTAACGCCAAGTTCGAGCAAACTCCGACAAAAAACGGACAAGCAGGAAACCCTGAAAATTTGGGCCTTCACAATAAAATGTTCTCATTTATTTATTATCAATGGAAGTGATTACGTAACACTGAATGCGGAAATAATTTACACACATGTCAAGTTATAAGAGACTGCTCTTTGTTTCTGTGCATACAGAAGGCCTATGTGTTGAATTAATGTTAATTAAACATCATCTAAAGCTCTTATTTTGACAGCCGATGTTGTCGTTGTTCCTGTATTACATTTTATTTATCCCCAGTTTTTATCTAGTTTTTTTTTAATTTATTTTTATGTGCAGCACGATTATCATCAGAGGAAGTGATTCAAATGTTTTTTTATCAAGTAGCGCTTACAAAAAAAAAAAAAAATTCTTTTCTAGCAATTTCCCCCAAAAAACTCACTTAAAACTAAAAAGAAATGAAAGAAAATCCGCCGCAAAAATGAAGCGTTTTAAAGATCGCAACCATCAAGCGTGGAGGGACTGGATGAATATAAAATCAGGCAGTTTTACTTATATGTTGTTGTTTTTGTTTGACTGTTTTTTTTCTCGTAGAATCGACTGCGCCGGGATCCTGAAGCTCCGAAACGCCGACATCGAGCTGAGGAAGGGCGAGACGGACGTCGGTCGCAAAAACACCCGAGTCCGCCTGGTGTTTCGCGTCCACATACCGCAGCCCGGAGGACAGCACGTCTCTCTCCAAGTGGCCTCGCATCCCATCGAGTGCTGTAAGCGGCCGCACGTTTAAAAACAACAACAACAACAACAAAAAACAAACACTTTCACGATATGCTATTTTAACTCCTCTTAAGAAAAAAAAAATTAGGTTTTCGAGTCCAGTGAGAGGCTTTATGCTTCCCGTTGAGGTCGAAACTGGCTTTTCAACAGTTAACAAAACTTTATACAAAGTAAACAAAACCTTTTTAAAATAAAAAAGTAAATTAACTCACATTCAAATGAGTTTGGAGCCGGGCTGATAGTCCAGATGGCCGCCGCACAAAGAGCTCTTTATGCGGCCGGGGCTTCCATCCAGTAGGTGGCCGCTGCCGGCAGTGTGTACCTGCTTGTGTGTGCGTGTGTGTGTGTGTGTGTGTGTGTGTGTGTGTGTGTGTGTGTGTGTGTACACAGCGTTATTAAAACACCTGGTGGAATCAAAACTCAAACAAGAGAGGCCTTTTATCCGGCGCTTTGATCAACGCCTCGGTTCGAGTGTTACGCGGGTTTCGCCTGCAATATGCTCATTGTAAAACAAAATAATAATAAAAAAAAGTCAGGACGCAGAATATTATATCGTTTTATAGTCGTTGTTTCCCGGCTGCTTTAACGACGGTCGCTGACGCACCGACGAGCTTCAGAAAATATCGTCGTTGATGAAAAACCGATGGAGCGTGAAGTGACGTCTGTCCGGCTCGCTTGGACGAGGAGCTGCTGTCGTTGTCTTTTGTTGTTTTTTTTGTTTATGTTTTTATCCATCTGCGGTGTAGTCGGATGGACGAACAGCTGTTAGCCCGGCTCCGCCCCACGACTTGTTTGCTACGATTGGAGTCTGGAAACTACGTCGGCATTAAAGGTTTTGCCGGGCGGTCCTGAAGGCCGCGACCAATCGGAGACCGGTGAGGGCGACGAAAGTTGAAGTCGAGTCTAAATTGAAGTTCCAGCAATGGCGGAGATGAAAAGATACGAACAGTTGCGGCGACGCCAGCAAATATCAGAGGAATTTGACGATGTGTTGTGGTCAATTCTGATTGGTTAAAGACCGTTTCCAGTAGTTAAAAAAAAAAAAAAAAAAATCACCCTCAATCCTCGACTTTAGACTGCGTATAAAAAAAACAAAAATCGACGTAACCTTCGGGTCAAAAAAAAAAGTGAAGTCGATGTTAAGGTGCAATACCACCGAAGGCCACAAGAGGCTGGCAAAAAACAACATCCTATTGAAAAAGCGTTCAATTAAGAAATGATAGCGTCAAGGAGAGCTGTGTGAAGGGGCGTGTCTGTTTGACTGACAGGCCTTGGATCCAGTGAGGTTGTATAGTGTGGAGTTTCAGCTGAACTAATGATAACGAGCTTCAAGATGAGGAGCCTTTTAAATGTCCAAATGCGGAGCGACACTTTCGGATTTTATAGTTGTAGATTTCTATAGTCGGTTGTATTTACGGTTTTATCGTGCAGCATCAGGCTGCCAGGCGTTCCTGTTATTTTGTCCACTTCCTGTAGTCATAGCCAGCCTCCCTCAGTAAGTTCTGATCTGACTAATACAATTACCGCCTTTTGAAAAGCGAAAGCGATGCCTGTGATCGTTTATTGTAAAGCGCCGTCACCTTCTCGGTTGATGAGTGGGTGAGCGCTTGTGAGAAATCAACGGGAGAGCTTTTCATGAAATGTTTTCTCACTGACGTGAAAACAAAAGAGAGAGAGAGAGAGAGAGAGAGAGAGAGAAAAAAAAAGAGTTTTTGATAAATTGCTTATTAATTTCATCTATGAAATGTCCAAATTATATCTGAAATCTGTGCGTCCCTGCAGCCCAGCGTTCGGCCCACGAGCTTCCCATGGTGGAGAAGCAGGACATGGACGGCTGCTCCGTCCTGGGCGGCCAGCAGATGATCCTGACCGGGCAGAACTTCAGCTCCGACTCCAAAGTCATCTTCCTGGAGAAAACCCCGGGTGAGTGACCGAACCGACGTGGATCTCTTGACGATACGGCAACGCTCGTGAAAACTGATGTCTCACCGTCGAGGCCCTTAACTGTTGCATTTCTTTTTTTTCTTCTTTTTTTTTTTTTTTTTTTTTTTTTGCATCGACGCTGCCGCGTGACATATTTGCATGATCCGAAAGATAACGACTTCCTTCTGCCCTTTTTTCTTCTTCCTCTCTGACTTCCATCATGACTTATCACTCAAACGTTTTCCTTTCATTGTAGTCTGTTATTTAGTGAGTAATTGAAGCGATTCCACCTTTTTCTCATCTTCTAATCTACTATTTAGACTCCAAAATGAAGTGATGCTAACCGCGGTTGGATGTCCTTATGTTTCTTGTTTGAGGTCAAAGGTCATTCACCTTACTCTCACGCGTCACCGCGGATTTAAAAGATCCTCCTCGTCCGTTAGTCTTCGTCAGATCAAGCAAATAGTTGACGATGTTAATTTACTTAATTTAAAGTTACCCACAAGGCCACTTTCCTAAAGAAGGGAAGGCTCGGACGGTAACGGACGGTTCAGTAAAATATTTCAAAAACATTTTTTTACTCCTGCAACTACACAACTAATGAAAACCTCTCTCGGTGATTATTTGGCTGCATTTCTGCATTGAATTGATAACAAAAAGCTGCAGAAGTAACGCTGCTGTCCATAAGTTGTCAACATACTTGCGTTCGTCTGATATTGTGAGTCACCGACTCCAAAAAAGCAAAAGCCAAGAACTGAAGGCTGAAATAACTTGGACCTTCACGCCCTGGCTTTTATTTATTTTTTTTATTTTTTTTGCGGGGTTCCCTGCTGTCGTGTTACGACACAAACACAGAGCAGTAATGGACATGAGACGGAAAAAATAAATCTTCCAGCGAGGGCTTGCCGTGTGTTTTGGAGCGTTTTTCTGGATGACACAAAGTTCTGGACCGGCGTGCGACCGTGAAATCCCTCCGAATGAGAGGCAGCTTCGCCTCTGGCCGCCCGCTCCCCGGACCGGGGACGAGCTGCACGAAGGGGGGGGGAGGCGGGTGGAGGAGGCGGGTGTGTGTGTGTGTGTGTGTGTGTGTGTGGGGGGATAAGGAAAGCTTCCCAAAGGGGGGCCGAGCGCCAAGCTCCTCCATCCACCTTTTCCACCTCCACTCCCAATTATCTCCAGCGGGGGAAGAAGAAGTCGGCGGGTATCCTTCGGTGTAGAGTTGCAAGAAAACGCAAACAAAGCGCGAGCGCCAAGAAAGCAGCAGTCGTCAGTTTTTTTTTTGTTTTTTGTTTTTTGCAGGAAGAAGCGGAGAGAGCCGATCATAAAAGTCAAGTTTAGAAAAAAAAAACAACAACCCAACAGATTTGGCCACGCGAGTGGAATCCCCCCCTTTTCCTCCTGCTGACTCATTTCAGCCATGTGTTTTTAATTTGCAACTTTGACAGAGGGTTTCCCACTTACACTGACATCCAAACAGAGCAGCACATGTCCTATCATGTGTTGGGTGGGTGGATGGATAGTGAGGGGGAGGAGATGGGGGGAGGGGAGGGGGGTCAGATCCAGTTTGTTTTCAACTTTTGCACTCTTAATGGCTCGAATGTAACCCGATGTTACGTAAAAAAACAAAAAGTGGAACGTGGAGCGCTGAAGAAAAAAAACAAACAAACACCTGCAGCTCTCATCTCGTCAGCCGCACGTCTTCCTGAATAGTGTGTGTGTGTGTGTGTGTGTGTGTGTGTGTGTGTGTGTGTGTGTGTGTGTGTGTGTGTGTGTGTGTGTGTGTGGGGGGGTAAGCCTATGGATCGTCTCTATTTTTAGTGCACTTGGCGGTGTGAGAGGAAGTGGTTTGAAGAGTTTATCTGGTTACTTCATGCAACTGCATCTGAATCAGTGAATTAAACAGTAAAAGAAAAAGAAAGAAAGAAAACCGCCAGGGTCTCGTACATCTTGAAACAATGAGCCTCCGCTCATTTTGCGGAGTTAATTCACCACGTTGTTCGATTTGAGATGAAGTCTTTTAACTTTCTCTTTTTTTGTTGTTGTTGTTGTTTTGTTTTTTTGTAACCTCTTTCCAGATGGGCAGCAAATCTGGGAGATGGAAGCAACGGTGGACAAAGACAAGAGCCAGCCGGTACGTGTTGCACGTCAGATTTAACGTGTCCGTGTCACGCTTCGCCTCGGCGTGAACAGTACACGCATGTATGAGAAGCCTTTTACAAAGAGTGATAAAGGGGTCAGAGGTCAAAGGTCACTTTCCCCTGTGAGACCAGAGTTTGGAAGAGGGCGAAAAAGTCAACGTGGATTTATTTGCGTAACGTATTTGACTTACGAAATGCACGCTAGCCTTCGTCAAGATGACTTCTTTTAACCCAAACCGTGATTTATTTAAAAAAAAAAAACTGTACCCGCCCCTAACCGAACTGCGACCGTGTCACATGACCCCTTCCTGGACCAACCATGTGCTTTTTAAAGCCTAAACCTAAAAGGCGCAAAACTTTTCCCGCCTCGGCGAGCCGAAACGTTGACGCTAACCCGATCTCTTCATCTCGACCGTCTCGCAGAGTATGCTGTTCATGGAGGTGCCGTCCTACCGGGACGCGTCCATCTGCCAACCGGTCAAAGTCAACTTCTACGTCATCAACGGCAAGAGGAAGCGCAGCCAGCCTCAGCATTTCACCTTCACGCCGCTGGCATGTAAGAGCGCTGCTCGGCCTCGTATCGCGCCACCTCGTAAAGACGATGAGATGAAGGACGAGAACGATGGACTCATCTCTGACTTTTTCTTTCCTCGCAGCCCCGTCCATTAAGACCGAGCCCGCGGACGAGTACGAAGCCGACCACATGGGCTTCGCCGTGCCCCAGATCCTGGGCTTGTCCCCTCACTCCTACTATCACAGCCCCCGCGGCGTCCTCCACCCAGACAACGGCCTGCTCCCCGGCTTGGCCTCCTGCCAGCGCCTGAGCTCCAGCCTCCCCGGCCAGGACACTCGTTTCCAGCAGCAGAGCCCGGCCATCGTGTACTCGCGCGGGGGCAAGAGCCTGAGCGGCGGTGGCGGCGGCGTTTGGCAGACCGGAGGGATGATGCCCGACCCCCACCGGTCCGTCCTGGTCCACACCGGCTCCCCGGCTCAGTCTGTAGGCCAACACCCGTCCATCATCCAGTTCTCTCCCACCAACCACCAACTGCTCCGGGCGGACGACCCCCAACCCGTCCCGGCTCCCCCGCCCGACAACCAGCAGATCGTCTACTGCGGCGGCTACTCCCCGCAGGCCGCCCACTCGCCCACCCCGCCTCAGGCGGCGGAAGCGGCGGCGGCGGCGCAGCAGCACTACCCCACTGTGATTCAGCAGCAGCAGCAGCCGCCGCCCTTCGCGCAGAAGGCGCCGCAGAAAGCCCGAACCCCGCCGGGGCCGGCGGAGGCTCCCGGAGACGGACAGAGGCGGGTGACGGTCAAGGAGGAGAACTTGGACCAGGCCTACCTAGATGATGGTGAGTGTAAGTTCATGCCTTCATACTCCGCGTCTCTTTTCGTGCAATGATGTTGGGACGGCGGGGTGGTGGAGGTGGAGGGGGGGGCAAATCAAAAGTGATGGATATGTGGACGATAAGACGGCCGGACGAAAGATACGACTTCTTCCTACGAACAATCGGAGGATATTTACAGTATCCGCGCCGTCTCCCTTTATTTATTTTTTTTCCACGTATCTGCGCGTCGTCCCCGCGAACAAAAAACGCCGGCACGGCGAGCTCCCCCTGTTCAAACAATCCTCGCCGGGAGGTGTAGCTCCGCTCCGTCGAAGGTGGAAATAACAGGGATCGTGAGTCATGTGTTTATACTTGCGCTTGTCAACCCCATTACCCTCTGACAGAATTAATGTAGGGCCACATCCAGCGGCAGGCGGGAGGAGTTTAAAGGTTCCCCAAACTGTATTGTGCTTCAGAATAAAAACGACCGGCCTCTCAAACTGGTGCGGGTATTTTTCTTGCCTCTTCAGTTTTGTTTTGTTTCTCCTGTTGTCGGTCGGGTGAGGGGTTTGAAGGCGGCCGAGCGCTCGTCAACGCCGGTCGCAACGGGTTCGTCTGGCACCGGCAACACGTCAGGAAATGGAGCTTTTTTTTCTTTTTCTCTCTCTCTGTTGCATCGAGGGGAGAAAAAAAAAAAAAAAATGTCACGCCGACGAGCGCCCGGACATGTTGACACTGTTATGAAGTGAAAAACAACTTCCATGGCAACCATTGTCAAACAGTGGAACGTGCTGCCCGGGAGAACCGGGGAAAGCCTCTTTTTTGTTTGTTATAGTTGGCCGGGACTTATCCTTGACCTTGTAGCCCCCCCACCCCTTCTCCCGCCCCCTCTGTGGGGGAGCCCATCAGAGGGGTTTATGCTTTATTTTTTTTTTTTTTTCGACCACAGGACCCTGCAAATCTGGCACTAGAAATTCCTATTTGCAGCTGCTGGTCCCTTTCAGAAATCCAGCCTGATCCCTGTAAAGATAGCAGAAGGGTGGAGGTTAGTTTTGCAGGAAAAGGGAAGGAGCTCTGTGCATGTGTGGAAAAAAATGAAATGAAGAAGGGAAAAAAAAAAAAAAGGCAATGGAATTTGTGTTTTTTGGATGGAGCTTGCAGGGTTTCCCTCCACAGTAAACAGCAACAGGGCTGTGAGCTGGTGAATTAACAAGGACTTAGAGAAACAGTTGAACTGGAGACCCCCCCCCTCCCCACCCCTACTTTGATCCTCCCATAGTGAAAGGGATGATGACGGCCCGTCATTTTCCCAAGGTGCCTCTGCATCAGGATGTTGTTTTTCTTATTCAAATCTCACTTCACCCCTGAAAATATCGCAAAAAAAATACATATAGAATAAACGGTTACTGAGATGAAACACAGACGGGATATAAAAGTGTTCGTAGCTTTCAGCTCTGAGAAATGAGGCCGATGCGGAGGCGTCTTAAGCTGCAATACCACCGAGCGCCACTGGGGGTTGACTTCAAAAAGCCTGCGGCTCCATAGACTCCCATTCAACTTCTCTCATAAATTTCTCAGTCAATGAAGTTTCTCCACCAGTTATCTCAGTGTTGTTCTCTAAAGTCGCTCCTTCTTATTACTTTTCCAGAGGTCCATCTGAAAATAATCACCTCCTTAATTAGAAAATAAGATTAAAAAATAAAAGAATTTTGAGGGCGTGTCTGTTTGATTGACAGGCCCGTGGTGCAGGCAGGTCACAGCCATCGGTGGGCGGGACGTAGTATCGTCGGGTTTCCGATGAGATCGAATCAGCTCCGTCGCTGGCTCCAAATATGGTCACTATTGGCTCCAAATATGGTCACTACTGGCTCCAAATATGGTCACTACTGGCTCCAAATATGGTCACTACTGGCTCCAAACCACCAAGATGGCGACGGCCAAAATCCAAACTCGACTCGTCACTGTTGGGATGAAATAGCCGTCTTTTATCCCTCTGAACTGCAGGAAATTTGATCGTTTCATGACGATATAATAAAAGCAGTACGAGTTTAAAAACCTAACGCGTAATGCATTACAAGTTGCAGGCCAGTCTTCCACCCACTCTCCTCGTCATTCGCTGCTTTAATGAGAAAAGAAAATGGGACTTCCCGATATTCAAAAACATCTTTTCGAAGTAAGAAGTTTAAATGAGGTTGAAAAAAAAAAATCCCACTCAGTGTTAAGGTTCGATTGTCGACCGCAGAACAGTCATTATAAGCTGGCTCACCTACAAGTATGAAACACACTTGGAGTCATCTTTGAAGAGAAAAAAAAAAAAAAAAAAGGGGGTGATGCCACATCCTGGTATCGTTACAGCGGGTTGCGGTCGATAACTGTCACATCTTCGACTGAGCCCGAACTGTGAACTTTGGTGACAAATGCTTGATGACAATCAGGTATTTTCATGGGCCGGTGGGGGTTGGGGGTGGGTGGTGGGGGGGTGGGTGGAGGTGGGTGTTGTTTGTAGCTTCAGCCCTCGCACGAGTTCCCACGCCTCCTATTGATGCCCAAAGACGACCAAGGTTAAGAATATCTGCTGGAGCGCACCGCGTGCCACATACTTGGCTAATCCCCCCCCCCCTCACCCCCCCCCCCCCCCCCCCAAAAAAAAAAGAAAGAGCAACTGGCCGAGCCTGCCAACGGCTGAGCGAGCGACAGCTTCGGTGGGTGTGGAATAAAGCCCGGAGGCAGCGGAGCAGGTGAAATTGTTCCAGCAGGTAGAGATCAGGGCAGGAAAGATAAAGCACACAGCAACCAGGCCGGTCGGACGCATTAGTCTCAGCTCACTTCCATCCTCATTCGGAAAAGGCTTTCGTCAAATACGCAAGTCGGTTCAGACGAGTAAAACGCGCGCACGCGCGGTGAAGATATATCTCTTCCAAATGGCACTTGAAGAAAAATCAAGAGGATAAAAATGTGGTTTTTTTTTTTTTTTTCTTTCTTGTCATTCCTAAAACCGAAACGGTGAAATGTATCCTCAAGTTCATTTGACGCTAATTCGATTTCACCAAAAAAAATAAAAAAAGAAGCTGCCTCTGGTCAGGGTTCGGCCTTCGGACCAATCAGAGCAGAGCTTTTTATTTATTTTGTTTTTTTTCCCTCAGAGCTCCTTTGACAAAATGAAAGTGTCTTGGGAGCAACTCCTGTTTAGTAACATTTCTTCACATAGCTGAGCTCCACCCAAACCAGCTGAATAAGCTTCTTTTGTGCGACTGTTGCGTTAAATCGTGAAAGCAAAACACAGTTTGCGCAGAAAACGGATTTAAATGGATTTCTTTGTGAGACGTAGAGAAAGAACGAGGAACTCTGGGTGCCTTAACATAGTTTCAAAACAAACATGATAAAAAAAAAAAACAATTAAAAAATGCAAACGTGCCCTTTAAGCACTGACAGACCAGATCTGTGGTGAGATTAGCGGTGAGCCGTCTCGCTCTGCTTCCTCTCCGCTGGTTTTCGACGGCGTCACTACACGCATTCCCACAGGGGCCTCGGTGGAATCGATCCGAGCCCGCGAACTTTCACGTCTGCGCGTGAACACGTCGCGGCGTACGAAGCGCCGACCGAGTCGGCTACCGTACAGGGGGGGGGAGGGAGGAGGTGGGGGGGGGGGGGGTGTTTTCTTGGCTCGGTAAACAGAGCAGAGAAGCCGTGTGCCAGACGCTCGCCTACGCGAACAGACTAGACCGAGTGTTTCTCCCTTCGGACGTCCGTCTCCGTGCCAACCCTTCATCGGGACTCCAGAACAGCGGCGCGTTTGTACGTCGGCCTCCTTGCGGCCGCTGCTTCGCCTGAAGGCCGGTTTTATACTCGGGACATATTTTTTTTTTTTTTTTTTTTTTATAAATCCTGTGGGGGAGATGAAAGTTGTCTTTTTAAGGCATTAGGTGTCAAGAGGGAATTCCACTACAGACTTGAATAAACAGGGACGGCGTTGTCGTGACGACAGCAGAGCGCCCACTTTTTACTGCAGGTTTTTATTTTTTATTTTTTTTTATTTAGGGAAGCTCTCACGATGCTGCGGCGGCGGCTATTAAAACAAAATTTGCTCACATCTGCAAATCGATCACACGGAGGCAAAGAGCAGCTCGTTGAGGAGATTAATTCGATTCAAAACACTTAATTGCTGTTGTTTCATGCACTTCAATTCAGAATGATATCTTCTATATTGCTCATATTATATTTACAGCTCTTGATTCAAAATGTGCCATCATCACCTTGCAAAAACAACAAAAAAAATACTTTTTTGTTTTTGCTAATTTATTGCCGAGGTCAGCGCTTCCCTTTTGCAGCCTGTTATCTCCCGTATGGGTGTCTGATGCTGCTAAACTAAAATAATCAGCTGATGGCTGCAGCTTCATAGTTAGTTTAGGGGATGTCACCATATTTCATAAAATATTAAGCTGTCGATTGGGGCCGCGACAATGTGTTATTTTCTTGATTAATCGATTTGGTGTTTAAAATGACAGAAAATGGTGAAAAAAAAATGAAAAAAAATTCTTGACAAGTGTTTTCCAAAGACGAAGGCGCACCTTAAAAAGTCCACAACTTAAAATATATAACATTTATTATAATGTGCTAAAAAGAGACAGACAAATATTCACATTGTAAGAAGACTGAATCAGAGAATTTTACTTTTTTTTTTTTTTTTTTCATTTAAAAAAAGGTGAATCGATGATAAAAAAAAAATAATAGTTTTATGTTAAAAAAAAAAACAATCATTGAACTGATCCTTGCAGCGGTGACAGAAGCACTTTTTTTTTTTTTTTTTTTTTTTTTAAAGCCATTAAAGTAAAGCAAAATTTTTTTTTAAAAATCAGTACGTCGACAACTCTTAACTACTGTATGACGATATTCACATTTTAACACGCGACAGTTTAATAGCCAAAATGTGAGGCGCCGTTGCCGTGGTTACAGAATCACAAGACTCGATGTGCCCCTGTATTTTACTTTGAAAATACTTCTATTACTCATCGGCCCTAATGAGTTCCCCCGAGGCGGTGGTGGTGGCGGCGGCGGCGGCGGCGGTGGCAGCGGCCTATAACGTCTGCGGGTGCCAGCGTGCACAGACGGACAGACTGACGGCTCCCAGACAAACACCAGAGCTCAACACCGCACTGTGTGGCATAACCGGACAAACAGACAGACAGACAGTCAGTCAGACAGACAGACAGACAGACAGACAGACAGACATGTTCCACATACCCGTCATTCCTCTCCGGCAGAACCACCTGAGCGGGCGTTTATTCGCTCAGGTAGGAAGTGCAACTGCTTCCTGTTCACTTCTTTGTGTCTCCGTGCATGAACTCAACATGCAGCCGGTTTCATGTTTAGCGGACAAACAGTCTTTTATTTTTGATGGCGTGTTTTGCCGTCTCCCCCTCTCACACCTTGTGCTCCTATTTTTAGAAGTATGAAAGTTTCCATTTCAACCCCTCCTTCCTCTTCTGTGTGTGTGTGTGTGTGTGTGTGTGTGTGTGTGTGTGTGTGTGTGTGTGTGTGTGTGTGTGTGTGTGTGTGTGTTTGTGTCGACGCACACTCGTGATCAGCCGAGCAACAGCGAGTAATCTCTTGCTGCCTCTAGAGGTGACTGGACATTAATGCGGCGTTTTTTTTGTCTGCAGAGCTGTCAATCAAAACCCTGGCAACTGGAATGGCATCAAATTTCAACTTGTTGTGTTTATCCTTGTTTTATATATCTATATATATATAGATAGATATATTATTATTATTTTTTTTTTAAAGATTTCCCACTTTATGTTTTGTTTTGCTTTTTTTGTTTTTCATAATTTTTTTAGGAGAACGCACCAGGAGAAAAACGTGGGGGGGGGAAAAAAATAAAATAAACAAACAAATAAATTAAATTCATCACTTTAATGTTTAATGACTATTTTGAAATGTGATTATGTAAATCCCCCCCCCCCCCACCCTCTGTGATGTTGCTCCTGTCCTGATGTGCATCTCTCTGTTTGCTTTCTAGTGAATGAGATCATAAGAAAGGACCTGACGGGCGTTCAGGCCAGAGGGCAGACATAGAGGAGGGACCCCCAACAGGAAGTGACAACATCCCCACCCTCTCCTCCCCACATCTCCAACACACACACACACACACACACACACACACACACACACACACACACACACACACACACACACACACACACACACACTTCCACCTACAATCAGACTTTCTCTTCCTCGTTTTTTTGTTTGTTTTCCTCTCTGCCCCATAAACTTTCGAAACATCAGCTCCCAGCTGGTCGTGTTTGCTTTGGATGTTTGTTTTCCCGCCGTAAAACGAATTCAACGGGCAAACGTGCCTTATTACGCTTATTTATCTTTTTCAGGTCGAAGCTCGTTAAACGGTGTCTTTTTAAAGGGGGAAATTAAAAAAAAAAAAAAAAAAAAAAAAAAAAAATCACCAACCCCCCCCTCCCCCCCCCCCCACACACACACAACAGCGTCAGCCATAATGTTCAGGAAATAAACTCTCACCTGTTTGCCTCATGAGACTGAATGACGGTTACGTAGCCTTGCAGCACTAACAGGTTCATGTCACACCAAATTTTTTTTATAAATAAATGCAGCCCAAAAATTATGTTTAAATATTTCATTGTGGCCATGAAGTTGGTCCTGTTGCACAAAGTGTGTGTTTTGTCTGTGTGTACTTTGACGTGCTGATCATCTCATCTGCCTTAACCGAATACCAAATGAACTATTGTGACGCCTCCTAATATGCACTGTTTTAAATAACGAAGGGGGGGTCAATGTTTTTTTTTTTTGTTTTTTTTTTATATAATATATGAGTCATGTGAATAATGTGCCAATTTTATATTCGTAAAATATTCAGTTATATATTCAGGTGCCAAAGTAGCTTCGGCGACAGCGTTCATTTAAAAAAAAAAATGATTTCCCTGCACGAGGATATTTTTTTTAAAAAATTTTTTCCATTGAATATCACCTGAAAAGTGTATTTTAAATCATGCAAGCTGAAGTAAGAAAATTTATACTCTGATTTAAAGGCGGGGTTTTTTTTCCCCATTTTTTTTTAATTATTATTGATTGTAATAACTTCTGCGGTTGATTCCACAGTCGAAGACAAAAATCTCCAAAGGCTTAAACTGTGTATTGTTTTGTGTGTAGTTTGCATTTTGAATCATATCTGTAATATCATATGAAAAGCTGCCCGTGCAGAACCTTCATGCTTTGCAGATGTTGAAGAGCAAACATTTCATTTTCATAAGCACCATAGTGGAATTACTGATATGTTAACATGACTTGCTTTGATGAGAAAAAGCATTCGTTTAAAACATATTTTTGGAGTTCATTGAAAAAAAAAAAAAAGTGCCAGTCGTGTGTTCGAAAAGATTTTTTTTTTTAAAAACATAAAAGTAAAATGAAAGCCTGAATCACAATGTTTTAATATTTGATATGCACCTATTTGATGGAAAATAAGATTATATTTTTGGATATTGGTGAAGCTAATATTGATCTTTTGAAGGATATTTCACATTGAGCCAGTTCAGCACAAGTGCATTTGACATTTCTTGAATGTAATCTGTATTAAACAGATTTGTTTTTTTCCCCTTTTGTGTAAATATTAGATATGAAACGTTATGAGTCTAAAGTAGAAGCAGATTGTTGTTTGTTATATATCACCCGTCTGTTATAGTCATCATTATATCTTTAATCTGTTTTATTTCTTTTGAAGGGAATTATGATACATTTACCCCTCAATAGTTCATATTTTTATTGAAGTGTTTTGTTATTATAATTTTACAGTCTTTTGAAGGAATCTTTGGTGAACAGGAAGGTTATTAATACTGTCTTATTTTTATTTTTCTGTGTTGATAGTCGTCATGTATATGTATTTCTTTTCTCTTTTTTTTCAGCCTCTGGGGGAAAAAAAAAAAAAAAAAAATCTCTATTCATGCTATTTTTGTATCCCTAAAAGAAGCAATAAATAATAACCATACACATAATGAACGTCCTTGTCTGTCTCATGCATGAATGCATAAGATGCGTTTAAGGTCGCGGTCGTAGCATCTTAAATATTCTGGACTGAATCTCAAGTCGAGGCAGCTCAAAGGTGTCTTTTTATTTTAAAAAAAAAAAAGAGGGAAAAAAAAATTTGAAAATCATTCGACCCCGCAGTCAGACGGTGACTCATCAAGTGCTCCGAGCCAGGAGCAGATGGCCTCATGGGACACCCGGCTTTGTTTGTTTATGTAACTCACGCGACATTAAAAAATATTCAGAGCTTGAAACCCCTGAGAATTTTATTTACAGGAGCAACACACACACACACACACACACACACACACACACACACACACACACACACACACACACACACACACACACACACACACACACACACACACACACACACACACAGTTTCCAACCGAAATCCTCCCCTTCAAAACAACAAACAACAAGGAAAGAGGAACTCGCATGCCCCCAGGAGGGATGGCTGGGGTTGCCGTGGAGACGGCTTGTTTGGTGTGTCGGGGAGGAGGGGCCTCTGGTGAATGAACCTTGTGTTCAGGAAGTCTCTGGTTATGACATCATCGCGGGTGAAAAAAAAAAAAAAAAAAAAAAAGGAAGAGAAGAAAAAAAAAAAAAAGCAGCAGCACGTGTGTGTGTGTGTGTGTGTGTGTGTGTGTGTGTGTGTGTGTGTGTGTGTGTGTGTGTGTGTGTGTGTGCAGATAGATAATGTCGTCTCGGTGACTCACGTGCCCTTCAGAGCTAGCAATGAGTTTTTGGAGCACATACAGATTTTTACTGTGTGAAATCGGACAAGAATGAAATACACGATGAGGTTGGCATTTCATTCACATCACTTTGGTGTCATGGCAACAACAACAACAAAAAAATCACACAAAAAAAAAAAGTTAGAGAAGGACCGAGGTCATCCGGACACAAGGGGCACGTGGTCGCCGCATAATAACTTTAAATTTAAATCCCACGTTGTAGATCCAGATTTTAAACGTATATTTTCCGGTGCGTTGATATTGGTGTTTAAAAGATGCTTCAAAGATTAGTTTTTGTTGTTGTTCTAAACGACAGCGTATAAAGGGCCCGTTTATGTGGAATAAAGATGACATTGTCCGTTTTGCAGACACTTCTCGGCATCAGTTTTTTTTCTCGAGAGACATGAGTCACTTTCCTTCAGGTGTGCGAATGCTTCCCTGGATGCCAAAAAAAAAAAAAAAAAAAAGGTGGAGCATCAAAATATTACCAAAATAAAAGCAGAAAGAGGAATGATCTGTAGTTTTCCTGTTTTTTTTGTTGTTTTTTTTTTAATCATTTATTATAATTTTTTTTTTTAACATAATCTAACTTTTGATTCAAATACGGGATGCTGATTATTCCATTATAACTTACGTGAATCAGGAGACACCGGACTGTATGCAGAGTGTCTGTTTATATCTGGTACTACAGTGACAGCTAGTGTAACAAGAGGAAATAATAATTTGATAATAGTGAGTTGTGAGCTCCGCCGACGGCCTGCAGAGGGCGACACCAGCACGTGATGCAAGTCAAGAGGCACAACGAGCTGTTCAACAAGCACTTCACTGAATGAAGAGACATTTACTGAAAGTGCTCCCTCCAATACTTCAACATCATTTAAAAAAAAATGTTTTTACCATCGAACTGGCAAATTCAGAAGTGCAAATTAAATCTTATGAAGCGAGCATACATTATTTTATTTTTTTTAAAGTAAGTGCACGAGCAGTCTGGTGAAGGGAAGATGTATTCAAGTCAAGATTGTGAAATTAAAGAAAAGAAAAACGGGATTATGCTGCTTTAAATTGAGCTCAGTTTGCTTTGTGGGAAGAAAGAAAAAAAAAAAAAAAAAAAGCTTGAAAATTATATAAAAGAGCAAAAAAACTGATTTAAAAAAAACCCAACACTGCAGAGCGTCTTTATATTCAGCCGGTGGAGCAAAGTTATGTAATTGGCATGCAAAATGTGCATAGTTGGAGGAGAGAGTAGGCTATATTATAAACATAATGCTGCGACCTTCTAACCGAAAAGCACCAGTCAGCGTGTCGTGGTATGATGATGACAAACTGAAGTCCTTTGAGGCAAATTTGTGATTTTTCGGGTAGACGGGTGCAAATTTAAGGTTTTATTTAACCAAATTGAGAAAAAAAAAAAAAGACTTTAACTTGAAATATTTAGCACAAGAAAAGTCCAAGTTTAGAAGATAGAGAATATGAGTCCAAATTAAAAGGAAACCAACACAATTTTTTTTTAACTTCCTTATATATAAATCCTAAGAAGTTTTTTTGTTTTTTTTATCAATTACAACAACTATAAAATTGATAATTCAGTGCCTGTAACAGACATGTGACCGCGGGGCGCTCATGCAGGCGGCAGCAGCCAATCAGGTGAGAGTCCCAAACTGATTAGTGGTCATGGGGATCAGGTGTGTGTGTGTGTGTGTGTGTGTGTGTGTGTGTGTGTGTGTGTGTGTGTGTGTGTGTGACCCCCCCTTGGTGGGTCGGTTCTGAGTGAGCTTCCCTTCTTCTTGTTATTTTGAGCCGTCCCATCAGCTTTCTGTTGTCCTCTGCAACTCCTGATTATATTTGACCTCTTTTTGTCAGCTGACTTTTCTGTTCATTTTAGTCTTAATTATTTTTTTTTATAGTTGATTTTCTTTCTTTCTTTTTTTTGCCTTGATATCACATGGAGGTTTTAAATCTCACTGTTGTTAAGCTGGAAACGCTCTTTTTATTTGCAGTGTTGGTGGTATTTTCTCTTCACGGGTAGAAAACTCTCCTCGGTGCGCCATCATGTGGGTGTTTCGCTTTCTTGGCTGCATTACAACCGTCTGTCCTCTTCCTCTTAATCTCTTCTTTTTTTTGGGGGGGGGTACTTTTTAGCATAAGTTCTGTGGAGTTGCCTTGTAAACAAAACAAATGTGTTTTTTCTGTGTTACTCACCCCCCCCCAAAAAAAACTGAGGCCCAACAAAAGGTGTCCTCCTCAACAAACATTCGCAAAAAACGTATAAGCTGCGGTGTGAAAACACTGGCTGTGTGTGTGTACTCGTGCAGGATAAATAGGACAAACAAAACCGGGACATATGCTGCGTTCAAATGCAGTCGTATTTACCGCGTATGCCAGAAGAGTCCGTATGAACGGCGCCCTCTTGTGGTGGTCACCATGTCGGAACTGGAAATTTTCTACAAGCCTCGAGTTCAGGAGTTGTGACGTGTTTGCTGAGGCTGTGTAAGTTCAAAAAACTACAGCAGCCATGATCGTCAAATAATTATTGAATAAAAACAAACCGACTGACGCCATACTTGGCAAAACCTCTCAGTTCGCTAAATTGTTAGCCTGTGTGGCCTCTAGACGGCGTCCACATTGCCGTTGCCTAGCAACCGTGTTTTTTACGACTCAAACACTTGCCTGGGGTGCGCGTGTCGTAACCACGAGCTCGCGAGTTGCATTTGAACGCAACATATGACCGTGTTAGCATTCTGACGTTAGCATTTAGCTCAAAGCAGCTCTGGGGCCCAGTAGCTTTACAGAGCCGCAAACTACGTCCTCTTAAAATATTCCTCCGCAGCAAGACTGTCTGAATCTCAGAAACTAAAAAAAAAAACTACAGCAGCGACACTTGACATGTAAGAAAAAAGTCTCACCGACTTACTGAATAAAAAAATTTATAAAAACTGACGCTAAACTTTTTAGCCTGTGTGGCTTCTAGACGCCGTCCGCGGTGCCGTTGCCTAGCAACAGTGTTTTTTTTGTGTTTTTTTTTACGATACGGTGCACACGACTTCCCGTGTCGTAGCCCCGAGCTCACGAGTTCCACTTAAAACACAGCGATACTCTCAAAAGCTGCTGCATTGTGCAAATAAAGTCTCAATTTAATTACAACTTCCAGGTATTTGCACAAATAAAGTCAGCTTTACAACAAGCTGCGCCCTAACCCCCCCCACCCCCCCTCACCCCCTCAACCCCCTAACAGGCATTCGGTGACAAACCATAAACGGTCCCCGTAAACGACGTGCTTAAATTTTCCGCTTTTACAGTGAAAAAAAACAAAAAAACAGAAGAAAAGTGAGGAGAGCGAAAACAAACTGTCCAACCTGCTCTAACGGTTTTATTCTCTGTTCTCACCAGGTGGTGAAATCCCACTCCGGTGGCTCTGAAGTGGCCCCCGACTCTCATTAAATCAGAGGGAAAAAAAAACTGGCTCCAGCGGTGGATCCGGCTGCCGCCCACCACCAGCAAAACACAAGCAACGCACTGATCCCAAGTTCATTTTCTATAGTTCCCTCCACCGGCGCCGCAGTCAGAGGTCCGGTGTTTACATAATGCTTTTTCCCTCACACTGCTGTAATTGATAAGTTATTCATAGAATACCTCTGGATTTATGTAAAAGGTGCCTGGATATGATACCTCTTCTATTTTATGGTAAAAGCTGCGGGTTTGTGCCTTGTACAGTATATTTTTGCAGTTAGTGCAGCAGTGTGGTGTTAAATTAAAAAAAAAAAAAAAAAAGTAGATTCAGCTTTAATAATTTTTTTTCTTTTCTTTTGCTTTAGTTCCCCCAAAACGGCAAAGCGTGAAATAGACACGCTTTGGGCTGTCTAGGCGTGACAGTTGCACGAATTTGTAGCATGAAACTTACACGCTCGTAAATGTCACGTGACACGGGATCATGTGACCCAGGTCCCACAATAGAGGCAACAAAGGACATTTCTCTGGTTGCACGCGGGACGACGAGGTTCGAATCCAGGAGGTGACAACGTCTTTGGTGAGTTGTTTTTTTGTTTCCTCACCCCAACCATGTTTTTATTTTTCCTGCCCAAATTATTTCCAAATGAAGGGCTAAAAATGGATCTGGCCAGGAGGGTTATGTTGTGCGAAATTACACGTAATTAAAATGTGATATATTTTACAGAAAATAACTGTTCTAAATCTAAAATGTCAGAATGATTAAACCACAAGTCTTTAATCTGCATTATAGTATTTTTTTTGTATTATTTTGCAGAAATGATCAAAATCAAAAACAGTCGTCTTGCCAATTGTTTCTACATTTTGTCAGAGTCACTGCTTCGTTCTCAAACTACCTCAAACTTTTCCCGCAAGCCCTCAAAACAGGCTGCTCTGGTCAAAAAGAACGAATCGGCGGTTATATCTCGTCCTCGGTGACTTAAAAAATATCAGATGCCGCTGCAGCTGTAAAATAAGCAAAATGACAAGCGGTTTATTCAGCGAAGAACACAAGCGGTTCAAGAGACGTGTCACGCCGCACGTGTTTCCCCTTCTCACGTCAAAAGTGCGCGTTTCGAAAATCCCTTGACTTTTACCGTTTTCCTGCCGAAGACGTTAATCGGATCTGCCGAGAGCGGCGAACGTCACCGTGTCACAAGGTCGGCCGGAGGTGAAGAGCCACGTAGGCCTCCAGAGTAATTACCGAGGGAGGAGAGATGGCGACTTCTGACGTACGCAATAATTAAATTTCCCCTCCCCGATGTATTATTTTTTGATCCTCCGTTAATGTTAAAAGTCATTCTGCTGCGCCACATAATATAAGTGCTGTTGTCAGCTTATTGTGTTTTTACAACTCTACAGTTTGTTTCTCAAGTCGAGGGTGTGAAGGTGTTTTCTTCTCACATTGGTGTGTTTTTTTAAATTTATTTATTTTTTATGCATCTCGTGTTACTGACTAATTGTTGTCATAGAGAGATTGTTTCCAGTGTTGAAGCGGGAAGTGAAATTGCACAGACCTCAGGCCTCTCATGTTTCACATTTTGACGTGCACTCAGCTGCAGGGACGTCTCTGAGGAGGATGACGATGACTTTGACCATCGAAACGACTAATACGCACCAGCAGATTTGAAGAGAACTCGACATAAAGTGGGAAGAAAACGTGTCAAATTGAACTTTTCATTGAAGGTTGTACAATACTTTAAAATAGTCCTGAAATGAAACGAATTAGTTGCTTGAAACTGACTATTTTAATCAGTATTTTTACCTTTTCCAACGATGTCACCTCTATTTTTAAAATAGTTTGGTGAGTTGTTTTTTTTCCAGTATTTTGTAACATTTTAAAGACCAAATGGTTAATTAAGGAAATAATGGCAGATGAATTGATAAAAAAACAAAAAAAAAACAGTTGAAGTCTAATTGATCTATTTCACACTCCTTGCAAAGCAGCAACAAGCCCAACTATGACCTTTGCTAGATTCAGACTAAGCTGTTTGAACAACGAGCCCAAAATGTGCAACCACGAGCCCGTTTGTCTGAAACCGAGGTGCGTTCAGGTGCATTGTTATCTTGATTCACCGAGAAGAACCTGCTCTTAAGTCAACAGCACAGTCTTTGTCTGTTATTCGGAGGGAACGTGCAGCTGCACACAAACATACAAGAGATCCAAACTAAAATCACACGGCGCGCACGGCTTCCTTTTGAACGCAGCACGCGACCGCGTTAGATCCCAAAATCGTGAGATTCTCGGCATCTTAAAAGACTGCTGCCAAACTTGGCGACAACGTAAAATCGTCGGACGTGACCTTTGAACAGTACGGTCTAGATTGCGGCGCCTGTTTTTGTGTCGGCTGTCTTTCGATTTGATGGGAATTTCATTCAACAAGAAAAAAAAAAAAAAAGGAGCGAACAGTTTCCACGACCTTCAAATTTAAACCCTTCGTCACAAAGATCTGATTATTTAACACACTGAAATCTCAGTATTAATTTGCGTGACAATCTTTTTAATCTGAAATCTGTCACGTGAGACCTTTTTGTCAAACTATCATGTATGAATATGAAAGTCCATATTGTCTTCCACGAGAAAAAAACAACAACAACTGGTAAATGGAACGATCCATCTGCCACGTGAAGAATTGACACCAAAGACCTCCTGTTAGTTTGACTCACTTATACGTCGAGTCCAAGACCTCATTCACATCCAGCAGAGACTGTTTCTAAGAGGGGCGAGTCTGCCGTCCAAATGATGAGTAACCTCGTACGCGAAGAAACGGTACGTTTTAATGACGGACCCCCCACTGAGTTTGGACAGGAACCAAACAACAGCGGGAGCCAGTTTGACATTAGCGAACCGGTTGGACATTCACCAAAGCAAGTTTACAGATCAAATTTAAAGTAATTTTATGATTAAATACGCATTCTATTCTCATGCAGGGTTATTATTATTATTATTATTATTTTTTAAAAGGTTTTATAGGCATTTAACAATTATAGATTTGGCAGTAAAAAAAAAAAAAATGGCAGTGAATCAAGATTCGGAGGGGACATTTTTAAATACGTCGTTCGTTATTGAAGATTTTTTTTTCTGGATTTTAAAACAGGCAACTTTATACCAGTCATGTTTTCCTAATAACCGCATTCAGAGGAACGTTCCCATGAAAACAACGGTAAGTGGTACGCAACGGAGCAGGTAGAGGGACGGTCGTCTGCACAGATTGCTCTGAGAGCGGAGATGTTATTTTGCTCAAAGCCGCCGCGATCAACAAGACCTGCTGAGTTATAAGCTGACATCTTCCCCGACAGCAGACGTTGACTTCTCACACTCCCAAGTAGTCTTACAAGAGAGGAAAGAAAGGAAGAGACACATTCGGGGGGGGGTGTAATTTAATTACTACGTGTTTCTGTGAATCAGAAAAACAAAGAGGATTCAAACAATGCTGGAAACAGGAGGAAACCCCGGAGCCGAATTAATCAGCCTCCACTAATTGGATATTCTGCTGCTTAAGCCTTTGACAAACAGGTCATATTGTTGAGCTTGAAGTTAATCCTCAACACTGACTTTATTCTAATTATTATTCTAATTAGAAATAAGATCTGAGGTGTAAAAAAAAAAAGTACATTCATATTTACTTTATAAAGGAGCATCCAAAAGACTTATTCACCAAAGTAAATACATGTTGTCGTATAGGTGGAAAATAAACAATGTTTTTTTTTTCCTTTGTTATAATCATAAATATATGTATAAACTATGTTTCACATGTCTTTACATACCACATACCGCCCCCCCCCCCCCCCACCCCAACCCCCAGCTCGTGTTTCGACACCGTCACATAGCAACAATGTGGTCTCCATAGAAACTGAATTAAACTTAAAACAAAAGATATTTATATCGTGTCTTCGGCAAGATTTCTCTGAATAGAAATAAGCTAATTTGCACTATTTGAGGGTCCGCCTCGTGCTCCCGGAAGCTCGGCTTTAATTATACAACAACGGTATTAAAAAATCCTAACGGTTGGAGGTTGGACAAAAATCATACACATGTCCCGACAACGTCGTTCCGGTGGCCGTTTCAATTTTCTTTATTTGTTTTAATCCGATTTTTCTCATCAAACTGTGGAAGTCTTCACTCCTCTGAGGATATTAAAGACACCCCGCCGGCGAACAAGCTGAGAATTTGACTTTATTCTTGAAATGTTTTTTTTCAAAAGAATTCATTACTGTGTGCTGCACTCTGTGCTGGACCGGCAATCATTACTTCACTAAATCCCCCGGAGCTTCCTTTAACCCCGAAGTCTTCCAGCTCTGATCCTCGGGATTCAGGAAGCAGCTGTTTTTCTGCTGGTTTGATAAAAAAATAAATAAAATAAAAAATCTCTATTAGATAGCTCAGATGACGGTCAGCCGGGATCCTGGAAACTGGGAACCCAAATCCAATCAGGGTCGTTTCTCTTCGTGGCAAATAAAGTCAGTTGCATAATCACATCAAAATAAGGTCTCGTAGTTTAATATCTGTCCACGTCTTTCTGAACATACCTTCATCCAGACACCACAGTGGCCTCGATGCTGCTTCTTTTCCGCCAGACGAAGTCGAGGGAACTTCTCAGGTGTACTAACGCTCGGCGTCCGTCACCGCGGTGACCTTTCCCCCCCCCCGAGAGGGCGTACGCAGCGTGGCTTCTCCTCTTCACAACTCGCCCGGTGATCGGACGACAGCGCTGCCACGGGGATGAGTCCTTCCTGCCGTTCGCGAGAGCCAAAAGGTCGTCAGCTGCTCGCCGTCAGCAGGATGAGACTGAAAAAACAAACAAAATAAAAAGAACCGGCGGCCCGGTTGGAAATCACACTTCACTGCGACACTTGTCAGTTTTGCTGAGATTTCTTTCAGTCTACTGACATTTCATTGTTTACGTGATAGTGATGCGGCATAAATATGGATTTGTAATCTAATTTCCATCAAGATTACACGAGCAGCGCATGCTCACGGGATGTTATTACACCAATACCTTTATGATGCTTTGTAAATATGATAAAAAAAAAAAAAGGGTTGGTCCTTAGATTGGTGACGAAACAGCTCAGCAAAGGTCAAAGTTGGGCGCGGTGCTGCTTGTGTGAGATAGCTCAATTAGACTTCAACTGTTTTTTGATTATTAAATAATCTGCCATTATTTCCTTAATTAACCATTTGGTCTTTAAAATGCTGCAAAATACTGAAAAAAAAAACTCACCAAACTATCCCAAAAATAGAGGCGACATCGTAGATCTTGTTTTGTTCAACCAACATGTCTCAAAACCTCAAAAACACTGTTTACAACGATGTAAAACATGAAAGCAGCAAATCCTCAAACTACAAGCTGGAAAAGGTTGAATTAACTGATTCAAATAGTCAAAGATTTCTTTCGATCAACGAATTCATTTCATTTCGGTCCGCAGAGGGAAGAATTACGTGAAGAGGAAAGAAGTATCGGAGATATAAGACCACATGATCTGGAGGGACAAATAATGAAAACCAGAGAAAACGTTTACTAAAGTTGGATAAACTTGCAGCGGAAAAAAAAAAAAGAAAATTGTTTAGGGAATGTTTTCCCTCGAGTCAGAAACCTTGATTACGCTGCAGATCTCCCCCGCACACTCAAAAAGATGATTCAGCATAATATTGCCTGGAAATGAAATGTTTACTCCACTTCAACTGATTTTTCCCTCTCCATGATTGCAGCTCTGTGTCAATGCACGACTTAATTTGCATGCAATATTTATAGAATAAAACTGTAAATACCATTTTTGTGTTATTATTATTACATCGGATAATCTTAAAAGTCCTTTAAGCAACCAGCTTCTACCGTAAAGCAAAAGCTTTGGTTAAAAATACGGCAAAGTAACGGGGGACTCAAAAGAGGACCCGTCTTTCTGAACCACTGACGTTTGTTTTTGTGGGTTTTTTTTGGCAAGAAGTCGTCTCATTAGGCAAATTCTGTGCAGCTGTTTGAGCTGGATGTTTTTTTGGGGGGAGGGCAGGAAGTTGTCAGGAAGACTTCCTCAAACTGTAATCTACAGCCTTCGATGGCAGAAGAAGCCAAACCCGATTATATACTTCACTGAGGTAATAGGAAAGTGGTTTGCAGCCCACAGAGGGCCAAATTAAAGCAGGTGAACTGACTCAATATACCGTATTCAAAGTATTTTCTATCGTCATGGCTACAACTTTGTTTTCCATCCGAATCGGATTTATTGCCCAAATTCCTTCGAAGTCTTCGCTGCAAAGACGGCAGGTAAGTCGGGACAAACTTTGTTTTCTTCTTCTTTTTCATCTTCTATCGAGGCAAGCGAAGAAAGACGTACACGCCTTCGGATGAAGCAGACTTCTTCGTAAATAGATTCGATTTTTGTCAATTTTAAATCCTTTTCTTCCCGTTCAGTTGAAACAAAGGCTGTTTTTTTGTTGTTTTCTTTCTCATCGTACACCTGATTACGAAGCACGAGGTAAAGGTCGACTCGCCAGTCCAAGCGATCTGTAATTGTCCTGTAGGTTTTGTAACAGTTCAGCCAAATTGTGTGTTTGACTTGCTGATTATCATCACTAACCCGACAATTCAGGGCGACAGACGTTTCCCTCTACAGCAGAGTCAAAGGCAGAAAACAACAAGATGCAGTCGGGGAAAGCGCGGCCCGCGTGTTCGGCCCGCTGACGTTTAAGCGTTCGCCTCGGCGGCAGTCGTAAGCGCTAAGATTAGCCCGAAGTCACGCAGGTCAAACTGAGCAATACAGTCTCCGGAGAGAGGAAGCGGAGAGGAAAAAAAGAAAACCGCACAGCTGAACAGCCGCGGCGATGAAAGCAGAAATCATTATCCTGCAGCAGCAGCAGCAGCATCATCATCTGGCCTCGGAGCGCTCGCCGGGAACTCGGACCTGGTGCTATTTTTGGTACGAAGTCACGTGACCTCCCGACGTGTCGAACGTGCGATGCTGCGATACCGTCCCGCTCGGTGCCTCTTGTGCTTTGTTTTGACGCCCCGGCGGTGATATAATTGCGCTCCGTCATCGGCAGCTGTTGCTCCGTTAATGGTGCGCTCGGCGCGGTGTCAGCCGGAGGGAGTTTTTCTTTTCTTTCTTTTAAACGAGAGTTTTGAATGCGGTACGATATGTTTAAATCGGGAGCACAAAAACACGCAGAATGAGGTTTGGTTATAATTCGACTCTCGGCTCATTAAACTACGAAGCGCTAATTATTTCTTCACACTGTTTTTCTTTTTTTCTTTCCTTCTCTCCGCTCTGTTAATTCGCAGCTTTCTGTTGCAGCGTTTGAAAGTTGTTTTTTTTTTTAACGTGCGTTGGTGACGAAGACATTTCAAGGTTCGTTGTCTCTTTGGCTTCCAGAGAAACTAAAGAGACGGGTGGTGATATTTTGAAGGTTGTTTCTGGCCGAGTTGACGTGAATTTCTCTAAAAGTCCAGAGTGCGACATCGGCAAACAACGGTGACATCACCAGTTGGGTTTGTGAATTGCTGTTCTGAAGCCTCGAGTTCTGCATTTCGGCCGTCGCCATCTTGCTATTTTGGAGCAGGAAGTGACCATATTTGGACGAGCTAGGGAGGAACCTGAGCACACTATGTCCCGCCCACTGATGGTGAAAAACTTGACTCCAACAGGCCTGTCAATCAAAACAGACACGTCCCCAAAAATGCAGCTTTTTGAGGCCTAATATCTAATTGCTGAAGGGATTATTTTTAGATGGAGCGCCAGAAAACTAATAGGAAAGAGTGACTTTAGCGAACAACACCGTAATGACACGTGGAAAAAATGTATTGACGTGGTATTTCATGAGAGAAGTTGAATGGGAGTCTATGGAGCCGGAGCTGTTTTGGAGCCGACCTCTAGTGGCGCTCGGTGGTATTGCAGCTTAAGGCACTTCTGCGTCGGCCTCGTTTTTCAGACCCGGAAGCTACGTCCACTTTTAACATACAGTTTATGGTTCCAGATCGACCAATTGGCAGGTACGGAGTGGCTTCAATCCTGTTGCAGTCAATGTTTATGACTAAAATTGAACACGCCTACTTTCTTGCGTCCTAATATTTGCACGTTTCAGCGTGATTTTTCAGGCAAATCCTTGTGGGCCAGAGAAAAAAAATTCAGAAGGTGCCGTATTTGGTCCGCGAGCCTCAAGTCGAACAGGCCTGGGACTAGAAAAACAATCAAGCTGTCACTTGCAGCAGGAATGCTCTCCGCTGTCCTCTCGGGAAATGTGCTGTACTCTTCTGGGTTCGTCAACTTCAGTGACATCTTAATTACTTGAAAGCGTTACCGCCACAGATCGGGTCGGGTGGATGGATGCTATCGATCGGCGTTTTTTTTTTAGGCATTTAAAATTCAAGGCACACACCAAACACTAACAGTGTTCATCTTACGTCCTTTTTTTTTTTGCTACCCGGCTGAAATATGTCCTGATCCCTTCACCGACTTCCTTCTGAAGACGCGATCAAAGAGTCTCGTAAGAAAGAAGAAATTGGTGAACCTCCTCCCCTTTTCTGTCTTCGGAGGTCTGTTTAAGAAGCGGACAAAATGTTCCAGCGTTGGTGAAAGGAGATAAAAGTGTGTTTAGTCACACTGGGAAACTAAAGTGCTTCTGACAGTCTCCACTGTGAAAGTATTCTTCAAAATTCGTTGCCAAAAAAAAAAAAAAAATCAATTTCCAGATATCCTCTTTAATGGTCAGTGTGTCATAAATGGTGCCTCTTGAGATGTCAAGCCGCTGTGACTCAGTGCGTTATTGCACATTGAACCGATAAAGGTAAAAGTACAACAAAGTGTTCTGGTCTCAGCGCACTCCTCTTCAGAAATTATATCATAAAAAGTGTAGAGTTGAAGAATCACACTTGCCAGAGGTGGCTTATGAACTCATGCAAAATCTATGAGGTGTAAATGTTTCATGGGTGAAGTTGTGTTTATAGTGAGTTATATTTTACAAATTCTTTGCCAAAGTACTTTTGCCAGAATGCAGTAAATCTGAAAAACACTGACCTTTTGGTCAGTAACAGATCTCAAATAAATTCAGGTATGCACTTCAAGTGAATTTCAGGTGGCTTTGCTTAGTGTCAGTGATGATTTTAAAGTGACTAGAATCATTTTTATAATTGCAGTGGAAGCAATAATTATGTCGAATGTCGAGACGTTTTAAAAATTAGTGAATTCCAGCGGTTGTAAAATTAACCTGATGTCCTGCAGAATTGACAGTTAAATGTTTCACCTCTTAAGATGCGGCAGGTTGGGTGGGGGGCAAATTTAGGAAGCACTCCTGTGGCTCGTATCAGAGACCGGAAGACTTTTGCCCGTAGACATGAACTCGGAGAGAGTTTTCAAAAACTTTAGTCACCTGTTAGAAACGCAACGCCAAATGATTGTTGTACTGCATCTGCTAAATGTGATTATAGGCAACTGTTTATTAACATATTATTCAAATCAACTTCAAATAATATGTTACTGTAGGATTAGCACTTGAAGCAAGGCTTCAAAAATAGCTTCATTTTTCACTGCAGACTATAAAAGCTTTTAAAATAAGCTTAAAAAAATAGCTTCATTTTTTACTGTAGACTATAAATGCTTTTAACATAAGCTTTTATAGTCTACAGTGAAAAACAAAGCTATTTTTGAAGCCCTGCTTCAAGTCTGCTTTGCTGATGATTGATTTGTAAATGATTATACTTTTTTTTTGTTTTTTGTTTTTAAATGGTGCTTATATTATTACAATTTAATTCATAATTTAGGCTCATTTTAAAACCCCGCACTTGAATTTGTCTATGATTTCCACCGTCAGCCTCCTCTATCGACCACTTCAGCTGCAGTCGGGTGCGATCCGGTTGCTTTTAAGCCTTTTCAGCCCACTGCGTGCTCAACGCTCTCCACAACGCCGCTTAATAAACCATTACCACGAGAGGAGACCGTTCAAAACGAGCTCATATTTTAGGAAAACTATCCAAACTGGTTTCGCGGCACAGATGGACCACGATACATGCCAAAAATAAAGGAGTTTTTTTTTTCTAAATAGATCCCTGGTCTACTTCTGGAAGATGCCGTTTTTAGAGCATCCAGGTGGACGACTTAACAGCTCGAGGGGTTGAGGGTGACATCACTCCTGCTTGCAATGCGTCGCCGCGTCTAATAACCGAAGAGTAAACGTTTCTATTTTTACCCCCTCGTACGTCTAAAAATCGTGAGGATTTTTAACGCCGCCTCGAATCGGAGGACAATTTTTTTTTGTCTTTTGAGTCAATGTTTGCACGGGTTCAGCAGAGGCGCCCGCCTTTGTAGCTCGTTAGAGGTAGAGATCGGTGAGGCGTGTTGTTTTGAAGGAACGCTTGTGACCTGGCAGCCGTCAGAAATAGGCTGCAGGTCACAGACACCTCCCACGCATTTTTTTTTCCTCCTCACTGTCGTACATTGTGTTCCGACTCCCCTGATTCCCGATAGCGGGTCTCGTTTTTTTTTTGTGTTTTTTTTTTTCCCTAAATGCGTCTTCATCCTCCTCCGCTTTCCATTTGCAGCACAGACACTTAAAGGTGTCTTTAAGAAGTTACAATATTGACACTTGCGAAGTGAAATCCATTCAGCTGCAGAGGACTACGACTGATCCCAGTCAAACAGACACTGCTGTGCCTCAACTTCTTTTTATTTGTTTTGAGTTTGTGAAAATCACGCGTCCGTATTTATTTGTTTTATAGTTTCCAGACCTTTTGTGTTCTTCTATCAACAGACATCGTTTAAAAAGTGTGGTTACGAGGACGAGGTTTTGAGCTGACTTTCCATTTCAAAATAATCTATGCTTATTTCATTCTTCTCTTTTGACGTTAAGGTTTTTACATGAAAAATACATATGATAAGCTTGGGAAATAAAATACATTGCTAAAGACGAACCCAAGTGGTTCCCGACCTTTTGGGCTTTCAAAAGTTTTAGCGGTTCCCGAAACCTGTCACTAACGTTGGGGTCATTTGAAAGCTCAAAAAAAAAAATTCTAATTATGCAATACTTCATCGTAAAAGCAAAAAGTAGTCTGAAGATCTATAAATAATATTATGGCAAAACTTTTTTTCCTTTTCTTGTTAAAATCACATTATTCATCTCAAAACCCAACAGATTCTCTTGTGACCTAAAAAAAAAAAAAGAAGCCCAAAGGTTGGGAACCACTGAATTAAACCTCATTAATGTATATAAAGTATTTCAAACTTGACCAACTACACCAGTAAGATATACGTTGCTGCAACACTATCAGTCAAAGTTTGAGGGTTTTCAGTATATTTTGCTGAAAATACTTTTTGTACTTCTTGATTTTTTTTAACGCAATGACCTTTTCAGAGTCTTTTTACGCCGTTGCATTTCTATTTAAGAAAGGATAAGAGCACTTCTTGAGAATCACCCACCGTACGAGCTAACCCCGCTGTAATTTCCATCGTACGTGATCGCTGCTGCACGACGTACCTTCGACTCGTTGCTGTTGCGCCGGAGTAACGGACTTCCTGTCGCCACGACAGGTCGGCTAATGAGAAAATCAGATGATCGGTCCTCATTTCTCCCTCCTACGTTCATTCACTTTCTTAAATTATCAGTCCGGGTAGGACATGCTGAACATTATTACCAGAACCCCTCCCCGAGCAATGGCTCTTTGAATGTGATGCCGTAACAGGAACCAGTAAAAAAAAACAAAGGGGATAATGAGCGGGAATCTAATTAGCTTCAAGGCCTTTTGTCCAAGTCCTGATGAAGATGATATTCAGGCCTTCTGCACGACCGGCATCAAACCTCGTAACAAAGAAAGCCGTCTCTGATCAGATCTTGTTTGTGTGTTTGAACGGAAATAAAGAAGCCGTGTTTTTTTTCTCCTCTTCCTTCGGTCTTCATGGTTGAAACGGTGAAGCCGAACAGTGGCCGGATGCCTCGGTCCATCCCCCGGCTCGGTGTAGAAAGAACGCGTGGACAAATTGAAATGACGATCGGCAGGCTTTGTCAAGAAGAACCGCAAGCTTTTATGAAATGTATTTCTAAATCTAGAAACCTGGGTTGGGTCTGCACTTAGATTCTTTGCGGTTACAAGTCCTTTTCCTACAAACCAGGAGAGAGTGATCCTCTCCCTCCAGATCGAACAACTGAGTGAAATAGAGAGTCCGGTGCTACAGCCTCGTCCCGTCTCTCAAGAGCTCACCGAACCACAAACTGACGTGAAGACGTCGGCAGTCACTCTCAAGACCTCGGCTCTTAGCCATCAAGACGTTGTTGTCCCGTGGGACTTTCTGCCGACACAACAGTGGGTCCATTTCACTCAACGGCACATCCGTGAGACATCTTAAGAGCCTTTTCAGCTCAACCGCCATCGCTGCCCGTCATTAGATGTCGGATGGGGTTTAGATGTCCATTAGCCTGGTAGCATGTAGGTCTGGACACACGCTCCTTCGCGGGTCGTTTCCAGTCGTTTCGTACTAACAGAAGTAGACCTTGGGTTAATTTTTTAAACTATCGACGCCCCCTGCTGGTTGCTGATTGGTCCGCCCTTCAGAGTTGGCTGAGCGAAACCTTAATGCGAACAGGGTGTCCAGACTACAATCAGAGCGAAGACTGAAAACTGTAAGCAATAGCCGAGTGGAGTCTGGCGACGCGCAGCTCCACGAAGTTCAGGTAGGAACTAAAAAATATCGCGGCAGATTAACACGAGTTAAGAAAAGTTGCGACAATGCTTGACTGCTGGGTAACTGCTGTTTCCTAATGAGGTTTTCCTAAAAGAAACCTGGTAACCAAATCAACTGTACATTTCATCAGTCGAATAAAGAAGTAGTTTCTCTTTGTTGTCGAGAGTTAGCTGAATAGATGGATGCTGGTTTTATGGTGAATATGAAGATTAGCACGGAGTGATTTAAACAGCCTAATTAACTCGTTTTATCTTACTTTTACTATTCCTGCAAAAGTTGCGGTTTTACAGGTTGCCGGTCTTTTTCATGACTGCGTGACGTCCTGAAGTCGCCTGGCAACTTTACGGCAACGCATTTTTTTAAAGCCGTTTCCACTCTTTAAGCAAAACTAACTGTTTGTTGGACGTAGCTTGTATTTACAACATAGCTACGGGAGTGATACTAAATTTGTCATTTGACTCTCTGCACGAAAGTATTACCGAAGGAAAGGTCAAAACTACATGTTTGCTGCTTTTAAACAGCAGAGCGGCACGATGCGTTACAGCCACCAACTCTGAGCCACATCTGCAATCTTTATTCAGAACGTCGACTAAGCTATCGCCACCGCTGTCAAGATGCCCGATTGAAGTTTTTCGAAAACCTTTTTTTTTTTCTTTTCCATCATCTCTGCCGTTTTGGAGATAAAAGTTGCCTTTGAAATTGACATTTGATTATGAAGGACCGGGGGATCAAAGAGGGTTCAGTGAAGGCTGAACATTTTGGCTTTTTCTTTTTCTTTTTTTTTTTTAGACGGCAAGACGCCGTGTCAAAAAAAAAAAATAAAAAAAAAGGTTAAAAATTGTGTCAGTAATTAGCAATCAACAAGCAGCAGGTGAACACCTGTAGGCACAATCACTGCCAGCGCCGACTTCATGAAAAATACTTCACTAATCATCCAATTTAAAAATCCATTTCTTGCTCCTTTTCATTCTTCTTTTATGTTTAAATGGGTTTTTTTTCGATTGCAAAATCTCCCGGTGGCTCTCCTGTTGATTTGTATTAGGAAACGCAGCGTGCCTGAATTCCTAAATGTCCTGTGATTAAAAAAAACAAAACAATTATAATTTGCAAATACAACAGAGGTGAACTTTGTTACTCCTTGTGATTGCGATTCCTTTTTCTGGATATATTTAGACCCTTTGTTTGTGCGGCGCAGTCTAACCGAAGTTCGCCTGACGCCCATAAACGAGCCCACTCGAGTGTCAAGACCGAATTTGCATATTAAGACTTAGTCATGAACACGAACAGGCCATCTTCCCATGAGAGAGTAAAAAAATACAAAAACCCTGCCACCAAATACTGTGACACCGAAATGAGCACATATTTTGTTTTTGCAGCGTTGCTCTACGAATGACATCGTTAGTCTGTCAATCTGTTGGTCCGTCACTTTGGATTATTTTTGGTTCAGTTCAGGTTTCGATATCTCTACGTGTATTGGAAGCACTGCCATGAAATTTGGTGTCGACATTCATAGTTTAAGGGGGATTTATTTTAGAGAGAGTGGCTGTATTTTTACTGTTTTGTTATGTTTTAACATACATGGTTTGCTTTGAGCTATTTCAGCGTAACGTATTAGCGTGCTGACACTTAACACCGCACGACTTAAGTCTAGTTCATTTAATAAAAAATTAAATAAAAGAAATTCCATATTTGAACAGACGATAATCTTTTAATACCGCTGTTTGTTTTGACAGGGACCGTATCTCTCAATATTACATCTGCATTTTACAGTTTTACAGTTTTTATGGTTTTTAAGTTCCACCGTGATGTCTGTCTCTTTTTGTTATTTCGCCTTTCAATGAAATGCTGTGATTTGTGTTAATCTCATTCCTGGTATTGTAACACAACGAGCTGCCTTTAGTTACAGCCGCTCTGTTCTGAGAAACCCGACCCGTCCTTTTTCATTACAATACATCTCTCACGGTCCGCAACCATACAAAAAAACAAAACAAATTGTTTTTAAATTCACACCGCTGACCGGGGAGGAAAATTGTTGGACTCGCGGTAGAAAAAAATAATAAAATAAAACCAAAATGATGCCCGTCTCTGTGTTTTCACTTCACCATTATGTGTCATAACAGCACTGAAGTGAAAATAATATGCTGCGATTGGACTCGCTGTGTGTGGATGTGTGTTTACCTCTGTGGCTTCCACTGAGCTTCAGATCGATAAAAAGGGATAATAGCCTCAAACACAAGAAAACAAAAACTGGCACTTAGGTATAAAAGCATGACAAAAAAACAAAATAAAAAAACACCTGAATCTTTTATGTTGTTTTTCTCTTTTAAAAATTGAATTCCCTCAAAATCGCTCTGGATGTCACGGCCCTCTCCTTCGGTTTATCTGATGACTCGTTCAGATTCACATACAGTGATTTAAAAAGAACAAAGACAAAAATAGATATTATCACCTAAAAGACATTGGAAAGACGTGATAATTAAAAACGTAAGAAAAAAATACATGACTGCAGCCCTTGTTCTGCTGGCGATGAAACAGTATGAGCCATGCCTTCCTCCTCATCATCATCATCATCATCATCATCGTACCTCATGATCGCATTTCCCACCACTTATCTAAAATTGGACACCCTGGTGAGTCTGAGCCAGCCCACAGCGGCCCTCCTCCTCCTCCTCCTCCTCCTCCCCCACCCCCTCCTCCTCACCTGAGGAACACCACCGGACAAATCTACAAAACGGCTGAAAAGTCGGTGATTAGTCGCATTTAAAAATGCACTGCTCTCTAGATGGTTGGTTGGTTGGTTGGTTGCCATGGATTTCTTCCTCCAGAGCCTTTTGGTTCTAATGGCACATCCCACTTCTGATGTCAGCGCTCGAGGAAGCAGGGTGGAGGTGGTGGTGGTGGTGGTGGGGTGGAAGGAGTCGAGAGAGAGAGAGAGAGAGAGAGAGACGAGGGAGGGGAGGCAGCCTGTTGCTCATGAACATGAAACAGCCTCCTCCTGCTCACACGGCGTCCGTGCACAGGTGGAGCAGAGTTTAAACCAGGCAGCGGAGCCGAGCTTGATAAAAAAATAAATTAAAAAAAAAGCCTCTTTTTTTTATTTTTTTCTTCCCGTCGTCGTCGCCTTCAGGCTTCTTCTGAAAAACTAACAGCTTGCTGAGATTCAGGAGAGCTCGGTGAGCATCTTCTTCTTTTTAAAATATTAGGATTTTCTAACTTTGAGGTTGTTGTTTTTTGCTGTGCAGGAAAGACAGACTTGTTGTTATTGTTGTTGTTGTTGTTGTTGTTGTAAGTCCCACTTTATGAGTGTGTTTTCCACAACTTGCAGCTGACCTTCCTGAGGTTGATGAGAAGTATTGTGTTCACGTGAGTTATTTTTTTTTTTGTATCGTATGATGTTGCACAAAAACAATCAGATATATCTTAAAAAAAAAAAAAAATAAAAGCGCAGCTGTAATCAGAGCTGAGTTGATTAAATGTTTCCTGTTTTAATTGAAAGAGAGAAATACTTAATTTTTTTGATTGGAGGGGGGAGGGTGGGGGTGTCCCGACACGTCTTTCACAGCTGACAGGGATTTGCATGCCGTATAGACTCTGCACGCGCGCCATGGTAACGAGGCTGCAGCTGCGTTACGGCGTGTTTTTATGACCTGTAAACATTTTTTTAGTGACATCTCGGTGCAGAGAGGCGTCGCCTCCGCCGTGCGGACGAGTACGTACATAATAAAGCTCGCAACCGCTTTTCAAAATCCAGTTTTCAAAGGAGAGGAAACTTTTCACAATCCGAGAGCCACTTCGAGCTCCTCACCGCAGAGAAATCCGCAAAAGATCATTTTCCCAAACGCAGCAACGTGGTCTCACTTTGAAGAGGATGTTCGATTACAGCCCATAATGGGATTACGAGTCCACAATGCAAAAGCCTCTCTTTCAAATACATCATATCTCTCTCTCTCTCTCTCTCTCTCTCTCTCTCCTCCAGGTAATTGGGACAATAATGAGATGAACTAATGACTTTTTTTTTTTCGGTTCTAATAGTGGCTGTCTGATTGTCTCACCCCCCTCTTCCCCCCCAAAAAGAGGGAGTAATTATAATCTGCTGTTCCCAGGTGTCTTTATGTGTGAGATATCCTCCGGTGCAAATCGAAGAGTCGCCTCCCGAGAGAGAGAGAGAGAGAGAGAGAGAGAGAGAGAGAGGGCCCCCGGTGGGAGGCTCCATGAACGGGATCCTCGGCGACGGCTCCAGTTCGACGATGATCTGTGAAAAGAGTGAGTAGAATAAAACCTCTTCTCTCTTTCTGCGCCGACTTACCGAGCGGTGAGTTTAGTGCATGTTTTAATACGATTATAGCTTTTAGCACTGTGCAAATGTTGTAAAAGCAAATACGCCAAAATTTTAGCCGTCATTTGCGCCCATATGCGGAAGCGCCTCTTAACCTGCGATACCACCGAGCGCCACTAGAGGGTCGGCTCCTAAAAGCCTTCGGCTCCGTAGACTCCCATTCAACTTCATCTCATCAAATTCAAAGTCAATTAAATTTCACCGCGAGTTATCTCGGTTTTTCTAGATAAAGTCGCTCCTTCTTATTCGTTTTCTGGCGGTTCATCTGAAAATAATCCCGTCATTAATTATAAAACAAGCTTCAAAGAGTAGTGTTTTTTTTTTTTTTTTTTTGGGGGGGGGGGGGCGCGTGTCTGTTTGATTGACAGGCCTGCGTTGCAGTCAGGTTACAGCTATCGGTGGGCTGGACGTAGTATCAGATCAGTCAGATCCACCGCTCGCTCCCCCCCCCCCACCCCCGCCAGCTTTACCAAATATGGTCACTTCCTGCTCCAAACCGCTCCGAACTAGCAAGATGGCGCCGGCCAAACATCCGAACTGGATTCTTCGTAACGGCCGTTCGCAAACCTGCGGGTGGTTGCAGCTTGGACGAGCTGGGGGAGGAGCTAAGCGGTGGCTCTGACTCGATCTGATTGGAAACCTGACCTACGTCCCGCCCACCGATAGCTGTAACCTGACCGCTCCACAGGCCTGTCAATCAAACACCAAAAAACACAAGCTTTTTGAGGCTTATTTCCTCGCCCAAATATGGTCACCACCGGCTCCGAACTAGCGAAGACACGAGGGCTTGGAAACACTTCGCTTGAGAAAGAAAAGCGATTAGGTGGTCGGATGATTGCGTCACAACACGGGTGGTGGGTGGGTGGTGGGGGGGGGGGGAACTTAAGGTTACGCAATCTTTATACAATGGAGTTAGACGAGCACTCGGTTGAGAGTGTTCAATCATCCACTCGGGCGAGAAAAAAAACAAAAAACATACCGTCCTTACGCTGGATGGGTGCGATCGGTGGGGAGGGGGGTTAAAAAAAAGTTGAGGTGCCTGTGAGAAGGTTTTGTGACTAAATATTGACTGTCACAGTTTTTTTTCCGGGGGACGAGCGGTGCGTCGTATCGAGATGCTTTAGCTCCCGTTGCGGTTCGCGTTTCCAGCTGAAATCGAACGCTTATAAACAGGATACAAAAAATTATTACAAAAAAAATAAAAGCAGCCATTAGTGTTATAGAAATGCCTCAGAAAATGATGTTACTGCCCCTCTGCAGCTACTCACTGCTTCTTCCAGGGTTTTCAGTATGCTTTTAATACCGCCCACTTCACACACACACACACACACAAAGAGTGCTTTTTTTGTTGTCGTTGTTGTTGTTTACAACTATTCCTGCTGGGATTACTGTAATGAAAAAAAAAGAAGGTATTTTTGGGTAGAAACTGCTGCTGGCACGATGCCTGACTGGTTCAGTGTTTAACCAGATTTTACAGAGAAAGAAAGAGACACTCGTGGTCCATTTCTGGAAACACCAGCCTCCTAAGAGTCCATTAGACCGCCAGTAGAGAGCTGTTAGTAGGGGGAGAGGGAGGGAGGAGGGAGGTGGAGGGGGGCACTGCCATTGTAGTGGTGTGAATGGTTATTAAGGTGGTCATGACGGGATGTTTTTAAGGTGACATCTGCCACTGTGGAGCATTTTCTTTATTTCATGGTACCTACAGGGCTTCGACCAACAAGACTGAACTAAAACAATATTCACAGAAACTTCATTCGCGCCTTAATTTCGAGCGCAAACGAACGCCGTGCAAATTGAGAGACCCGATGAGAAGCACGTCTCTCGGGGCTTTCATTGTTTTGCTCCGCATGTCGAACTTACTGTTGTGTGGCGACAAAGGCGTTGATTGCTGATTGTGAGCGGACCGCCCGGCCGGCGCTGCGCTCTCGGGCCGACGGGGAAAAGCTGCGGTAGAGCCAGAAACCTAAAAATAAACTTTTTTTGTTTTGTTTTGTTCTTTTAAAGGAGTTTCACACAGCATTGCGTAGCATTTTCGTAGTTTTACCGACACATGGTGGAAACCTTCGAGCAAAAATACCATTCGAAAATCGCTCTGAATTATTTCAATATTAATCGAATTTTCTCCGTCTGATCATTGATTATTGATCAGTGCTTCACTCTATTGGATGCGCTTAATCCTGGTGGATTTATATGCTCGCTTTACCTGCAGAGTTTGACTGCACCTCATCTTCATTTATTTATTTTAAGGAAGTTTCACGCACAATTTTCCGACAGCTGTAGTCATCTTTGAATGTTTTAGCCGTTACCGTAGCGACGTCTAATCTCTTAGCGACACAGTTTTCTGGAGAACAGGAGAAAACGTGTTCTTATGTGGTTTAATGGCGGCTGGCAAACAGCTTTTAGGTGCATTACTGCCACCTGCTGACGGTGCGTGACCAGGCGGCGATTAAAAAACAGCCGCTAGTTGCATATACTTCTAGATTTTTTTTTCTATGAAAACAACTATTTAAATATCCGAAAAGTCAAGTCCCGTCCCTCGTAGTTATGAGTTCTTCTTTACTTTCTTTTGGTTCTTTCGTGGCTTTTAGGTGATTTACCGCCACCTTCTGGTGGTAGGTACGCGTTACAACCAAACGCTAAAATAAGACGATGGTCGCATAAATTATATATATATTTTTAAAGACTATTATAAAAATCCCGACCCATCGCTGCTCTGAACAGCTGCCACCGGAAAGACAACCGACCGTTGGACGTCTCCGAGGTTGAAATCGTGATCGGAAATACTGATAAATATCTGACATTCGCTAAATTAGCATGTGTTTTTCACAGAATGAGTCAAATTGAATTGCAAATCCTCGATTGAGAGACAGATTGTAATAAATCTGTCTCCCGCAGCAGATCTGCCGCCATAAATGGTCATCGCTAATAAAAGAAGTATTCACGTCTCTTCGTAGGACACACAGCTGCTCTGCACATTTTAAATAGTCGATTTTTCTTTACCCAAAAAGACAAAAACAAATCTCAACTTCTTAGAGCTTAAAAAAAAAAATATTTTAAATTATGCTCTCGTTATCCTCGTCACGCTCGTTAAAAATCCTCCCGGGCCGAGATCGTCCAGAGACTCCCGAGGATGCGGGAAGCATGCGTGAAAAAAAAAACGCATGCACACAATGCAGTAAGGCAACAGAAGACTCGCAACCCGCTGACTCACCGAGGCAATCTGGAGAACATGCCCTGTGGCTGAGCTGTGATAACGCTGGCACACAGAGAGGCCAGACCTCAGCCGATCTGCTGGGGAGAACAGCCCTCGTGTGTCTTCGCGGCGTTTCATCTCTCCAACGGATAGACTTCTGAAAAAGTAAAAAAAAAAAGTAAAAAAAATAAATAAATGAATGCTCCTGTGACGGCGGAAAGGCAAGAAAAAAAAAAAGCACAATCGGTTTTTAAAAAAGGCAAAGTGAGAAATCAAACGGCCTCAAGGGGTTAAATGTGATTTAATCTAGTAGGAGAGAGGCGTAGGCTTGTGCACATCCACACCGGCGATGCGTTGTAGGCGTATCGATAACCTCGACCGCATGCAGGGAGAATGTGAGAAGCAGCAAAAAAAAAAAAAATAATAAAGCAGGGATTTTACACTGTTTGGAGACATGATTTTCATTCTCGTGTTTTGTTAGACAAAATACAGGAAGTGAATGAATCTGCGTCTCGAGGCGTTATTTTTTTTACTTCAAAAACGGCTCGATTCCTGAAGCGACCTCGAGGTCATCCGCATGTGAAATAAGAAAATGACGGCCGAAATGAAACGCTATCGGGAAATTGAGGCGACCGGAGAGCTCGCAGTGGGTCTGCTCTCATTTCATGGGTGGAAGTCGGTGCCGACTGTAATCAGCGGCTCACGCAGCCTGACAGTGCAGGTGCCTAATTACCGAGCAGTTGACACATCGAGATCCCCCGCTTTAGAAACACAAAGGCCTCCTTTCCTGACCCGGAATTGGCTGCGTGGCAAATCCAGGCACTGACACTTTAATTTCTGACTGAGGCCCTCGTAAATTACTGTAATTTATTAAATTAGTTTGGACACGAGGTCTTCACTGCACTGGTGATATACAGTAAACATTTTTCTCCTTCCTTCTCTTTCCTGTTATTAGATCTTGTTGCTCCCCTTTTATATATATATATGTGTCTAATTTGAATTAAAACAACAACAAAAATGTCAATCATAGTCTGTAAATAAAAGTGGACGGAGCTTCCGGGTTTGAAAAATGGTTCCGATGCAGAAGCGCCTTTAACTGCAATACCAACCAAGTGCCACTAGGGGTCGACTCCAAAAAAGCCTCCGGCTCCATTGACTCCCATTCAACTTCTCTCATCAAATTCTAATTCAATAAAATGTGTTTAATGTCATTAATTAGAAAATAAGCTTCAAAAAGACGTGTTTTTGAGGGGCGTGTCTGTTTGATTGACAGGTCCGTGGTGCAGTCAGGTTACGGCTATCGGTGGGCGGGACTTAGTATCGCCGTGTTTCTAATCAGATCGAGTCAGATCCACCGCTCGCCCCCCAGTTGGTGTTATCTTCTCTGTCAGCGTCTCTTTGTCAGATTCGTCCAAAGAATAAAAGGAGGAGGAGGTCGAGGATTTTAGGGGGAAAATGCACCCCGAGTGAGATGAGAAGATTAATACCTCTGTCAGGTCCACGCGCTAATTTTAGCAGAAGAGCGGGGAGTTGATTAGCGCGGCTCAACATCAAGACTGGAAACGGGAAGCCGGGCTCACTTTTAAAGCTAGAAAAAAAACAAAAACTGCTGAATCAGCCCCCCTGAGAAAATCACTAATTTACATGTCCTGCTGTTTTAGTTTATTCAATCGAAAAAAATTTTGATGACAGATTGAGCAACATTATGTTGGAGCTGGTGCAGTTATTCTCTGGAGCCTTTATGCTAAGCTAAGCTAATCAGCGCCCCGGCTGTAGGGCTCGTGTTGATTGGATCAGCGTGCAGGGAAGCTCTGCCTGTGATTGGTTGTTACATTTTGGGGGGGGGGGGGGTTCGAGGTAAAATTAGGTTTACGGGGGTTAAGGACCAATTACATTCACAGTGAAACAACCAATCACAGTTCAGAGCATGCTTCCTGCCTCCATAATTGTCAATCTATTTAACAAACTTTAAAAAACAAATTAATTGCCTCATTTCCCAGCATGCACTACAGTATCAGGCTATTTACAACATGTATGTTGTTGTTGTTGTTAATCAACCTTTCTGAAGCGGTTAACACGGTTAAATCGATGAAAATTGATTTTAAATGAATAAAAATAAAACTCATAATTATAATTTTCATTCAAAGCTAACGTCCATTTATATCTGTCTGATATTTTCATCTCGTCTCCGATCGGGACCTTGCGTCCATTTTGTGGTTTGTATTCGGTACCTTCATCTTCTTCATCTTCTTCATCTTCTTCATCCGCTACCTTCATTGGAGCGTCTTTTTTCCATTTCTAACCGGCAGGTGTATTTTTTTCCCCACAGCATAATAATAATGATAATAATAATTGATGATAAACATTGACGTTTTTCTTTTTTAATGTGGTTGTTTTATTTATCCCTTTTTTTAAACTGCCTGTTATATGTTTGCATATATTCTTTTTAACTGTAATATGTATTGGGACCATGGTGCATCTGCTCTCTAAATCAAATTAATTGATTGATAATACATAATAATAATAATATTAATCATCGTCATCATCATTCTACTGAGGCGGAGGTTGTTTACATACGGGGCGATGACCTCGCATAATGACAAGCAGCCATGAGAATTAAAATGCAAACAGTCTAAGTGCCTCCTGCTGCAATAATGCTGCATTGTGGTATTAGTCATGAAGAAGAGCGTGATGTTTTAGTGGCGAAGCAGAGGAGCACGATGTTAACGAAACCGTGTCAGTGTGGTTTCAATTTAAACTAAACAAAACACCACTGATTTTACTTTTGTCGACACATTTTGTAAAAAAATTTTTTTTTATTTTATAGAAAATCTCCTCCTGGAGTGACTTCCTCTTCCTCGCCGTGCAGGTGACAGCGTGCCGATGGGAGGCTGAGCCCAGGGATGTGAGTGCAGCGGTAAAGATGACCCTGCTGGCGGGCGATGGCTCCGACTACGACTACAGCGCCCTGAGCTGCGCCTCCGACAACTCCCTCAACCCTCCTCCCCAGCAAGAGGAGGAGGCCAGCAAGGGCGCCTTCTACAAGAGGGCGCAGCTCGCCCCGGAGCTCGGCGCCGTCCGGGACGCCGCGCCGCTGTCCGCCGCCCGGAAGCTCCACGCCATCATCAACGTGGGCGGCCTGCGCTACCAGCTGCCGTGGACCACCTTGGAGGACTTCCCGCTGTCCCGTCTGGGCCAGCTGCACCTCTGCAGCAGCTTCGACGAGATCATGAGCGTCTGCGACGACTACGACGTCGCGCACAACGAGTTCTTCTTCGACCGCAGCCCCGGCGCCTTCCGCACCATCCTGACCTTCCTGCGGGCCGGTAAGCTGCGCTCCCTCCGGGAGATGTGCGCCCTCTCCTTCCGGGAGGAGCTGCTCTACTGGGGCGTCCCCGAGGAGAGCCTGGAGTGGTGCTGCCGCCGGCGCCTGCTGCAGCGCATGGACGAGTTGGAGGCGATGGAGAGGGCCGAGGAGGAGGAGCTCCTGGAGGACCTGCTGGATTCGGACAGCGGCCGCGGGCGGGAGCAGCCGGCGGCCGAGTCGTCCAGGCTGGGCCGGTGCATGGGCAGCCTCAGGGACATGGTGGAGAGGCCTCACTCGGGCCTGCCGGGCAAGATCTTCGCTTGTTTGTCCGTGCTGTTCGTCACCATCACCGCCGTCAACCTGTCCATCAGCACCATGCCCGCCATGAGGGAGGAGGAGGAGGCGGTGAGTAGACGGAGGACGTTCGACATGTCGCGTTTTAAAAATGGTAACGTGCACAAAATATATGATCGAGATGCCAGAGCATGAAGGAGACATTAATAAAGTTATCTATCCATCCGTCTAACTAACTCGACACCAGGGAGTCTCCAACCTCTTTCCCTTCCGAGAGCTACTTTGACAAAACGTATTCACAAAGCTGAGCTATATACATTTTTTTAATTAATTAATTAATCAATTTGAAAAGTCGCAGCATTCAGTCGAACCGGAGCGTAACTCTGATCTCCTCTTTGTGTTTACGAGCACCCGTTTCTTTTCCAGCTCAGTGTTGAGAGTCTCTGCTGCGTTTTTCTGTCCTCTGATCTCTGTGTGTCTCACTGTGGGCGGAGCCTCAACCTCTGCAGCACTGACAGGGATGGAGGGAGCGAGAGGGAGATCGTCCTCTGTGGTTAATCAGCGGCGTTCTTTCGGACAGGTTAAAAAATAATTCAGTAAAAAAATATATATATATATATTTTTCAGAATATACTTCACAAGTACACAAATAGCCTGCTGGGACTTGTGTTTTTATTGTTTCCTCCAGTCACAGCGCATAAAAAAAAGACCTCACTGTATTGACAAAGAACAAATGGACCCAATATGGTGGAGCGATTGTATTTAAACAGGTTAAATTCGCACGCTAATTTTAAAAGCAGCTATGAAAAGAAAAAAGGCTAATAATTTGCACGTCTCGTCTTGTCATGTCATTTAAAAACTTCCTCGCACTGACTGCTGAGAGAGCCACGGTTAGTTTTTACCAGATTATAAGACGTCTCGGTTTGCTTTTTTTCATGAAATGCTCCCCCATTGTTATGTCTTGACTTCAATCACAACCATAATTAGCACCTTGGTCCTTTTTTGTTGTAGTCAAATCAAAGGAAAATGAAAATATTCGAGCCAGACACATAATCATCCAGTAAAAGTGTAAACAGGTTCTGACTGAATTCATTAATTTGTCTTTCGAGGATTTCGGCAGAAAAAAAAAGAAGCCCTTTTTCCGGGGTGGAGGTGGAGACTGCCGGCGCTTTTTTTTTTTTTTTTTTTTCCCTTTTAGAAGAAATGCTTTAAATTTGCTATTGCAACTTTTGTTCAGGGGAAATCAAGTAGAGATATTGAATGCGTGGTAGGTGGGTGGAATGCAAAAACCAACCTCTCTGGGTCTTTTTTTTTTTTTCCCTGCGTGTGTTTGAAAGTGGCTGCTAACCACATTTCATGCAGCTTACACAAGTTTTCACATCAAGTAGGAGCCTACTTTAACTTTGTACTGCTGGAAAAACAAAAAAAAAAACGAAATCATGTGGAAACAATCAGAGTCGTGGAAAAGTAGAAGAAAAAAAAGAAAGAAAGAGGAGAAATATATATATTCAACCTGCCAGCGTTGCTTTGCATTCACACTCTGCTGTTCTCGGTGTGTCTGAATTAATCCGTTTAATTAAAAGTGTCAATAATCTCCCCGCAAAGCCTCTTAATTAATTGCTGCTCGAAGCCCCTGTGAGTGTATCCTGTCTCTGTCGGGTGGTTTAACTGGAGGTTTTTTTGTTTTTTTTAGGTTTCAGCGATGAGTCCACTCTGAACGTTTCCTCCTCTGTGGGAGTGTTTCGTAATGATATTATTCCCTCATATGGGCTGCGTTCAAAACGGCTTGTGGTATCAAACGCTTTGAACCGCGGCTCCTCCACGCACTGAATCAGCATCATTACTGCGTCGAAAAGAGAAAAAAAAAAAAACACACCACCTCCAACAAAAAAGCTTATGAACAACAGCGTGGTCCCTTTTATAGGACGTGATAAGACTTTATGTTTTTTGTTTTTTTTTATGATTCTCGTAGCTAGCTGACATACCTTTTAATGAAGTAGATTTGTTTTGGCATGAGCTTGATATTTCACAAACAAATATGTTTCCTTTTTCTTCTTGCTGGTTGTAGACATATTTTTGCAGTATGAAGTCTTCACCCTGACAGCCTCCTGCAGATTTCCCATCGCAGTGGCTCCCTCTAGTGGTTTCAGCGCGGCTCACACACGCTGACGTTCACTTCCTTGTTTTCTCCTCCTCCTCCTCCTCCTCCTCCCGCAGGGCACGTGTTCCCAGATGTGCTACAACATCTTCATCGTGGAGACGGTGTGCGTCGCCTGGTTCTCCCTGGAGTTCACGCTGCGCTTCATTCAGGACCGCAGCAAGCTGACGTTCCTGCGGCAGCCGCTCAACCTCATCGACGTGGTGGCCATCCTGCCGTACTACATCACGCTGATGGTGGACAGCACCTCCGAAGGCGAGAAGCGCCCGGGCTCCGGCAGCAGCTACCTGGACAAAGTGGGCCTGGTGCTGCGGGTCCTGCGGGCGCTGCGCATCCTCTACGTGATGCGGCTGGCTCGCCACTCGCTCGGCCTGCAGACGCTCGGCCTGACGGCGCGGCGCTGCACGCGGGAGTTCGGGCTGCTCCTCCTCTTCCTCTGCGTGGCCATCGCGCTCTACTCCCCTCTGCTGTACTTGATCGAGAACGAGATGGCCGCCACGCAGGAGTTCACCAGCATCCCGGCGACCTACTGGTGGGCCGTCATCACCATGACGACGGTGGGCTACGGGGACATGGTGCCGAGGAGCATCCCGGGTCAGGTGGTGGCCCTGAGCAGCATCCTGAGCGGCATCCTGCTCATGGCCTTCCCCGTCACCTCCATCTTTCACACCTTCTCGCGCTCCTACGTGGAGCTGAAGCAGGAGCAGCAGCGGCTGCTGCAGAGGAGGACGCACTTCCTGCTGCGCAGCCGCATGGCCGGCCTGGGCAGCAACCTCTCCCTGGACAGCGACATGCTCTTCCCCGTCGGGCCGCCCGACGCCAGAGACACGGACGACCGTCGGGACGTGACAGACGGAAATCGGAAATGAAGGCGACTAATGACACTGAACGTGTGAATAAGAAATATGAGAGAACGTGGAGGGAACCGAGCTCGAAGTAGACACGCCGAGATTGCCACGCTTTGCCCTGTCTAGGCGTGAAAGTTACACGTTTTCCTGCAGTGGACGAAAATGAAATCTATTGCAGGCTTTGGAGCCATGTGATTTACAGGAAAATGAAACTTGTAGCAAAAACATGTGGTCGGCTAAATAAAAACATTGGTTGGGGTTTGGGAAAAATTAAAACATGTTTGGGAACAAAAAACAAGTCAAGAAACCGCCCCTCCTACCTCCAACTAACACCAAAGAATTTCCTTTTTTGGTCTCCAAACCTCTGTTGCGGGACCTTGATCACGTGATCCCACGTCACATGACGTTTACATTTCGCGCGCTTTCAAAACGTGTAACTTTCACGCGTAGACAGACATTCACGCGCGTGTAAAATTTCACGCTTTCCAAAAAAAAACCAACTAAATAAAAACATTGGTTGGTGTTTGGAAACAACAAAACAAATTCATTGCCACCTCCTGGATTTACACTTCATCTTCCCCGCATGGCCAAGCCACACCTCCTTCCTCCAAATACTGCCAACAAAATTTTCCTTTTTTTTAAAATTTTTTTTACTTGGTCTCCAAACCTGTGTTGCGGGACCTCAGTCACATGATCCCGCGTCACGTGACATTTAAGTTTCAGGATTTCAAAACGTGTAACTTTCACGCCCTGACAGCCCCAAAGGCGTGGCTATCACTTTATTTATTTTTATTTTTTTGGCTGTAGTGGACCGGCGTGTCTATTTCACGCTTCGGCGTGACACTGGGCTGCACAGATTCGACGGGTCGGCTAGAAAAGTGTCAAGAAGGAGAGATTTTTTATTTTTTATTTATTCCCAGAAAAAGCAGCTAGCTGTGTAGCAGTGTTACGATTCAGGATACGCAGAAAGGAGGAGGAGATGAGAAACAAGCAAAATAAAAATATAATCATGCCTGAATTGAACACACTAATGTCAAAGTTACAGAATATACGACCCAGTTTACAGAAAAAAAAAATACATATGAGCATAACAAAGTATTACAACAGTAATATCTTACAAAACGAGCTAACTGAATATTTTAACGGATTTGTGGACGTGTTGTGCGTCACTATAACGGAAGCTGCTCGCTTTTAAGTCCCAAAAGCTGAAAAGGAGTTTCTTTCTAAGCTACAACGTGTGACCTCTCTCAGTCCACTGATTAGTTTCTTTGGATACCTGCGCAAACAATATAAAAAAAATTAAAAAAATCTCCCCCGTGGCACGGCTACGTATTAATTACGACGCTTTCACCGTCCTCCTTCGACTCCTTCCATATGCAATTTTTTTGGACTACTTTTCTCCAGATAAGCCGTATCGTGCTTGTAACTCACTGCGGTTGTTGTTTATAAATGATTTCTCTCTCTAAAGCGGATTTAAACGGAGTTCTGTCTTTTTTTTTTTTTGTGTGCAAATTGCCGTTTTCTTGTTTCAACTTTTCACTTCACAGCAGCCGGAGGGGAAATCAAGCAGTCGAAGACCTTCGCATGGCAGACGTCCAAAACTGAGCCTCTTCTTCCTGATCTTAAACATAGGCGGTAGCCTCTCTCTCTCTCTGTCCAACACCATTTTCATTTGATATATTCGGTGCATATTTCTTTCTGGGTATTATCTAATATTTTCATATTTTACTCAAAAAAAAAAAAAAAAAACATACCGAGATGCCATCTGCTGCTATCTGAGCATCAGGAAGACACCAAACACAATATTTCGGGGGTCCATGCAGCAGAGCTGCACTGCATTTATGACAGCAACAGTTTTGCAGTTATTTTACGTATTAATATTATACATAACATACAGACTCAAAACCAAAAAGCCGTTGCCAACCGCTCGCCGAGCACCGTTAGGGATACTTTAGTAAAATGTAGTCCGGTACAACGGCCCCTCTGCCATTATTCCTACATTATAAATCTTATAGTTTCAGTTTTGTCAGAAAAGTGATAATCGGTGTGGTGTGGCGGCTAAAAAGTGACCCAAAAATATGTTTTGGGTCACTTTTTGCTATAGTATGACTTTTTTTTCATAATTTTAATGACATGCTATAGCATTTTTCAGTAATGACAGGGAGGGGAATTGAATCCTTAATCTTCTGGTTGAGAGGCAGCAGTGTTAACCACTGCACCACCAATTTTCCCATATGATTATCTGCATTGTGACACATCTTTGGCTCACTGCAACCTATAACTCCACCGTCCACAAATATTCATTCAAATGCGACCAAAATTGCCGCAGACATTCTTTGGATAGTAGATATACGTGTTTTCAACGGGGTTCTGCAGTGATATTAAATATCTTCCTGTAATGTGCAGTGGATGCAAAACTTTTTCAATTTCTCCAAACGTTTCAACTTCACTAAAAGTTGAAGCACCATCAACAGGCCGAGGTGGGATTTGAACCATTAATAGCAACCTCGGTGAAGTAGAATCTTTTACCTGTTGAGTTAACCAGTTGAGAAGACCTCATGAGGACGCGGGTTCAAGCCCCGTTCAAGGTCAAACACGCAGTGCACGGAGGGCGGGTCACAACAGTTGCCGGTTTCGGGTTTGTGTTGTACATGCAGTCATAACCAAACCAAAGGTCAATAACAATACAAAAACTCAAAATAAAAGTCAGTCACAAAAAATAAAGGATGTGTCTTCTTGGATTTCTGTCTGAACTACCACAGACTTTATCCCCCTTTTTTTTTTTTATATATATATATTTCGGACACCACGTTATAATATGACAGTGCTGCAGTGGTTAGAGCAGTTGCCTCACAATGAGAAGTACCTGGGTTCAATCCACACTTGAGGCATGCATGTCAGTTCAGTAAAAGGTCATACTCCAAAAAGTGATAAGACATAGCATGTCATCCAAAAAGTGACTGGTGGCCCCGACCCGCTGGATCCTCGACATGCAGCGTGCGAGGGCCCACATATCACCGCTTACAGTTTTTATGGATTATCTTTTTACTTTTACTTAAGTGAAAGATCTGAGTATTCCTTCCACCACTATTTGCAACACATTGTGCTGTATAACTACAGTACTTGTATTTAAATAAAGCATATGATACCCCATTTAAACAGCAGGTGGCAGCATTGTGTCACCAGAGGAGAATGAGATCAAAACAAGGAAGACTGATCTTTGATTTCTTTACCTCACAATAATTTAAAATCTGTTTATTTTGCATTTTATGTCGCACTCTAGTTCATTAATTTTTTTTAAAATATTTAATTTAATCCTTTTTAATCAGTCTGAATTACATTGTGGCCACATCACTCCGACACTTTAATCTGAAATTTTAAACAAAGAATTGAACCCCATAAAAAAAATTAAAAATAAAAAATAAAAAAAAATAAAAAATCCGAGGTGTGGTGCGACGCCGTCTCAACGCCATTAACAAAACAAAATTAAAAAAAATTAAAAAAAATCATCCCCAACAACATGAATAACTCCGAGGCACGTTTGAACCTGCTCGCTCAGGTGAGGCGGGGCCTTCCGTGACACGCCATTCAAACCAAATCAGAGCTCAACTGTGCGGAAAAAACAATCCCACCAATCAGCGCCGGAGGATCCTTCGCGGAGGCCCCGCCCACCCTCCTTCCCTGCGCTTCTGACGTCACATCCTCGGTGTTTTGGTGTTTTGCTGCCGCCGCTCGCCGCCTCTCCTCTGCACACATGTAACAGAAGTCCTTTCCACTTTTCTCCTTCTGGCCTGCGTGAATTTAAATAATGTTTCCTCAGTTCCGGAGGCTTTCCCCGGCATGACCCCCCCCCCCCACCCCCTCGGGGCCGCCCCCCACCTCCTCTCCTCCCCTCCTCCCACCACCACCACCACCACCCCCTCCCTCCAGTTGAATGGGATCGCCTCCTCTTGTCGCTTGTTTTGGCTCCGCGACTTGTCTCTCTCCTGCCGCCGCCGCTGCTGCTGCTGATTCCTCCTCCTCTCCACAAGCCCTCCTAAAAAAAAAAAAAAAAAAAAAAAAAAAGAAATTCTCGGATCTGTGAGCTTTGAGTCTCTCCGGTCAGTTCGTTTGATGGTTTGGATGTTAAATCCGCCTGTCTGATCCGACAGAAAGGAGCGACGACGCCAAAAAAAAAAAAAAAAAAACACACCAATCTTCCGGTAGCCTGCGCTTCAGGGGTGAGTACAGCCTCCACAACTTGTTATTTTGGCGACTTTCAGTTAAGGGCAGGACGGACAAGGGGGGGAGCAGGGGGTGGGTGGAGGGGGGGGTCGATAAAAAAATGAATGAAGGGCTGGATCTCAACGATGCATTAAATTATGAGGTTAAATACCCTCCTACCTCCTGTTATTTATATATATTTTAGTCCTCTCTGTGACCTAAATTCAACCACACACTTGTGGTTTCCTCACAACCAAACCAGACCGTTTTTTTTTTTTTTTTTTTAATTTGTACTATCTTTATATTTAATGTTGGACCGGTGGCACGCAAACTGATAACGGCAAAAGCGTGAAAAAGACACGCTGATTGATCCGCTGCAGCAAAACGTGAGATGGTCAGATAGTCGTTTTTTTTTGGGACTTTCTAAGCGTGAAACTTACACGCACGTAAGTTTTTTTTTTTCCGTGACCTAAATTCAACCTGTATTTTCCTCACAACCAAACCATAGCGGTTTTTGCTGTTGTTGTTTTGTTTTCTAGAATAAAATCCCAGCCTTACATGTGTTCGACATACAGTTCTCCTCCTCTGCACTTACTTTTAGGAAACAATCCCAGTGCCGACAAGTTATTATTATTTTTTTTTAAGAGAAAATACCTCCCCGTGGCTTGGAAAGCTTTCACAACTGAAACTTGGCAGCCTCTGAGACTTTTTACAGGCTACCTGCTGTACTTGTATTTCAAGTGAGAAGATCAGAGGAAATTAATAAGAAACATTAAAAAAAAAAAATACTCTTTTTCGCTCTGACTGCCACATATTTTCTTTCCCCAGGAGCCCACACACTTTTTTTGTGTGTTTTTTTTGCGAAAGACGTGGCTGTCATATGCTCAGGATTAGTCTCTCCCACTCAACATGACTCAAAGGGTCCAAATATTGACTCTTATTGTGGCGCTAACTAATAATAGAAAAAAAAAAAGAGATTAGCACAGACCTGAAGAAATGTTCAGTCTGAGTCTCTTTGCATATTGTTTGTGTGCTGACATTGTGACCTGTATGTATACTGTACACACACACACACGCACGCACACACACACACACACACACACACACACACACACACACACACACACACACACACACACACACACACACACACACACACACACACTTAAACCTGCCGTGCCCCTATGGATGCGTGCTGCCGCCGCATTTATCTGCTTAAATCCAAAATATTGTGTATAAACCCCTCTTGCTTGTTTTGTTTTGTTTTTTGCTGCCATGGTAATCTTTTCTGGAATATTCCTACGAAGACATCAGTCGCGTTTTAATGAAAATATGTGTGCTATTACGTTTGATTATCACGAGTGCATTAGACTAATCCTCGGCAGATTTTACCAGATTTTTTAGTGGATTTTTTTAATTTGTTTTTTTTATGTGTTTTGTATTTTTCCTGCAGGAATTAGGATGTTTGGCCGCAGGCAGGAAAAACATATTATAGCCCTTGGATTTACTATTATTTTTAATGTTGGACCGGTGGAATGCAGACTGATAAACGCAATATCACGGCAAAGCGTGAAATAGACACGCTGGTCCGCTGCAGCTAAACGTGATCTAGACACGCTTTTGGGATGTTTAGGCGTGAAAGTGACACGTTTTGAAAGCGGTCATGTGATCAAGGTCCCGCAACAGAGGTTTGGAGACCAAAAACATTTGTTTTTATTTATTTATTTTTTTTGTGGTTTTATGACTTGTTTTTTGTTGTTTTCTAACCCCGACCACATGTATTTGCTAAAAGTTTCATTTTCCTGTAAATCGCATGGCTCCAGGCAATGTGGTAGCTTTCATTTCAAGGCGTGTAACTGTCACGCCTCGACAGCCCCAAAGCGTGGCAACGTCACGTTTTTGCTGTCGTGACACGCCGCGGTGTCAAATAGACACTCCAGCTGAATGTGTTTTTAATCGTACATTTTCACAAAACATTCACACTTCCATCGCGGTTTCAAAGAGATCCGGAATAAAAACACTTCCACCTGCCGTAAAGCCAAGACCAGCGCTGCCAAGTTTTTCCAGCGGGACATTAGCATGCCTCCTGCGCTCCGGCGTCGCGGCCAACCGGCGAGCGAGGAGTGTTTTCTCAAAGTGGTACGAGATGGCCCATTGTACTTTTTCTTAACTGCCAGATTTCAGGCTCCGCAGGAGGAGGAGGAGGAGGAGGTGGGACGGGGACCTAATGCTCCTTGGAATCCCATGAATGCCTTCCAGTGAAAGCCATAGATGTTTGTGTCAGCTCCAATGAGACTGCTGGAAAGTGGCTCCTCGAAAGGCCAGAGAGAGAAAAAAATAAAATCCTCCTAATTGGCAACGTGGCTCCGGACTGGCCCCTTTTTGTTCCCCCTCATACTGGAGTGGTCTGTCCGTCCGTCGGGGTGACACACTGGTGCCTGGCATCAATGAAGCTCTTGTTTCCCCGCAGCCATCCGGCCCGAGGAAGCATCTGGGCCGGCTTCAAGACAAGTCGCTTCCACTTTCCCCCAAAAAAAAAAAAAAAAAAGAAAGAAAAGAAAAAGAAATTGCCTTTGTGCACCTTTTATTCACGGAGATGCGAGGAAAAGTATTTAGGGGGTGGCCTGCAGAGGGAGGCTCCTTTCTCCAGAGTGCCCCCCCCCCCAAAAAAAAATCCTCCGCTAAAGCATCTTTGATCGTGATGTGTATATTTGCCGCCGAAGCGGTTGCATTTAAAACCGACTCTTAGGTTCTAGCTGGCGGTTTGCCGAGTTCATCATTTGATCTCGCGAGCGTCCCGATTCTCCTTCAGGTCAGACGAGGATTAATTGGCAATCGAGCTCCGAGGACACGTTGTGGCCGTTTTTAATGATATTACGAAGCAGAAGCAGCTTCTTGGCCGGAGGAAGAGAAAATGGCAGGACGGAGGATGAAAGTAAACGGGCGCTCTCGCCGTGCGCACTCCGCTTTGTTGAAACAGCACATTATTCCCCCTTTTGGCTTCGGAGCACTTAACAAACAAAACACTTTGCGTGATCGCCGGCGCGTCGAGCCCCCTTTTTTTTTTTTTTTTCTCAGCTCGCCAACGAGATGCACGTCGAAGCCGAGAGACGGGGGAAAAGAGGGGGAAGGATTGGATACGTGGAAAAAGAAAAAGGGGGGCCTGAGATTTGTGACGGCTTCCCGCCGACGAAGGCCTTTGAATTTTTCATGCTGCGGAGACCGAACTTCTGTCGCTCTGGCCCAGATTCGGTGCTTAATTAGTTGCGTTCAAGGGCGCACGGCTGAGCGCGGGAGCGCCGGCGCCACCTGTTCTCTGCCCGTCTCCCATCCTGTCGCGCCCTTTTATCCGTCTGTCTCTCTCTCTCGCTCGCTGTTTGGCTTTTTACACATCAGCGGACCAGTTCTGGATCAGACGTTATTCTTTACAGTCGGCGGCGACGTCACCCGAAGGGTTCGTGAACGGATGTTGTGAAGTTTCCCGAGCAGAGATTATATAAAAGCGTTCGAAGCTCCCGGGTCTGAAAAACGAGGCCAAATGCACGAGTGCCTTAAGCTGCAATACCAACGAGAGCCACTAGAGGTCGGCTCTAAAAAGCCTCCGTAGACTCCCGTTCGACTTCTCTTATAAAATTCGGGTTATTCTGGGTGATGTGAGCCAAAGTCGCTCCTTCTTATTAGTTTTCTGGAGGTCCATCTGAAAATAATCCCTCATTCATTAGAAAATAAGCTTCAAAAACTCGTCCAAATATGGTCGCTTCCTGCTCCAATCCGCTCCGAACCAGCAAAGATGGCGACGGACAAAATCTGGAGACGAGGCTTCGTAACGGCCGTTCGACAAACCAACGGGAGACGTCGCCGTTTGTCACCGCTTGTTTGAATTTGCCGATACTACGTCCCGCCCGCCGATAGTTGTAATCTGACTGTACCACAGGCCTGTCAATCAAACAGACAAAAAACGTATTTTATAATAATTTTAAATGACGAGATTATTTTCAGATGCACCGCCAGAAATCTTTTTATTGACTTCGAATTGAATGAGGCCAGTTGAACGGGAGTCTACGGAGCCGAAAGGCTTTTTTTTTTGTTTTTTTTTTTGGTCGCCGACCTCTGGTGGCACACGGTGGTATCGCAGCTTCAGGCGCCTCTGCATCGGCCTCATTTGTCAGACCTGAAAGAGCTACGTCCGACTTCGACACACAGTCGGAGATCCCGGGGTTTTTCTCTTTCACGTCCACGTTCGTTGTCGTTGTCGTTGTCGGCGGCGGCGCGTCGTCTCCAGAGAAGTCGGACGTGTTCACGCTCAAACCAGAAGCCACGGTAAAGCTGCAGCCGGTAAATGCAGCTGATTGATGAGGGTGCAGGAATCGAGGCGCGCCGACCGTTTGAATGAAGTAACTGATAGCCGGGTTGTGATACAGACAAACAGAGGAGGGTTTGTCGTGCCCCCCCACCCCCCCGCCCCCACCCTCCCCACCACTCACCCCCACCCCCTAATTCTCCACCCGGCCACTTCCTGTGCCGCCGCTCTGGGAACGGGCCCATGGGTGACACAGGGCCACGCATCCCTCTCCTCACTCAATCCATCCCACTGTTGCCTCGGTAAGGGGAAGAAGAAGCAAAAAAAAAAAAAAGCCCCCTCCCCGACCCCCTCTCCACCCCCCCGACCCCCCTCCTCCACTCTCACACCCTTCATTCCCATCGCTCCGCTCACATTTTCTTGTGACAGGAAAAGAGTCTCTGGCATTTAGAAAAGACGCCTCTATGTGTGGCTTTGTGTAGGCGCAGCTGTGGGAGCCTGGTCGGGATGATGATGATGATGATGGTGATGAGATGCTGGGAAGAAAGCACACGCTGCCCCCCCCCCACCACCACCACCACCACCACCACCAACTCACCCCCACCCTCTTAAAACGTGTTGACATGGGAGTTTTTTTTTGTTTTTACTGGCGGAGACTCGACCTCTGGCCCGGACAAATCTCATAATCTCACCCAAAACCAGATAACAGAAGCGGATTTCTGTGGAATTTCCTCAACGAAAAAAAAAAAAGCTGCACGGAGGTTCCTGCCGTGTGACTTCTGATCCTCTCGGGTGGAAGGAGTCGCAACCGAAACGCAGAAACAAAAACAAACAAAAATCAGTACTGTGTCACGACACAAAACGACTCGATTGGAGCTGAAGCCGTTTAGTCAGATTGTCAGTTGACCTAAAATTAGTTGTCACACAGATAATCAGACACTTTTAGAGCTGAAATGCTAAACAGCAGCGAACTTTCTCATTTTTAACATCTCGGTTTGGTTTCGACACAACAAGCAACATAATTGTGGTATTTAATACATTTCATTGTGTATTTTCACTATTTTCTCATGTTTTACAGAAGAAACTATCGTAATAGATCCGTTCCAGGGCTGCAACTAAAGATTATTTCTTAATATCGGTTGATCTGTTCATTATTTTTCTTCATGAATCGATTGCTACTCAAATAACTTTTTTCGAAAACAACAAGCAGTGATTGAAGTCTCAGTGATTCAGATTTAGGGCTGTCGGTTCACATCCTGCTTTGGAGCTAAAAAAAAATGTTTCTGCTCTCCACTCGCTCTTTAGGTCTCCAGATTTTTTCAAATTAAAAGCGGATTTATTGTTGCAACTTTTTTGTGCTTTTATTTCACTGTAAAACGCCACCTGTCGCTGTCCGTGATCCCTGCTCACCGGCGGAGGTTGGAGGAAGTGCAGGAGCCCCCCCCCCCGCTCCTCCCACCCCCCCATGAGCTCCACCAACTGATTGCCCTTCGCCGACCCGCCGAGCCACATTTGAATATTGAAATCAGGGCCTTCGGGAAACAAAGGTTGTTTTTTCAAAAGAGATGGAAGAAATCACTTCGGTGTTTGGTTGGGGGGGGGGGAGGCGTTGCCCTCCAATCTGTTATGGAAATGTCATGGCGGGGGAGCGGTTATGTTTTGATGATGGAGCCTGACACGGGTACATTTTAATAATTCAATGTGTCTGCGCCTCTGTCGCTTTTATTCGTCTATCTCCGAGGAAGCGAGGCCTCGACGTACACGAGATCTCCCGGTCTTGTTTTTTTTATAGTTTTTTTAAATGTGTTCATTTGAATTATCCACGTTTATCTTCAACGAATATTGGTTTCCCTTCTCTTCCAATTAGCAAACACAAAAGAGCTCTCCTCTGATTGGACAACCCGGTCTCACCGCAATAGACACGCCGGCCCACCACGGTGAAAACGTGAAATAGCCACGCTTTGGGCGTTTTTTGAAAGCGTGAAAGTTAAACGCAAGTAAATGTCATGTGACCGAGGTCCCGCAACAAAAAGACATGTTACCAGTTGCAGGCGGCCACGCGGGACGATGACGCTCGAATCCAGGAGGAGACGACGCGTTGGTTTTTGTTTCGTAACCCCAATCACAAGTTTCATTTTCCTGTAAATCTCATGGCTCTACGCATGGTTTCAGGAAAACGTGTAACTGTCACGCCTTTTTTTTTCTTCTTTTTTTTTCTTTTTAATAGACTGGCGTGTCTATTTCACGCTTTGCCGTGATACCCGGTTGGATTGGAGTGATTTTTTGTGTGCGGATTTTGTACATTAAGGATTCCCCCCCCCCTCCCCTCCCCTCCCCTCCCCTCTTTGGAAAATGGTACATCCCAAGGGTTGTTATGTTATCCAAGGATTTCCCAGCATGCTTTTCTCCTCCTGCGTTGACAGTAGAGCGGTCTGGTCTGGAGCTCGTTTCGTCGGCAGCGTGTCGCAATCTTGAATCACATTCTTCTTCTTCTTACGTGAAAACGAAATCGCCCCCCCCTCCCCCACCCCATCCACCCCATCCACCCCACTCAACCCTAACAGCTGGTGAAGAAGGGGATGACTTGCCTGTGTGTGTGTGTGTGTGGCTCGAGGGCAGCCCGTGCACCTGAACACCCCGTGCACCTGAACACCCCGTGCACCTGAACACCCCGTGCACCTGAACGGTGTCTCTACCTGCTTCCACCGTACATTCCTGCCGAGGGCTCGTGTGAGCGGGGAGAGCAGTTGAAACTCGCCTCGTCCTCCGGTCCGCATTCCTCAGCCGTGACTGACTGCAGCAGAGATGGAGGGGGTGGTGGAGAGGGTGTGTGGGGGGGGACGCCACCTGGCTCCCCCCCCCTTTTTTTTCTCATCGTCTTAACATCTTTACATGGCTATGTATATATACACAAGCAGTACGTATATGCCCACCCCCCCCCTCAAAGGGTGGATTTAGGGCCTGAGATTTTTCCAAGTTGGGGATATCAAACGCTAACCCCCCTCCCCAACACAGAAACAAAACCCCGGCTTACCGAGGGCGCACGGCGAAGCCTCGGTGGAATTGAGCAGATCAAATGCTGCCCTCTTTTGAAATGTGATGAGAAAAAAAAAAAAAAGGGGTGAATTTGAAAAAGGGGGGATGTTCGCTATCACAATACTTCAGTTCACCGAAGTTCACCGTCGGCAGCATGGAGCGGTTCTGATAGTGATTTGTTCGTTTGATCGTGCATCGCTGCTATCTTTTTTTTTTTTGTTTGTTTCCCGTGTTGGATTCTTACGTTCTTGTCGCGTTTCCGCAAAACTACCAGGTTCACTCACGTTTCTTTTTTTCCTCCTCCTCCTGTGACGTATAGCTTGGCACAACAAAGGCAAATGAAATCCTTTATTTCCACCCGTTTCCGCCGGGAGGAAAAGGATTGTAGAAATAGAAAAAAAATGGGTGGTGGGATGGGAGGTGGAGGAGGTGGAGGGAGGGGGGGGGGGTAAAGCCCGTGAGGATTATCTTTTTCTTCTCCTCCCTTCCTCTCTCGCCCTCTCTCTCCTCTCCACTTCTTGTCTGAACACATGACCGCAGCTCATCAGCCTCAGTTCTTTATAATGACCATATTTAGACGAGCGCGGCGGTGCAGAGGGAGGAAACAAAAAAGAAAAGAAGGGAAGCGAGGCCGATGTTTTTCCAGGAGCGGCGCATCCGACGTGTTTTGCACCTTCGCCGGTGTGCGGTAGTAAAAAAAAAAAAAAAACATGTTTTAATACACCGGTTGTACCCTGCGTGTGACGGCGTCATCACGGACAGCCTCCGGGTTCCTTAGAAACTGGAAATGTTCAGCCCCTCCAGAGTTTCACAGGTTTTTTTTTTGATTGTCGCAATTCAATTTTTTGGGGGATTTTTGCAGCAGATTGTCTCCAAAAACAAAACAAAAAAGTCAAGAAAGGAAAATGCGATTTTTTTGTTGTTGTTGTTGTTGTTTTTTTTGTTTTTGAAAGGACTAACTGATAAAGCAATATATTCTTTTTTGAATTTATTTATTGAACTTATTGAACCACGGGGCTAACAGTCAGCTGTCAAAATAAGGGCTGTTTAATTAATGCCAATTCGACACGTAGAATCACTGTATGCACAAAAAAAAACGCTGTTGTGAAACGTTAACTGTTGGTTTAATGTGCTGGAATCCGTTGCAACAGCGTAATGTCCTCTTGTGTGTCTTGTCTGAGCTCCAGACCCGTCACACCCAGTCCGGGACGGTTAGTCGGAGGATTCAGTTAACGCAGGTGCAGATCGGTAGGAACCGTTCAACCAGTTCGACGGCAGGACGGCTGCATCATCAGTTGCGAGAAGCTCAGAGGTGACGGTTTCCAAGCAGAAAAAAAACAACCGATGATGTTCTCGTGAGGGTAAAACTCGTTTTTGTGTGTCAGTAGTGGGGTTTTTTGTTGGGTTTTTTTTGGTCCCGCAGTGACTTCTTCTTCTTCTTCTTCTTCCTCCCCGTTTTAATCACAGTGCCGTCGGTGGAACTGGGAAGTGTTCGGTTTCAAAGTGTTGTTTTGTGGGCTTTGACATAATGTCGGGGATGAAAGCGGGCGGAGATGATTTCATGACGAGTGGAGACGAAAAGGTGGAAAGAAGGAGGAGACAGCACGTTCTCTTGAAGTCCTAGTTTGGAAAATACACTCCGATATCCATCTGGTCGGTCGGCCAAGCCGCCAGTTAACAGCTAGGTAGCCGGGCTCTAAAGCTTAATTACTATTTAACATGTTGTTTAATGTGTGCAAAAAAAAACAAAAAAAAATTAAAAAGCAATACTTTTGTCAAAGTCGCTGCTCAAAAGCCAAGAAATAATCTCACACGTAACCCTCCCACATACCTCAAATTTTGTTTCTTTTTCCGTTCAGATTTGGCGTTATATAAATAAAAATAAGAATTGAATCGAATAAAAAAAAGAAACAAGCGGCAACCAAGCGGTGACGTCACCCGTTGGTTTGCGAACGGCCGTTATGAAGCTTCGGGTTCGGATTTTGGAGCAGGAAGCGACCATATTTGGAGGAGCTGTGGGGGTGGGGGTGGTGGATCTGACCGATCTGATTGGACATCAGGCGATAGCCGTAACCTGACTGCACCACAGGCCTGTCAATCAAACAGACACGCCTCCCCCCCAAAAAAAACCCACGTCTTTTTGAAGCTTACGTTCTAATGAATGAGGGATTATTTTCAGATGGACCTCCAGAAAACGAACAAGAAAGACTTTGAAAGAAGTTGAATGGGAGTCTATGGAGGCTTTTCGGAGGCACCCTCTAGTGGCGGTCGGTGGTATTGCATTTTAAGGCACTTCGGCATCGGTAACGTTTTTCAGACCCGGAAGCTACGAACACTTTTATATCCAGTCAATGCAAACAACACACAACATGGTAATTATTGAGATGTAGAGGTGCTTGGTCGGCAAATTTTACTATGCTATGCTATGCTAAACTAAGCTAAGACGGTAGGTGCTGCTGGATGTAGCTCGATGTTATCCATCTTTTCATCAAAGCCAGAAATCACATATTTCCTAAAGATGTCCAACTATTACTTCATGAGGTCGGTCTGCTCCGCACCCTTTTGCAAAACGCCAAACACGTCGCGTCATCTAAAATGGCCCAGATATTTTCCCTCTGAGCCTCAATCCCTAAAATAATTTGATATATGTCGTACTCAGATTAGGAACAGGGGATAACAGAAAATCCATGAACCTGCAGCGGCTGCCAGCCGTGTTTGTCGTCGGGAAGTGGGCGAAAAAAAATTCCTCTGTAAAGCACGGGGTTTAAGACACGAGCGGCCAGCTGCTCCGGCGAGGCCCGAGACGTCATGTGATTTTTAAGGGCCGGGTTAGCGACGGGCGTCCGGCGAAGCAAAAAAAATGCGATCCGAACATACCGTAGGACGCTTTTTTTTTTTTTTAAAGCTCCCCCCTCCTCCCCTAAAAAAAAAATAGCAGTGCGGAGAAACTCACTTTCACACAGTGAAAAGGGGATAAAGGCTCACAGCCCTCTGATCCTATTATAGAAGCCGAAGCACTGAGGGGCTCCTGAAAGGAGAAAAAAAAGGCCGGGATAATTAGTAAACATGATGTTGTTGTTGTTGTTTTCATGGAAATCATGCTGCGTTTGGGCTCAAAAACACAACAACGGATAGAACTTCTTCCAGGTGATCTCACTTTCTCGGTCTCTTGTGGGTTTTTTTTGTTGTTTTTGTTGTTTTTTCTTCCTCCAAAAAAAAAACACGCTTTCATGAGGTGACCGACGTAATTTTGGGAGCCTCGGCCAATCGTGCTCTTTTATTCTTCATCAGATCGGCATGCGGGCGCTCTCGCTCCCTCTGTTCTGGCCCAGCGAGTCCGAGTGCAACGATCCTGCATCTGTGCAGTTTGTTGCTTTGTGGAATGCTTGGAATCGCCTCCATGGCAACAACGGCCCGGGCCGTGTGTGTGTGTGTGTGTGTGTGTGTGTGTGTGTGTGTGTGTGTGTGTGTGTGTGTGTGTGTGTGTGTGTGTGTGTGTGTGTGTGTGTGTGTGTGTGTGTGTGTGTGGAGCAGTAAATATTGACTCCACCAGCTCCCCATCCCTGTGTCTGTCCGTGACGCAAGCACAGGTTGGAGGAGGAGGAGGAGGAGGAGGAGGAAGGTACACACTTTTATCCAGGACTCAGCAGTCCTGCCGTCGGGCGGGTGTGTGTGTGTGTGTGTGTGTGTGTGTGTGTGTGTGTGTGTGTGTGTGTGTGTGTGTGTGTGTGTGTGTGTGTGTGTGTGTGTGTGTGTGTGTGTGTGTGGAGGGTGGAGGAGGAGAGGGGGAGTGTTGTTTACCTTCCGAAACATGGCGGAGGAGCGTTTTCTGGCTTTGAGTTTTAAAATCTGCGTGCGACATGCCGAGAGCTTTTTTACGACATGCTGTCCGCTCTCTTTTTGTGATGATCAACCTGATGGCTACAAACAAAACAAAAACAAAAAAACAGGAAGTGTCATTTTATTCGGGCCTCTTTCGACCGGCTTCAAAATGCAGCTGCTCGCGCTTTTAAACAAGAGATCACCGTGTCGCACCAATAAAGTCATGGTGTCACTTTTAAAGTCATCTGGATCCGCTGGTTCACAACGGATTGGATTCAGCGCACTACTTTACATTGAAGTCTAAATCACGCTGTTTGTGGGCTGTTTTATTTATTGTGAAGCACCTTTTTCTAAATATTTTATACCTGTTAAAGGTGCTCATACAAATCACCTGTACGCACTTCCTTACTCGTATTAGCCTGGTGGGAGGTGGGAGGGGGGGGGTGCAGCGCCGGTTGTGCAAACACATCCAAAAAGCCAACCACTTCCTCTACTGGTGTTTGTACAAGCGATGACATTCAGCCGGTTGTTTGTTCAGAAGTGAGGAAGCGGCGGCGGCGGCGGCCCACCTGAACACGAGGAGCGCAAACCTTTTGTATCTTTTATTTTGTCGTCGTTGAAGGATTTATCGAGTCGGGATCGGAGCGGCGGCGGTCGGACCGGTCTGTCCGGCCTTCGTCGGCCCCCGGATGGAAAGTCCTCGCTTTGCGTTTTGGGCGAATACGATTAGGGAATAGATGTTGATAATCTGGACGGAACAAGCAGGGTTTGGATTATGCTTACAATTGGCGGCTGGTGACGCAAGAAGCCAAAGCCACTTTCCTTTCCTTTCCTTTCCCTCCCACTCACTCCCCCCTCCCCTCCCTCCTCCCGTAGTAATTACATAGAGAGCATTAAGATGAAGGAATACATGCACCAGGCCTGACATTCGCTCACTCGCTCAGGCAAATACTTCCTCTGCTCTCTCCATTCAAATGAGACAGAAGCTGTAAAAAAAAAAAAAAAAAAAACGGGAGGATTTATGAGCCTCGATTTGAAGTGAAGCGACGTTTCTTCTTCTACGGACGAAAAAAAACAACCGACAACCTACTTTCATTGAAATGGTCCAAAATCAGAACGGCACAAACAAACAAACAAAGAGTCACCCTCGGCGATCACGCACGCGCCATTTTAAAACGTCCGTTATGCAAATGCAATAAAAACAGGATGATAACTTCCTGCGGTCGGGCCGCTAAGCTTCGCCCTGAGAGGAAGGTCTGCGGAGACCAAAAGTTCAATTGTCTCCATCATCCGGTTCTTAATCGCTTCTCTGATCCAATTTTACCTCCACCCTTGAACGGATCAGACCGGGTCGCCGGCGGGCAGCGACGCAGCGAATTCAGTATCATCGCTGCGTGAATACGAGTCGAACGCGTCTCGTTCGCAGACGAAGAGCCGATATCGGCGTCGTGTGAATTCAATGTTGGCGGCTGGATTTCCTGCTTATTTCAAATTATTGTCTTTTTTAAAGTCGTTACGGTAACTTTGCTAACAAAACTAAAAAAAATATATATATATATTCTCATTATCTCTAATTGAATTAGTCTTCCAGCATTATTTTTATTTTATTTTTTTTATCAGAGTTAAAACGAGATATGAAATGACTGTTTGACGTGCAGCGAGTTGTTTACACGTATCGTGCTCGATTTCCCCCAATTAAAGTGGATGATTTTTTTATTTTTTTTATTTTTTTAGCTCGATTGCACATCGGCTCGTGATCTTTTTCAGCTTCTTTTTTCTCGGGCGTGATGATGAAATCACGTGGCCGATTATGCACGAACGTAAACATAAACAAAAGGGCGAATAATTGTCATACAAATAATTGCAATAATGATTTAATTGTGTCTTCCGGTTCGCTTTATGTCACCGTGACCGCATGCAGCCAAATCTTACTTTGATAATACCACTTAATATTGAAGAGACATTTATTTGGCGTTAAATGTGTAAATACAAAATGACTTTGTTTGACTTTTAGGCTTTTTTTTTAAAACAACAACTGCGGGCGTTCAGATATGACGTAAATAACATGCTTAAATGTACAAAGTCCGTCACCTGACACGCCTCCAAAAATATCGTGAAGCACCGTCGTGACGGGGTCAGCTGTCGCCGTCATGGCAACGAACAAGCCCCAGCGTGCTACGTAAACATATTATTATTACTCGCGAATTTTTATTTTTTTATTTTTAAAGAGGGGCCTAAAACATTGCTGAATTTGCAACCGAGCGTTCGTTGTCGTCGGGACGATCCCGACAAAACACTTTTAGGTTTTAATGAATGAGTGACGCCACATCCTTTTTTTTTTTTTCTTCTATTATTTCAACGAGAAAAACGCCATTCAGAGGCTGTAATTGTTTTTTCTTTATACAACGAAAATGAAAGAGAAAGCAAAAAAACAGGGATGGGCCGCATCCTGTGAAGGAGAGGGAGAGAGGGGGGGAGGGGGGTTTAAATAACCCCAGCAGCAATATTAAAAGACTATTCCCATTTACCGAAAAGCTCAGGAGACTTGAAGGATTTGGAATTCATTGCCTGATCTTATGCATAATTAAGCAAATCCCCCTCCCGCCCTCCCACCGACCCCCACCCTCCCTCCCCCCCACCCACCCAGCCAGCCAGCCTCGCCTCAGGGATTTCCACGCAGCTCTTTCCTCTCAGACAGTAGGTGCTCATTACGGTACAGTCGGGCCTATTAGGGCCGTCCGAATCAACCTCCTGTTATCATTACCGCAGATAATACACACACACACACACACACACACACACACACACACACACACACACACACACACACACACACACACACACACACACACACACACACGGACATGATTCCGCTTCGTTCCTTTCGTTTCCGTACATCCGTACTTTTCTGCTTGTTAAAAGCTTTTTGTCCGTCGCCGTGTCTTTGCTGGTCCGGAGCAGGAAGCGACCATATTTGGACGAGCTCGGAGAGGGGCGGAGCGAGCGGCGAGTCGGACTCGATCTGATCGGAAACCGGGACGAGACTACGTCCCGCCCCGCCGACAGCTGTAACCCGACTGCACCACGGGCCTGTCAATCAAATAGACACGCCCCCCAAAAAACAGGTCTTCTTGAATCTTCTTTTCTAATGAATGAGGGATTATTTTCAGATGGACCTCCAGAAAACTAATAAGAAGGAGCGACTTCAGCTAACAACACCGAGATAACTGGTGGACACATTTTATTGACTGAGAGATTTATCAGAGAAGTTGAATGGGAGTCTATGGAGATCGGAGGCTTTTTTTTTTTTTTTTTGAGCCGACCTCTAGTGGCACGCGGTGGTATTGCAGCTTTAAGGCGCTTCTGCATCGGCCTCATTTTTTCAAACCCGGAAGCTACGAATACTTTTATATCCATTTCAAAGCGATTCAACCTTTAAACATGGTCTTTAAATCCGACGCTACACGCACAGCAGGTGTTCGAAACATAAAAACATAATCACCTCGTCGGCATAACTCGCCCCTCATCCGCCGACGTTCTGCTGTTATTTAATCGCCATCGGAGCGACGTCACACCGAAGGGAAAGTCTGGTCTGGAACGATGGAAAGCTTTTTTTTTTGTTTTGTTACGTTGACAGAGACAGAGAGACAGAGACAGAGACACAGAGACAGAGACAGAGTATCCTGCGGCTTATTAAAACCATGCAACCAGTGCGGCCGTGGAGAACACAGAAACACACAAAGAGACACCCGTCATCTTTGTGTGTGCTCTCCTGTGTGTGTGTGTGTGTGTGTGTGTGTGTGTGTGTGTGTGTGTGTGTGTGTGTGTGTGTGTGTGTGTGTGTGTGTGTGTGTGTGTTACACTTGCTGGGATGCGACCCCCTTTTTATCACTAGACATGCCCTCCGGGAGGGCAGATAGATCGACCGTCCGGCCTCATTGACCCCTCATCACACCCCCCCACACCCTCCACACCACATTCGCGATGCCAACCAAATATCAACCCCCGCGTTACGTCCCCTTCCTCTTCCTCCTCTTCCTCCTTTCGGTCCATCCAGCTGTCCGTCTCTTTTTAATCTCAGCGATCCGCAGGAGTCTCCTTAAAAAGTGCCTGAAAACACGAAGATCTCCACGTCTCCTTCTGCTGCTCCAGCTGTTCTGTTGAGAGGGAGAGAGAGAGAGGGAGGGAGGGAGGGAGGGGGAGGAAGCTTTTAAAGAAAAAAAAAAAAAGACCGATGCCAACCGCTTCACTAGTTTGCTTTCGCCCGAGTTAGCGAAGTGGAGTCCTTCTTTTTCCGCCCGGACATTTTTCTCTCTCCCCCCCCCCCCCCGCTCCGAACTGACTGAAAAAAAAAAAGCGGGGAAGACTTTCAGCGGCGCGTCCACGGCCTCCTGAAATAGCTACCGAGTCGGGCGGGAAGACGCTCCCACCAACGCGCACTTTATTTTACCCCTCGACTCGTCTGCAGTGTTTTCTGTAAATTAGCATTTCCTGGCGGACCCCCCGCGGCCACATCTACCCACAATCGCAGGGGCTCGAGTCCTTTAATTATCCCGGGCTTAGTGCGATGATTTCACCGCAGTAAGCAGTGATTAGAGCCACTCGGCCGGTCTGAGCAGGCGGGGAAGGAAAAGCTGCGTCCGCCCTCTCGACCTCTGGGCTGATCTCATCCTCTCGGTGGGTTCAGTATCTCAGCTCCGTCCATTTAACGACAACTTCATCCGCCGTGTATCTATTAATCCATCTGGAGCGCTCGCTGCGTTCAAACGGCGTCGTATTTACGACGTACGCCGGGAGAGTCCAAACGAACGGCGCCCTCTTGTGGTATTCAACGAGGTCGCAACTCGACTTTTTATTTTTATTTTTTGTGTGAAGTGTATTGAACAAAATTTTGATATACGAGTGCTCAATATTACATCATTTAAAAAAAAAAAAAAGCTGTAATTTAGATAAGCAAGTAAAGTCATAACGATAGATAAAATGATATATATTCCATTAATATAAAATTATGGGGAGCAGGAGAGAAAAAAAAATACAGGTGAAGAAAGAAAACAAACGACAACAACAACAGATATTATTCCTCTTCCATGAGTTCATTGTATAATTGTGGAAGTATTGTTTAGTTGCAGTGTGTTTGCTGATATTTACAGAAACGTCAGAGGACACGTTTCGTCGGATGTGGAGCTAACGAGTTTGTCTTCGCAACTTGGGTAACGAGGAAAATGTGCATTTCCTGCATCATGGTACCGAGGTGCCGTTGCCCGGCAACTATTTCCCCACTGAACCACTTAGAGCTCCATTGAAAGCCGTACGGTGCCCACGACTTCCCGTGTCGTAACCACGAGCTCGTCGTAAAATATTAATAACGACGACGTTAAAGTCACGTGTGACAGCAGCTCTCTGACCCACCCGGAGATCAAAGCCAACAAAGTGGGTTTGGAAGTAATAATTAACTGATGAGTTTATATATATATATATATATATATAAAGCGAATAAAGCTTTATCGGCCGGGTGTGTTTACACATACAAGGAATGTGACTTGTAACTTGTTCTCTCAGTGTAGAAGCACAGAAACAGACATAAATGGACCTATATATATATATATATATATATGTTTTCTGCCTTCATTTTTTGGTTTTAAAAATGTTCTTAAAAAATGTCATCACCTTAAGTTGACCTCTATCGTCTTGCAAATCAAATCACTTTGATTGTTTGTTTTTTTTACAGTAAATAAATAGAATAACTCGGTTTGAAAAAAAAAAAAAGTCAATGGAAACAATTTGCCTCCGCATGTGTCTCTATGTGGCATCCGACACATGTGCCACATGTCTGCCGTGTGTGTTCGCTCTGCCGGTGGCAGCCGTGGGCGAAGCCGATGGCACGTCTTGTGTTGAAACCGAAGAGCGGCAGCTGCTCCGCCGTCCGCGGGGACTTTTTTTTTTTTTTTTTTTTTTTTTGCTTCATGTGGTCTCAGCGTGACACTTTCCATCTCCTGTTTCTGCATCTGGCCTTCGTACTCTTAGAAAAGTCTATTTGATAGCAAATTATGGTGTAATTTATCATTCATTTTTTTTTCTGTGCTTTGAAATTGTGTTTTAGTTAAGTCCTCTTCGGCTGCCGTCTCACAGACTTTTTTTTTTTTTTTTTTTTCCTCCGTCCCTGAACGCACCACAGGGCCTCGGCTATGGGGGGATCCAAGAGTAAGCCCAAGGACGCGGGCCACCGAACCCGCAGCCTCGAAGGCAACTTGAGCTCCGGGGGAGGGGCAGGCGCCCACCACCCCAACTCCGCCCAGCAGTCCCTGACGCCCAACCGGAGCCCCACCGTGGACGGAGGCCTCGGCGGCAATCCGAATAACGCCGAGCTGGCGCTGTTCGGGGGCGTGGACAACAACACCGTCACTTCTCCCAACAGAATCACGCTCGCCGGTGAGAAGCTCAAAGATTAATAAAAAATAAATAAAAAATTGTTTTTTTTGATTCAGCGCCTTTTTCCATGTGTTTTTTTTGTTGTGTTTTTTTTCACTGTAAAACTTCTCGTCTGAACAGGAGGCGTGACGACCTTCGTGGCGCTGTACGACTACGAGTCTCGGACGGCCTCGGATCTGTCGTTCAGGAAGGGCGAACGCCTCCAGATCGTAAACAACACGTAAGGAACACACAATAAACATTCGCACTAACTTTTTATATATATATATATATATATATTTATCTGTGGCTTTGTTTTAAATACTTCCCTTTCGTGCGCTCACGCATCGTACTCTTTTCATGTTAAGGCACTTACTTGTGTCGTACTTGGACGGCAATAACCGGAAATAACCGCGACATTTGAATGCAACACGTGCCGACAAATATTTGACCCAGAAATTTGCATATTTTCTTTCCCCCTTTTGTTTTAACACGCTCAATAAACACCCTGATCGACGCCGGCACGCTGGTGCACGTTTCTGTACTTCTGAACTTGTGCACTCAAAATAGTGAGCGTCAGTACGCGAGCAGGACGTTTTGGAAAACGCAGCGTACGTCTCCTCCGTCGCTCGCATCGCCCCAAAATCATCTTTTTTTTTTTTTTTTTGGTCTGACTGACTGCCTCGGGCTCTAAAATACGTGTCACTCGTCTCTCTGAGAACTTCCGTAACCATGGGAACGGGCTCCCCACCTCCTCTCATCACCCCCCCCCCCCCACCCCTCAGTCGAGTTGACACATTTCTGCACAAAAAATGTCGCTTCATTCACAAAAGCTGATCGTCTTCGCTGCTGTTTGCACTTCATTTAGGATATTTATTTATTTATTTATTGTTTTGCCGGTGGAAGAAGCGAGACTTTAATCCAATCTCAACCTGTTTAGGAAGGAGAGGGGGCGGAGTTAAAGGGAAGGTCACGCTTGGTTTTTTTTTTTGGTTTTTTTTTAAAGTAGAGGGTTTTTTCGGTGGCTCTTATGAATCAATAGAGGTGCAGTGAACCGTAATACGGCAGTGCTGCAACCCCCCCCCCCCTACCCTTCCCCGCCCCACCAGTGCCGAAACAAACTGCTGACCTAGAAGGCAGCAGCTCAGAACAATGGTGGATTATCGCTGCATCTGGCCCCTTAAGCCACAGACCCGGATCATTACTGGGTCAAGTAGGGTCCAGGATCCACGAATCCAAGTCTCAGATTAGTTAACGAGGGTTAAAACAGTCCAAATTAGCTTAGTTGTCTGAGTTAAATGTAATATTAAAGTAGTGCACACACACACACACACAGAGAGAGAGAGAGACCCGACAGGCTTGAAAATCTCAGACTTTGTGCTTTTTCTTCGTTATGTAACGTCGTATATTCGAGTCTTATCTGTGTACTTTGTGCTACTCTGCTCTCTGTATTTCTTTAACCTCTTCTTCTTTTTCCACCATTTTCCCCCCTTTTCATCTCTCCCGTTCATTTCTTCATCACAAACCATCATGTGTTTTTTTTACAGGAGGAAGGTGAACTGCAGGTTTGTGACGCTTCTCTGTAATTGTATTTGCGTTGTTTTTGTTTTTTTTTGGTGTCACGTAACACTTTAAAACCACTTCACTTCTAGAAAGGCACCGACCACATAACTCTCCCCTCTCCCTCCCCACTCCCTCCCCCCTCACCTCCCGTGAACCTTTCAGTACTGTAGTTCAGAGGAGTTGCTGTAAAGATGTGCTGCACCATAAACATTTCGAGTCGACTGAATGTAAAGAAGTACTTATTTAACTCTAGCACGGTGCTGCAAATCTGCAGCAGCTCCAGTCCCTGATGAAGTGTAGCATCGCAGGCGCCATCGCATGTTTGTGCAATTACGTAGCTTCGAAAATGTTATTTTCTTTTAATATCGCAGAAGAAAAAAAGGGGCTTTTTTAATTCATCGAGCTTCTCCAGTGGCCGAGAGCTTAATTACTTGCGGGAAATGACTTAAAATGAAACTGTTGTTTACTGCAAATGGAAGAAAAATGCACGTCGGTGTCGCGGATGTGTAAATGTGTGCGCTGTCGTTTTGGTCTGTGCAGAGAAGGCGACTGGTGGCTGGCGCGCTCCCTGACCACCGGAGAGAGCGGTTACATCCCCAGCAATTACGTGGCTCCGTCCGACTCCATCCAGGCAGAAGAGTAAAACAAACAAAAAAACACTTTCATTTTTATTTCATTTTTTTTTCCCCGCTCTGTCTCTTTTATCTGTTGTTCACTTGAGTATTAACGTGCAGATTTTCAAACTTTTTTTTTTTTTTTTGCTTGATGTGATTTTGATTTTGAGTTCTTAAAAGGAATAGTTTTGACATTTTTGGAAATGACCGTATTTGCTTTCTTGCTGGTAGAGGTAGATGAGAGGATGACGATCACACCGGGGAAGCTGCAGCCGGGTAGCTTAGCTTAGCATAAGGACAGGAAACGGGGGAAACGGATGAGGTTGCTAGGCAACAGCGGAGACTCCCAAGACGTCACTGTCCAGCCCGGAAACCGTTTCAAACACGGTTGCTTTTACACTTCCAGCGTGTGTAATGATAAAACAAATTTATGTATTTTTTTTGTTGTTGTTTCTAAATATGCCTCTAAAAGGAAGCCGTGTGTTAGCTTAGCTTAGCACAAAGACTGGAAACGGAGGTAAACGGCTAGCTTGGCTCGGTCTAAGGGGAACAAAAATAAATAAACAAAACAAGAAAGAAAAAAAATGTAAATGATGAGAAGAACAAAGATGATGCAGGACTAAAAATGGCAACAATTAAAACGCTGTGTTAAAAATCAATAAATAACATCAGGGGATAATAACGATAAAACTTTAAATAATAATAATAATTAGCCAGATTCTCATGTACCTCTACGAGAAAGCAAAAATAAACAACACAAAACATTCCCAACTGTTCCTTTAGGTAGAACATTTACTGCTTTCTCTGCCGTTCTTAACATACTAACCTGCTCGCTAACAATAAAGCTCAAACACTAACACTTCATTTCTCACCTTTGCCTCCTGCTCCACCAGTCACCTCAAACTGACTCTGGAGTCCAGGTAAGCAGCTGTTGCACTGTCGGCGCTCGTACACATCACATCTGGAATACACCGTGCAGCCAAGAGGTTCACCCTCCATTTGCCGTCCCCTTTCTTCTTCTTCTTCTTCTTCTTCTTCTTCTTCTTCTTCTTCTTCTTCTTCTCCCCAACATTCGTCTTCGTCCTCTCACCGATCCGCTCCCACGTTTTCTCCCTCTCGAACCTCACCAGGTGGTACTTCGGCAAAATCACGCGCCGCGACTCGGAGAGGCTGCTGCTGAGCTTGGAGAACCGGAGAGGAACTTTCCTGGTGAGAGAGAGCGAGACCACCAAAGGTAAAAAGTTTGTCAATAAACCTGAACAGAATCCCTCCAGAGATTCCCAAGTATGGATATTGGCCCGCAGGGTCGTACTTGCTCAATCGTGTACTTTTCACGCGAACGCAAGCCAAAACGGTGACGCTGACACGGCGCCCTCCGGCGGGCACGGTGTGTATTACACGTTCTCCCGTCCCGCGAACGAAAAACACCGTTTTCATGATTTCGTCACAGAAAATTCTTTTCCTCCTGATTGTTAAAAGTGTCTCCGGTATTCGACTGCACCTGCATCAGACTATTTCAGTCGATACCGAGCCCCCCGTTAAACAGAGGAAGTATTTTTAAAGAGCCGAAGGAATGTCACGACTTTTGGCTTCCTCAAACAGCGAAGCGGAGAGAAGATATATATATTTTTTTTTTTACAACAGTAAAAAGATAGTGAGCTTGTAAAGGACCTCATTAAGTCAACGGTGTTGCTCAACAATCCTACCAGCAGAGCACTTTGTCCTGGAAATGTAACTCTTCGGGTATATTTTTATGAACCTTGTAAAAAAAAAAAAAAAAAAAAAAAAGCTCAACTCTCGACACGAAGCTCGAGTTTGACTTCTCCGACGTGTCTAGCAAAATAAAAAAAAAAAAGGAGAAGAAAGTCAAATTCTTTGCGGCAGTAAGACATGTCGCCATGCTGCTCGCGTGGGTACAGAAGAGAAACAAACCCGGGCAGATGGGAAAAGGTTGGATGTGACGCCCGTGGGTCTGCTGGAGATGGTTCTGATAGGCTGCTGCTGCTGCAGCGACACGGTCCCTGCGGGCTTTGTGTGTGTGTGTGTGTGTGTGTGTGTGTGTGTGTGTGTGTGTGTGTGTGTGTCTGCATACACATGTGCATTACAGCATTCCTATTAAAGAATATGCACACAAGCCCTTAAGAGGGTACGGAGAGGGTCAAGGTGGGGAGAGCTGGACAGAAGGCGTCTAGATTTAGGCGAGCACGTGCGGTTTGGGAGGTACCGGCTGGGTGAGCAAAGACAGAATTAGGTCAAGCGTGGATCCGAGGCCGAGGGACTCGGACGGCCGCCGGCCGCATCGCCCACTTCGAACGTGAAGAGAAGGCAGTGGGGGCGGCGGCGGCGTCCTCGTCCTCGCCGTCGCCTTCAGGGGACCCGGCTCTGTGACTCGCACTGTTTTTACACTTGACTGACGCTGCCCTCTGGTGGTGCAACGAGCGCATCTAAACTATTTTTTTTTCCCCAATCCGGTTCACTCCTCGCCCTGCCACGCGAACGGGCTCCGTCACCTGATGTAACCCGGTGTTTGTTGTGGTAGAAGAAAAAATTGTGTGAAATATATAGTTAAGCGGTGTTACCCTCGAGGGTGATATTGGGATCATACAAGAAGTTACCGACCAAATGAAGTATGTAATCAAAATGTGCTCGTGCTGTGCTCTCAAAATACGAGACTTTTTGCTTGCGTGATCTCCGTTCGCGTGGCAACGCGTGGCGCACGACCAACAACTGGAAAACAGTCGCGTCAGCAGAAGCGAGTGTAACCTACGCGGTGTTTCCGACTGCGGGACGTAGGCCGCCCCTTAGCAACGACCCTAGCAACGGAGACGAGATCCGGTCGGTTTTGTTTTTGTTTTCTCAAACTGAATAAATGCAGCGCGTAGAAACACTAAACTGCTCAGCTAGCTCAGTCTGGTTGTAACCAAGATCTCTGCTGAAAAAATGATATCGATGGACTCGTGTATTTATTTATTTTTTTTAAAAGATTTTAGCACCGTGTCGGGTGTTTAAAACCAAACCGGTCAAGCCAGCCGCCGCTGGGATTTTAAGCGACTATCCGTGGTGTTACTCGGAGCAACAAAAAAAGAGACCCGATTTCACCAAATGGGTCACAATTAATAGACCTTTAACAAGTAAGAACAACATCATACTGCATATTATATGAAATTCAATTCCAATTACATATCGGCGGAGTGCTATTTACGAGTGATGAGCAGGGTGGGATGTCATGCTGATTTAAACACGTTCCAAATGTTGAGTCGACCAATCAGATCTCTGGGTCGGAACCACTTGCTGCATAATAACATAATATTCGCGAGTCTTCATTTAATGCATCATCCGATGTGTTTCGTTACCCTCTCCAGGTGCCTACTGTCTGTCCGTGCTCGACTACGACAACACCAAAGGGCTGAACGTGAAGCACTACAAGATCAGGAAGCTGGACAGCGGCGGCTTCTACATCACGTCGCGCACGCAGTTCAGCGTCCTGCAGCAGCTTGTCAATCACTACCGCAGTGAGTCCACCGGCAAAACAAAAACAAAACAAAACAAAAAAATCGCAGAGTCGGCGGTAATCACACGAGTGAGTAAAGAGGCCTCGTACGTTCACGCCGCCGTTACCCGCTATCTCCCTGTCGTCCCTCCTCAGAGCACGCCGACGGACTGTGTCACAGTCTGACGGACATCTGTCCCGTCCTGAAGCCGCAGACTCAAGGCCTCGCCAAGGACGCCTGGGAGATCCCGCGAGAGTCGCTCCGCCTCGACCTGAAGCTGGGACAGGGCTGCTTCGGAGAGGTCTGGATGGGTGAGTCCGGCTCTCGTCTGTCACCCCAAGAAAAATCGCGCGTCCACAGAAACAGAAAGCTTTCTTTGTGCTCTCGACTACAATATTTGGTGTTTAAATGTTACGTCGCAATTCTTTCTTCACACTCTAATCCAATTGCAGAAGTTCCCCGATTCAATACCAGAAGCTAAAAAAAAAAAAAAAAAAAGAGTCCTAACGATCAATACCGACGCGATCCTGACGCCTGTTTTTTGCTTTAGGAACGTGGAACGGTACGACGCGGGTGGCGATCAAGACCCTGAAGCCGGGCACCATGTCGCCCGAGGCCTTCCTGCAGGAGGCTCAGGTCATGAAGAAACTGAGGCACGAAAAGCTGGTTCAGCTTTACGCCGTGGTGTCCGAGGAGCCCATTTACATCGTCACGGAGTACATGGGCCAAGGTCGGCGTCAAAGTCGCACATTTCGGCGTTTTTATTCTTTCGTGACGTTTCATGTGTTTCTAAAGAGTCGAGCTGCACCGTTAAAAAAAACAAAACAAACCTGTCTTTTGTTTGTCTTATCAGATGCAGGAAAATGTTAAAATGCCGCAAAATTCAGGAAAAAATTCAGACTAAAATCTTGGATGTGAATATTTATATTTAAATTTATTGCAGGGCTTCCAGGCAGTGTGAAAAAAATAAGTGCAAACAATTCAGTCAGAATTTTTTTGTTTTTGTTCTCTATTTGTGTGTTTTCCCAAATAAATATGGCAGAATTAATATGGTATTAAAGAAAAACCTGCTTAAAGGAGGTTTACGGGTGAAAAAGCTAAAAACCTGTGTGACTCCAAGGATTTGACATTTAAAACCAAGTGGTGTGTTTTACTGCCTGAAAAAAAAAACTGTTCATCAAAACAACATGGAATTTGTCCATTAAACGCACCATCGTGCATTTATAAAAAAAAAAAAAAAAAAGGTGTTTTTAAGAATTATAGACTTTCCAGGATTTAGACAGATCCAGCAGGGGTCAGATTATTCTCACTTTTGCCGTCTGTGTCTCTGCTAACAGGAAGCTTGTTGGACTTCCTGAAGGGAGACATGGGGAAGATGCTCCGCCTCCCTCAGCTGGTGGACATGGCCTCACAGGTCAGCACCAATACTTTGCTCTCACTGGTCGTTGTTTTCTAATTTTTTGGGGGGTTTTTTGGGGTTTTTTTTATAAATGGAAAATAATCCCAAAATGTTTGCCTTTTTTTTTTTTTTTTGTTTTTTTTTCAGATTGCTTCGGGGATGGCCTACGTGGAGAGGATGAACTACGTGCACCGGGACCTGAGAGCCGCTAACATCCTGGTGGGAGATAACCTGGTTTGCAAAGTGGCCGATTTTGGTCTGGCTCGCCTCATTGAGGATAACGAGTACACTGCCAGGCAAGGTGAGACCACGATGGGATACAGGCTCACTTTATAGCACGAGTGTTCGTGCACTGTTTGCTGAATTACTTCAAACTTGGCAAAAGCATTCACTTGATACGGAGGAAGCACTGATTCGATTTTGGGGGGCAAAGGTCAAAGGTCAAGGTCACTGTGACCTCACGTGCCCGTCATCTGACCGCCCTGTTCTCGTGAAAGCCATATATCAAGAACGCCTTGAGGGGATTTGTTCAAACTTGGCGGAAACATTCACTGGGTACCAACGATGACCTGATAAGAATTTGGTGGTCGAGGGTCAAAAGTCAAGGTCACTGCGAGTTCAAATCCATTTTGTGAACGCGATATCTCAGGAACACCTTGAGGAAATCTCTTCCAATGTGGCACAAACATTCACTCGGACTCGTAGATTCACTGATTAGAATTTAGAGGTCAAAGGTCAGGGTCACTGCGAGTTCTGTATCGACATGGGTTTGGACAGACCTGCACGTCAACTCCACCTCGAGCGCTTAGCGGAGGAATGCAACAGCTACGCGGTAATTCCAGTGTCGGTATGTGCTTCAGTGCTCTAATTTCAACTTTGCTGATAAACCGGTTCCTCCTGCAGGAGCCAAGTTTCCCATCAAGTGGACGGCTCCCGAGGCTGCGCTGTACGGCCGCTTCACCATTAAATCCGACGTCTGGTCGTTTGGGATCCTGCTGACCGAACTGGCTACCAAAGGCCGAGTGCCCTATCCAGGCAAGAATGCATATTTATTTAACCTTTTTTATTTTAAATTTTCGTTGTGACTCAAGATTACTGACTTTGAGGTGTATTTTGTCACGAGCGTTAGATTCGAACTGCGATGTGTCTTTTCCCCCCGTTTCCAGGTATGGTGAACCGGGAGGTGTTGGACCAGGTGGAGCGCGGCTACAGGATGCCGTGCCCGGCCGAGTGCCCCGAGTCCCTCCACGAGCTGATGCTGACCTGCTGGAGGAAAGAGCCCGAGGAGCGGCCCACCTTCGAGTACCTGCAGGGCTTCCTGGAGGATTACTTCACCTCCACGGAGCCTCAGTACCAGCCGGGAGAGAACCTGTAAACCTGCAACCGACCATGTTTCTCTTCGAAATTTAAGCGAGCGTGGACAAGTGTGTGTGCGAGAGAGATAGTGTGTTTTGTCTGTGTAACGGGGCAGAAAGCCGACATCGTTTCTGGGTACAATCAGTGACTCTCTAGAGTGTCGGGGGAGACGTCACGCCGACCAGCAAAAAAAAAAAAATCCAGTCTTTCCAAAGTCGCTGTCATCCTCAACGATTTTCAAAGTACAAGACTTCCAAGTGTGGTTTTATTTAGATGTCCTTATTCAGATCATAAACAGGTTTGTCCACCTTCCTTTATGTTTGCGAGCCGCCCCTGATGCATTCCCCCGTGCATTCATCCCCGTGTTAGTTCGCCCGACCGGTCCTGTAATTTGCAGCGTCAACACGGGAAGTGACACGGGACTCTTGACATAAAAGTCTAACAGTGGATGTACGTATTGACCTGCTCACATCACCACTACAGGAAAGTTTTCCTACATTTTCTTTGTGAAACACACACAGACTCTTGTCTTCCATTTCTCCACTTGAGAAGCTTTTTTTTTTTTGGGGGGGGGGGATTTTAGGATATTCTGGATCTTAATTCTTTTATTTTGTTAACAGACCGGGATCAACTGGAAAACTTTTAATGGGGACATTTTATTTTGAAACTTTGCTTCCCCTGTGAAAAACACTGAGGCTATATTTTCCCAAACTGCTGTGAGTTGCAACTTCAGCGAGTGGACGAATTGGTTTTAAAGGCTGCGACCAACGTACAGCTCGACACAAAGAGAAGAGTCGCGTCTTCTATTTTCTATAATTGTGACTTTTCTTACTCGGCTACTGATCGCTGAAGCTCATCTCAGGATGGAAGGAGACGAGAACTCAAGATTTTTTGTGCCAATGAAAATCTCTTCTCTTTTTTTTTTTCTACCCTCTTCTACTGTGTAAAAGTGTATTTTAATACTATTTCGTACAACGAGTTGTGTAAAGAGAGGTTTTTACGTCTGAATCCACTGAACCCGTCTCCAGCACCAGTTTTTTTTTTTTTTTTTCAATATGCTGGATTTGTTTTCAGGCGTTCAAATTTTTTAAAACAAATCAGGTGAATCTTCTTTTATGTCTCTTTTCAGCTTCATTAACATGAAGACTTCTTTTTTTTTTTCTTCACTAATTAGTGTGGGCCTCTGAGCACAATCTTACACTGGAGATGATAAATGAGCCACTGAGTGATTTTAATTATGCCTCCTTGTGGCCTGTAGGGGGCAGACTACCACCCATCAATACATTAGCATGTATAGCAAAAAAAAAAAGAAAGAAATTGGCATCTTTTTTTTAAACCTAATTGTAAATATCCTTAATGCTAATATTTTGTATATATATAATCTTTATAATTTATTCCTTTTGAAAAATAACCCAATTGTTTATGTTGCTTTTCAGTATCACTGTTTCAAACTTTGTTTTATGGTACTTTTATGGGTTCAATAACATCTGACAGTAATGATATTAAATGAATATATATGAATATATATATTATAGAAATACTTTTCATTACCGGTATGTTTATTTGTGCACGTATTTCTGTGAAACTTATCTCAGTTGTTCATTTTCAATATGACCGACAAGACGTGAGGAGAAAAAGTGACAGTTTTGTCAGAGACTGATGAATCCACCAGCAACGCTTTCTATCCCATAATACAATCAATACCACAAATGTTTACATCCTATAATAATCTGAAGATCATTTTTGACGCCGTTTTTTTTTTTTTTTTTCTTGTCCAACATTTTACGAGTACGCCTGCGTGCGGCCCTTCGGTGGTACGATCAAGACTCCCTGTTTTTGTGGATTTTCATTCAGAGATTTGAAACGACTCAACGAGCCGAAGACGATGCAGCCCGCCACAAACGGGAAAGGAGCTGGATTACCTGTGTAGTGTCTGCTGTGTCCTGTGGACATGGGGCGATGCCACGATGAAAAGCACTGGCCTGCATCGGTGCCATCGGGTCATCTGGCATCACCCACCCCACCCCTCTTCCCCCACCCACCCTTCCTCCCGTCTTTTCCTGCTGTCTCAATGAATGTTCATGAGGATAAAAAAAAAAAAAACAATGGAAAAAGCGCATGTGAAAGCAGAGGGCATTTCCTGTGGGGTCTCCTTTTTCTGGCTATGCAGATATTTTTTAAATCTGTGATATTCCTATATATATATATATATATATGCATATATATATATATATATATATATACATACTCTTTTCTACTGTATTCAATGGGAATTTTCACGTAAATAACTCTGTTAAATCCTACTGAATATTGTTTCAAATTTGAAAGTACATTTGAATAAAATTTGTATATTGCCAGCTTCATCCTCTCCTTTTATTAATGGACCAAATTCTGGTTCTACGAGCAAGAACTGTTTACTGAGCGTGTTGTGAAAGTCGCTCAACTGAGGCTCCGATCAAAGGTCATACTCAACGCTGCACATGTTTTGTTTTATTACTTTCATAAAGGAAGGTCAACGGTTGCCTAAAAACAAACACAGAGACTCAATGCAGGTGTGAATATTTATCAAGCGTTTCCATTACACAGCTGCAGGAAGTCTTCAGTTATTATCTAATAACTGATGGTGACCTCACAGTAAATCCATGCTATCAAGATATTTAACGTGGAGCACGAAGTAAAAATACAATAATGCAAAAACTCCATTAAATGGTTCTAATAGTGATATGTAACAAACACAGAGGGGAAAGCCTCGCCATAAAGTGTATATGATTGTATTCACAGCTAGATAACATTTTTATTGAAAATTATTTTTCATAATTATTTAGAATCACACCTTAAATTAGGTTATTATTCACTAAATACTTGTATTGTGTGCCAAAAGGTGGTAAATACTGTAAAGCAGTGTTGGAAGGACAACAAAGTAATTTGTAATAATGTGTTTTCTTTAAAAAAAAAAAAAGAAATGGTAATATTTTGTATAAAAAGTCTTATTCTCTGGAGTAATAAAAGTATAGTGCGCATTATTTCACGATGAAATTACAGTAGCAGAAAATGGAAATACTCAAGTGAAAATGAAAATATACCTGTAAACTGTGTTTAACAGTTATTGCTCCGTTTGGTGCTTAAATAATATACTTGACGTCGTTTTATGACCTTTTTGTTACTTTTCTTTGCTCTACAAGAATTCATCATAACCAGGATTTTGGATTATTGACATATTTCAGACGATGTGACAATGTCTTTGTGTTATTATTATTTTTACAGCAATGTTTAAAAAAAAATTAAAAAAAAAATATTTTTTTTTTTTTAATTATATTTAAAGAGCAGATGTGTCCATTAATATCATTAATATTCACTGTTCAGATACCCCCCCCCCTCTACCCCATGATGCCCTCAGGATAACAATACCCCCCCCCCCCTCCCCACCTGCTGGCTCGTCACGTGCCGTAGCGCTCGCGCACGCTGAGTCGGTAGGTTCTACCAGAAGGTCCCGGAAGAGGCGCCGGCAGTGCACAATGTTGGGCGCGAGGCGCAGGTGAGCCGTCTCGGGGATATTTACCTGGAAACAAAGGAAGAGGAAAACAAGAAGAAGCACACACATATGGAAACGACACGCGGGAGTACAGTTTCACCGGAACCTGCTTTCCACTTCGTTCGTGCTGGTAATGCAACCCTAACTTCAGTGCTCGTGTTTGACTTGTCAGGACAGATTTTAGACTCTCGTGCCTTTTGTTTTCCTCAGCGCGTGGGGTCTCTCCTTTTGTCATGTTGGTGTTTCAAGTTTTGTCAAGAGGCTTTTTTTTTTTTGTAGCTTCGTTATGTGGTGACATTGAGTTTATCACCTCCACTGTAAAAAAACCAAAAAAAAGACCTTGAATGAATGTTTATCTATCTATCTATCTATCTATCTATCTATCTATCTATCTATCTATCTATCTATCTATCTATCTATCTATCTATACTGCTGTGTGTGTTTTTTTGTATGCAGCCTCACAGTGTTCCTTTAAAACTGTCTGCCAGCTCCTGTTAACATGTTGTGCTTGTAATCTGCCTTTTGGCAAAGCAGATCAACGCCACACCTTCCTGTTCTTTTATCCGCTTCCCATCAACGAGAGCTCTTAAAATGTACAAGGATATGTTTGCAAAAGGGTGCAAGGTTGTTTTTTGTTTTTTTTTCCTTTGAGAGCCTGATAAGTTCAGGAAATGACATCTCTTTTTTTTTGTTGTTGTTTTTTTTGGTTTCCTTTTCTCTCTCTATGTCCTTTTCCAAAAACCCTGCCAGGCTGGAGATCAGACTTTGATCCAGCGTCCAGATACACACGGATTTGCCAGACACTCTGCGCAGAGCTTACACATGTAATAAGGTGGGTCAATCCACTTCAATCCACTTCAATCCAATCCAAGCCAATCCAAGCCAATCCAATCCAATCCAATCCGCTGGCTGAAAAAAAAAAATAAGGTCAATTCACATTTTAATCCTGGTAGTTTCTGTTTCATCCCATCTACAGCATTCCTGCTTAAACTTGTCTTATTGCTTAATATGAGTCAGATGATGATGATGAGGAGGAGGACACTGTGTGTGTGTGTGTGTGTGTGTGTGTGTGTGTGTGTGTGTGTGTGTGTGTGTGTGTGTGTGTGTGTGTGTGTGTGTTGACCTTTGCCACAGATGACACTGTATTCAGCACGACCGTCCTCTTACCTAAATTGCCTTGCGTGTGTTTGTGCACGTCTTTTAAAAGCTGAAACAGGAAATGTAGCACAGAGTATTTAAACGGCAGCCTCCCCGAGAGTTAAGATAAAAAAGACCGATCGTCTTGAGTTATTTTTAGTTTTTTGACGGCTCGTCTCGTCTTCACAGTCCACCTCGCACTTCATTAGAGCGCCGTCTCGCTTTGTGGCCCGTTCAGAGACGTTCACCTTCAGTCTTAATATAAACATGAATCGTTTCAGACCAAAGGTATCTCTGCTTATCTGCATGTCAGGAGGCTCGTTTGTTCCCTTTGCTCTGCTCGTTGTCCACACGGCAATTAATGACTAGAGAAGGAAAAAGGCAGCGGGGATGGAAGTAAAGGATTCTTGGCTATAATTAACCTTCAAAAGAAATCTCAAGTTTGAATCGCCTCTGGCAGCTTTTTAGGAATATTGGCTGCATCAAAGCTGCATTATTTTCATTCTTTTCAATTTGAAGCCGCCGCGTAAAACCAGTGATTGAAGAGGCGTTTAGATCCTTTACTGAAGTATTAGCAGCAAAATACAGTTAAAGCATCAACTCGACTGATGTATAACATCATAATCAATGTGTGTCAGCATGTTTCTGTTTAGTACTTTATAACCAGTTTTACATCGACAGGGACAGCAGATAAATGAGAGATGATTAACTGGGAGAGAAGTCCTGATCCAACGAATCTATTTTCAGTTTCTAGACTTTCATTGGATCATTTGGACATTTATTGAAATGAAACCACGTGAGAAGTGTAGAGGGGGAAAAAAAAAAATATCAATGTTTTCTTGGAGCTGTTAAAAATGAACAAACATCTGAAATGTGACAAAACTCAGATGTTGAAAAGACGTGAAAACAGGCGGGAAAGCAGCGGTTTAATATTTAACAGTGTGTTGTATTTTAACGGCATATTATCTCATCCATTACTATCCAAAGCTTAAACGTACCTTTTTGGACAAATCTTGTAGTTAGAGAGGGGTTAAAGGTCACCTAAGTCAAGCTACTAAACATTTAGTCTCTTTTAATATTCATGATTTCTTATTTGTTTCCTTGTCGTGTGATATTTTGTTCTGGGATCACGTTACATGAGGATTTTACACTTCTAAAATTGAATGAACAAGCAATTGAAGCTTTCAGAGCAGAAAGTAGCATCTAATGGAAATACTGAAGTAAAGTGCCTCAAACATTCACTTAAGTACTTTCCTTGAGAAAATGTTGTCGAGCCAAGTCGGTTTTTATTGAAATATAAATCGAAGAAAAGTTGCACAGCATCAAAACACGAATGCGCAAACGTGCTCTGCTACTTTTCCGCCGATATCACGCAGGACGGCAAGAAACGGGAAGTGCGGTGATGGTTTATAGCTCCTTGTCATGTTTGTTCAAGAGGCTGCATCGTTGTGACATTCATTTTTGTTTTGTTTTTTTTCCACTAAACCGCTTCAGGCCAGAACGCAGGAACGCAGGACTTAAAACGCCGCTCGCAATCACGCTGACGTGCACGAGCAGGCCGAGTCCTGCACGCTGCAGCGGTTCTCTGGATGTAATTATATCCTCTGCGTCTCAGGTGGACTGCAGAGGCTGCAGGAGTCGCAGCAGAAGGAGCAGAAATGTTGTCATCAGGAAGTGATGATGCGTTGGCGGTCGTTACAGGAAACGTCAGCCTCCGCGAGACGTACCTCTCGCTTACCGCCGGATTGTGTGCGCGCTCGCCGGGGGGCTGTTGAAATGCGGCGAAAGCTGCTTTTTGCCGTTCGAGCGTGACGTTGACTTTCAGGATTAAACGTGCTGCGAACCGCCTTCGGTAAACGTTGACAATAAAAGGTCAGTCCAGAACCCAGTATTTCCAATAATGTCCACCATCTGCCGTTTTACAAAAAAAAAACGTATGTTGTGTCTGGGGCAATTAAACACTGAAAATAAGTTGTTACAGATTTTGTTTTAACGCGTAGTTTAGAGCAGGAATCTCGACTAACTTTAGATACGGAGCTGCTTTGAAAAAAATGAAAGTGACGAGAGCTGCTCATGGTTAGTAACATTTATTAACATAGCTGAGCTCCACCCAAACCAGCTGAGTAAGCTTCTTTTGTGTGAGCGATAACAAATTGTTACGCAGCCAAGCGGCGACGTCCCCCGTTGGTTTGTTGAACGGCCGTAACGAAGCCTTAAGTTCGGATTTTGTCCGGCGCCATCTTTGCTAGTTTGGAGCAGGAAGTGACCATATTTGGATGAGCTGGGGGCGAGGAGCGAGCGGTGGATCTGACTCCATCTAATTGGAAACCTGGCGAAACTACGTCCCGACCGCCAATAGCCGTAACCTGACTGCACCAAGGACCTGTCAGTCAAACAGACACGCCCCCAAAAACACAGCTTTTCTAAGCTTATTTTATAATTATTGGCGTGTTTATTGTCAGATGGACCTCCAGATAACGGATAAGAAGGAGCGGCTTTAGCTAACCACACCGAGATAACTGGTGGAAAAAGTTTATTGACTTCGAATTTCATGAGAGAATTTGAATGGGAGTCTATGGAGGCTTTTAGGAGCCGACCTCTGGTGGCGCTCGGTGGTATTGCAGCTTTAAGTCACTTAGGCCTGGTTTTTTGAGACTTTAAAGCTACGTCCACTTTTATATACAGTCGTTGGTCTGACTATATTTCTTTTATTCGGCTACCATCCTCGGTCATTGTCAAATTCGTTGCGTACTTGCTGACATCCCTAATGTAACCAAACTTGACAGCAGCAAGGAAATATTGACAGGTGATTGGCCGAAAGAGGGATGTCTGTGAATATGATTGGATAAGAAATGGAAACAGATTTACCAGGAGTCGCTTTAACGGATCAGTTGATTGACAGGAATGAATTTGTGAGTATTATAATGATCAGTTCATTTTAAAAGCAATTTCTTTCAAGACGGTTGTGAGAAAATGTGAGAGCGGATTTTTTATTTTTTTTGTCATATTTCGGTAAAATTAAAATGAAATGTGTCTGTTGGTCTACTAAAGCAAGAGATTTAAAGAAGATGGTGATGTAAACCAGCATTAATCAATTAATTAATAATGAAAATAAATGTAAATTGCGTGATTCTTATTCATTTCAACCCAGAAACTTTGTAGTTTTTATTATTCCAGTCCGAACATGTGGAAAAACTTAAATCCTCCCCTCGTGTTTTCTTTTTTTTGTTGTTGTTTTTTTTGCCATATGTCTCCATTAAACTGCAGTCTCGTACCGAAACGAAGGATAGGCTGACGTCCTGAGGCGGCGTGTGAGGATGACACATCAGCTGTGGGTGGGCAGTTTAGTGCGGAGCGGTTTAAAAAAAAAAAAAAGAAGAATAAAAAAAGACAGACAGAGGCCAGATAGACGCCACATAAACCACGTAGAGGAAGTAAGTAGTGACTCAACCCACCAGGTGACACGAAGCCCTCGGCGTTTAAACACTCGGGACTATAATTAGGTCATCATGAGGAAGGGACTTCTCACCGCACAGTAGGTAGGAGATTTAAAGGACTTTGACCGCCTCTATAAATGCAAACACCAAAAGCAACGAGGACTTGGTAACCCTTTGATCCTTTACGGTAACCCCCCCCCCCCCAACGGCTTCATTATTTCCAGGTCGGAAGTGCTAATAACCTCTCGCTTCCTCAGTTAACCGCCAGACCTCCCCGTCAGCCTCGAACCATGGCGAGCCAGGGGCCCGTCAACCCGTCCCACGCCACGTTCGACCTCTTCGTCCAGGCGCAGAGTTGCAGGGACGTGAAGACGCACTTCGCCGAGCTGTGCCGGCAGCTGGCCGTCGACCCCGAGGACTTCGGGGGCTTCTGCGCCAAGTTAAAGGAGAGGCTGAACTACTGGAAGGCCAAAGCCCTGTGGGCCAAGCTGGACAAGAGGGCGTCTCACGCGGACTACCAGCAAGGAAAAGCCTGCACCAAAAACAAGGTACCGACAACCGGAGATGCCTTGATCGCGTCTGTTGTTCCCTTTCAAGTTTCTAATTATCGTGGACGGGGAGATTTGAATCAAGTCGCTCGATTTTTTTTTTTTTTTTTTAACTATTTATATTTTAATTTTAGTTTAAGGGTTTCTCATCCAGTAAATGGAGCGTACGGTGAGATTGTTTTCTCGGAAAGGAAAACGTTTTTTTCTTTTCTTCGCCTGTTGAAGCTCTTTATTAAAGGGCCATTTTCACAAAGCTGGAGGGATGGATGGATGTAGTGGTCACGTTTATATAAAAAAAAAAAGAATAGTCAAAATCAAAGTATCAGAGGATCTTCAGTCGTGTTTCTTCATCGTGAATGAAACTGACCTTTTTCTGTGAAATCACTTTCATTCACTTCATTTTTGTTCAGGTGTGTAAATGATTTTATCGTTTAAAATGCACCGCATTATGTTTTTTTTTTCCTGCTGCTAAACAACCACACTATATCTATATCTATTATATTCTTATCATATTTAGATCTAATACATATCGGTACAAATTGACGGCAGCTGAAGTCTAAAAACCTTTGTTGTAATTTTATAATTTAAGTCAAATCATTTATTTCTGCTGTAATAGTCGACTGTGACGAGACTGTTTTGCTCGCTCCATCATGCAGAATTGTTTTGGGATGTTTGGAGTTGAATTAAAAAAAAAAATATTTTAAAAAGTATTTTTTTTTTTATAGCAGCTCAAATCCATCACATGGCTTTATACCGATTTGATGTGTACCCTCTCTCAGTGTCTGGTGTTGGGCGCCGGTCCGTGCGGGCTGAGGACGGCCATCGAGCTGTCCCTGCTGGGGGCTCGGGTGGTGGTGTTGGAGAAGAGAGACAGCTTCTCCAGGAACAACGTCCTCCACCTGTGGCCCTTCACCATCGCCGACCTCCGCGGGCTCGGGGCCAAAAAGTTCTACGGCAAATTCTGCACCGGCTCTCTGGATCACGTCAGTGAGTCGCGACGCTTATCACGAGAACGTGAAAACGCTTTGACTGAGAAATACCAAAAAATTAAATAAACTTAAATGCATTAACCGGAGCCTTTAGAGGACCACGTCAAATAGTACGGAGGTGATTTGTTGCATTTCATTAAGTTCCAGACAGACGTTTTCAACCGTTGAACTGAAATACGCTCGCTAATGGCCTCTCCTAGGATTTGTCACATTTTATACGTGACTGGAATGAGCAACTTGTTAAATAATTGATTGATGCTAATGGTTTTATCAAGTAAAATGGCTTCTCCGGATGCCAGGTCTCCTGCTTTCGTCTAATTTATATATTTATATCTTTGAATTCATCCTGCCAAAACCAAACAAAATGCAACTCATTTTAATAACTCCAAAAAAGAATTGACCTATTAATAATGAACGTAAATGATCTTCAGTTTCTAACCCCGCCTCCCGTTAACTTTATGTTTGCGTGACTGACTCGCATGCGTGACACAAACACGCAAACACATTTCCAATGACACGCATGCACGTGTGCTTTCAGGCATCCGTCAGCTGCAGTTGGTTCTGCTGAAAGTGTGTCTTCTCCTCGGGGTGGAGGTTCACACCGGAGTGGAGTTCCAGGGTCTGATCGAGCCCTCGGGAGAAAACGGTACTCGCATTTAATGAGGTAGGGGTGGGAGGGGGGGGGGGTGCCGGTTGTCTCGTTGCCGGGGAGAAACTTGCACACATTTTCAACATGCTGTGATTGTCATTTTGGAAAACCCCAAGTGTCGGGTTTCTTTGCAACAAAGGTTTTTTTTTTCCTGCAGAACGTCACCTCGATGTTGACGGTCTGACCCCGAGGGGACAAAATTCTGGGACGCAAAGCCCAGTTGAACGTGAATGCCACTTCTTTAGCCTGATGTCTTTTGGTTTGTTAGGTTGGACGGCCAAGCTGCAGCCTCGGTCTCATCCCGCCGCGAACTTCCAGTTCGACGTCTTCATCTCGGCCGGAGGAGGCAGGTTCGTCCCCGACGGTGAGACGAACGCTCGAATCGCTGTCGCAATAAGAGGGCGCGACCCGATTTTGCGAGTTACTGGTAGTCTCTGAACAAAAACGTATCCAGCAGGTTTTTTTTTTTTTTGTAAAAACAGTGAACTGCCATCAACCCAGTTTCCTCTTTTTCTTTCTTCTTCTTTTTTTTTTTTTCTTCTTACAGGCTTTAAGCACAAGGAGCTGAGAGGAAAACTGGCTATCGGCATCACGGCCAACTTCATCAACAGAAACACAGCAGCTGAGGTCGAAGCGGCAGAGATCAGCGGTGTAGCCCGCATCTATAACCAGAAGTTCTTCCAGGACCTGCTCACTGAGAAGGGTTAGGAGTCCATGTGATGCTTCTGTCGCGTTCAACTGCACGGAAGAGGACATCGCATTACAGCGGAGCAGCTGTCTGCTCTCTATTTTAGTCTTAACGTTTAAAAATTAAAGTGCACAAAAAAAAAAAAAAAAAAAAAAAAAAAAGGAAGTCGGGTTGCATCAGATTAACTCGTTTTTCTCGGTTTGCACAACGTGAGATTGTGAATTATGAAGTGGAGTCCCTGAACCGTAACGTTTGTCTAATAACAACACGAGCGTTTTTTTTTTTTTCCTCCTCCCCTTTCGCTGAACTAAAACCCTCAAGGCATGAAATGAATGTTTCGCACTTGCCGGGTCGGGCTCAGTGTGAAGTGTGGACGGAGGTGTTAAGCTGCGCTCCGATCATCAGTTTATTTCCCGTCGCCGTTAACTGTGGTGAAATCCGCCCTTCCTCTCTGACCCGCTCGGCACCTATTGTACTTTCATTTTGATGCAACTTGACAGGAGTTAGACTCATGACCTTTACAGTTGTGTCTTCTGATCACGCCCGTTCATTTTTTTATTTTTAGATTCTTTATTTAGAGTCACATAACTACTCCATTTTTCAGTCATCATCACTTTTTTTTTTTTTTTTTTTTTTTTAACTATTTACAGTGAAATAAGAACTAAAATGCAACATGTTTTTTTTTTTTTTTTTTTTAAGGAAAAGAAGATAAATATATACACTAATATTCATGTATACACATATATTCATGCATTCTTACAGGTACATACTTGTGCTTTCACACATGAAAGCTTTTTGAGGAAATATATACTTTCTACTTCTCCCATATTTCCTTGAATTTGTTTTTCTTGAAGCCTCGGGGAGAAAGTGATTTTCCATTGCAAAAACCTTTCATAAATATTATCACACCAATCTTCCATAGATGGAAGCGTCCAGGCTCGAAAACCATCGCCTTGTAATGGTCTTTCTGGCAGCTACACTGTGTATACCAAATAAATATTTAGTTTGAACATTTGGTAATAACTGAAGAGAAAAATTCATATTTACTAAAAGATCTGTATCATCTAATGCACCTCACTGTGCATATACATACGCTCATATCACCACACACACACACACACACACACACACACACAACTCCCCTCCCTGATCCTTATTTATTTATTATTATTTTTTTACATCTAGATTTTTTTAATTTATTTTTTAAGCTATGAACTGTTGGTGTAGGGCGACAATCACAAGAGCAGAGACACGCAGCTTCATGGCCGGAGACATCTGCAAAGAAACTACGCAAGCGAGGGGAAACTGTCGGGAGAAGCAACAAACGATAAGCAGCTGTAAAAAAAAATAGAAAAAGAAAGACAGTTGGGAAAATTGTGAATTTGACTTTTCTTTCTTTTTTTTCTAATTTGCATTCGGAAAAAGTCAAACTGTCCTAATGGCCTCTCTCTCTCTCCATTTCCCATTCCAGGTATCGATCTGGAGAATATTGTCTACTACAAAGACGACACCCACTACTTTGTCATGACTGCCAAGAAGAAGAGCTTACTGAAGAAGGGGGTCATTAAACAGGTGAGAACAACACATCCATTGCCGAGGAAAACTGTGATTCCTCCTGGCACCGGCTGAAGAAACAAAAAGAAGCAAACCGAGATGGATGAAAAGAGCCGTGCAGGTGCAGCAGTGCGAGGAGACAAAGCTGTCAATCGCCTCGTCTCTTTTTTTCCTCTTCAGCCTCCCTTTTTGTGCTTATGCAGCAAAAACCGAATATCAGACCCGTTCTCTGTCTCTGCAGGACCACGGCGATGCGGAGCAGCTGCTGGCTGCCGCCAACGTGGACCACGAGGCCTTGTGCCGCTACGCCCACGACGCCGCCTCCTTCTCCACCGGCGGCAAACTGCCCGACCTCCAGTTCGCCCGGAACCACGCCGGCCAGCCGGACGTGGCCGCGTTCGACTTCACCTGCATGCACCGGGCGGAGAACGCCTCGCTGGTCCGGGAGAGGCGGGGGAAGAAGTTGTTGCTGGGTCTTGTTGGCGACTGCCTGGTGGAGGTAATTTTGGTTTTATACATACTTACTTTCCCGGCCCCCCAGAGGACGTATCCGTCACCTTGCGGCATTACGAGCAGGTTAAACGTTCACTTACTCGATGAAATATCTCAAGATATTAAAACAAAATGTTGCGCACGCATAAAATTTTACCCAGACAGTGAAATAAGTAAAGATTTATTTTTTTTTCTATTAATTGGGAAAGTTACCATCGAGTAACGTCTCACTTCCTGGTTGAGTGTTTACCGAGATCTCAAAACCTCCCTCTGTCTTTGTGTGACAGTCCTTGATTGACAGGCCTTGAACTGTATATTCTCACTCTGAGGTCAGAACGTTTGAACTTCCCCAGTTGCTCATGAACGCACCAGAGCTGCACTGTAAAATTAACATTTTTTTTGTTTTGTTTTTTTAGTGAAATGTCTTAAAATTTTCTTAATAAATTCACATCAAATTTAGCCAATACATTTTATTTAAAATTTTTACGTCATGTCATATTTTGTTCCCAAAAAACCCCACAAAAAAACGGAGCAAATTTCCTTCAGCTTTAGCTTTGTTTGGTGTTTAATGCTGCTCAGCTCGTCTTAAACTGACTTTGTGTTTTTAGCATTTTAGCATGTCAGCTCAAAGCTAATGAAAGATAGTAGATTTCTGCAGATTCGTAGTCACGATGACACCAAAACGTTTTTTCTCTAAACGAGTATGGCTTTCTATATACGTATTTTTTTTTTTTTTTATGAGCGAAACGTGCTTCTGAATGTGACAATCACCGCTGACCGCCAGATTATGACATTTAAAATGACTTCCTCGTGCGTCGTTCTCCGCAGCCTTTCTGGCCTCTGGGTACGGGAATAGCTCGCGGGTTCCTCGCCTCTATGGACACGGCGTGGATGGTGAGGAGTTGGGGCATGGGCGTCTCGCATCTCAAGGTCCTGGCGGAGCGGTAAGCTGCTTTGCTCGCATCCAGCAAAAAAACAAAACAACAACAAACAAACAAAAAAACTACAGCTTGTATTATTAGCGTAATAGTTGGTCTCAGGAAAACTGAAATGAGAATTTAAATGCTTTAAAAACAACATTTGATGGATGGATATATTGCTGGAACTCATCAGCATGCCTGCGGGTCTCATTATCAGCAGGAGCACCACCCATCCCGCGATAATTACCGTGACGGATCGTTGTTTTGATTGCATAAGCATAAGAAATTATTGCAGCGTGATTCCTCCGTGTGACGGGAATAAAACGAGCTTTCTGGCGTTTGACGGGAAGTCGAGATTTACCCGCCGATTCAATCTTCATTTATTTAATTTCTCTCTTCTGAATGAGAGATGAGCGAACTGACCGACTGAGGTTCTGTTGCATAATTTTTAATGGAGGATGAAATTTGTTATTAATCTATCAGGAGGGTTTTTCCAGCCTGTTCTTTGATTTCCAGTCCACGAGGATAGTTTTCTTGCCGATTTTAGTTTCGGGCCGCGAGGAGTTTCCTGCTGTTTGTTTTTGTTTGGTTTGATTGTCGAGAGGTCTCCTAGGAAACGGAGTGAGGGCGATGATGGGATTTGATCCGATCTGCTTTTAACTTCTCCGCAGAGAGAGCATGTACCAGCTCCTGTCCCAAACCACGCCGGAGAACACCAGCAAAAACTACGCCGGCTACAGCATCGACCCCAAAACGCGGTACCGGAGAGTGAACCTGTCCTCCATCCAGCCCAACCAGGTCCGGGGCGCCGTTACCCTCCGTTTACCCAACACGCATCGAGTCTCTTTAACCGTCACGCATGTCGGGTCGAAGCAGTGAAGCAGCGTTAACCAGTGGGAATAAATACTCTGCTGAAAAACACGTTGACATCAAGATGGAAACTGTTCATATTTATAAGTTGTGAGCCCTAAATAGTGATTTCTCCTCAATATGATAACAATATTGTTCTTGAATGGCTAATAGTAAAAAAAAAAAAAAAAAAAACTGCTTTGATTACATTAAACGTGACCTTTATATGACCTTTGTATGATCTCTGTGGGCTGAACTCTGTTTTAACGGTTGATTTATTTAGTTATTTTTGAATATATACATATAAATATATATATATATATATATATATATATAGAGACTAATCTACCCGTCACTCTTCGTAGGTGCAGCACCTGTACGACGTCGATAAGCCCCACGCGTCGAGCAGGAAGCAGAAGGACCGCTGGTCTCACATGCGTCAAGGTCAGCAGCTCCTCCGCAACCGTGTTTGGTATCATCTTAAACTTCCACTTTCACAGCGTTGTTCAGCGGAAACCGGGGAGAACCGCTTTCGTGGCCCGACAGCAGCTGCGGGTTGAACGCGGGTCAGCTGTTTACGTGTGACGCGATCCAACACAATCTGGTGTTTACATGCGCCGACGCATTCATTAGACATCTGCGGCTTCCAGTGGAAAAAATGAACCGTCGTCTGGTTGTGTGTCAGATTTAAAAAAAAAAAAAAAAAAAGGACATTTCAATCCTTTTTTTTGTTTTTTTTGTGTGTTTAATGCTACTTAGCAAATGATCAAACTCAGACGGTTCAACGTTCGACCCGTTTGACTGCTAACAAGATGAGATTTCCTCTTAAAAATGTTTGCTCAAAGAACCAGAAATATTTCTGCAGATTCTTCTGCGGTCGAGATGACATTGAAATTAAGACAGTTTGGAAGTTTTTGAAGTTCTAATGTAGATTTTTCTTTAAAAAAAAAAATAAATGGATAAAAAGCTTCAATATCAGTTTTTATGGAAGTTGAAAATATGCTCCATGAGTGGACGTCTGTAGATGCTGTTTTTAACGAAGCAGCGAACACAAGGAGGCTTTTTGTTCTTGTTTTTTAGTGACGATAGTGTGCGATCATAAATGAGAAGATCTTAAAGTTTCATATCAGCTGTGGTCCAGTTCAGCTCAGAAGCTGCCGGTTCTTTTTAGGTCAACACGGAGCCGACATAACAGCCAGAAATGAATCGGCTTCATTGTTTTGATCGGCTTATGAATCGTGAATCTTCTTGACTGAGGTGTTTCTACGCAGCGTTTTTATTCCGTTTTGAGCTTTTTAAACCGATTTAAAAAAAAAAAAAAAAAAAAACTTTTCCCCGCTTGCATATCAGATGTTGTTGTTATGTGAAATCTCAGATTCGGTCCGTGGTTTCGAAGAGTTGCTGAAGTGGTGTCAGAAACAAACGGCGGGTTACGAGAACGTGAACGTGAAGGATTTCACCCAGTCCTGGACGTCCGGCCTGGCTCTGTGCGCTCTGATCCACCGCTTCAGGCCTCAGCTCATGTGAGTCTCTCAGGGTTTTTTTTGGTTTTATTTTTTTTATATCATCTGACATTAACGATTCACTGCAGGATGCTGTGTAACGACGTAGTGGATAAAAACAATTTTTAAAAAAAAAACGTGTTCGTTTGACCCAGTTATAAAATCCATTACGAAACCAAACAGGAAGGAAAAAAAAATAAATAAATAAAAAAAAGCTGGTGATATTAGCTGTGAAAATGCTGTTTTGTTTTTTTTTTTTCTGTCAAAGTGACATGTCTGCTCTGGAGGAGTCCGGTAGCGTTCACAACAACCAGCTGGCCTTCGGCGTCCTGGAGAAGGAGCTGGGCATCCCGCCGGTCATGTCTCCCGGCGACCTCGCCAACAGGGGCCAGATAGACAAGTTGTCCATGGTCCTCTACCTCACCCAGATCCAGGACGCGTTCACTGTGCAGGCAAAAGGTAAAAGTTTGATGTTTTTATGGGTAAAACAAAACAAAACAAAAAGTCACACAAGGTCAAATTTACCCCCCCCCCCCACAAAAAAAAAAAAAATTTACACTGAACGTTTTCATCATTTGTCATTATAGTGTTTTGTTTTTTTTGGTTTCTTTTTAATCTGATTATATTTCCTAAGATATCTATTAGCAGCATTAATGTTACATAACCCGGTTGCTTAGACAACTGCAAGGCATTAGCATCACCTCAAAAAAAAAAAAAAAAGGGTCAGGTTTCCTCCCACTGGAAGACGCTCGAGGAGGCGATGGGATCCGCCGCTGTCTCTTTAAGAGCCCGTTACCCACAATTCATTGGGCCTTAAGTGGTAAAGTGCTGCGCTCAGAGCCAGCCTCTACTGGTTGTGCTGCTCTCTTGCGCTGAGCCAGCCCAGCAGCAGCAGCGGCGACGGCAGCAGCAGCAAACGGCGAGCAGCCGGGTTGTCGGGGGGGTCTGACGGGAGCTGCAGGGGAGCAGCTGTTCCTGCACCGACGGAGGATTTGGCTTTTTTTTTTTTTTTTTTTTTTTTTTTTTTTTTCTTCTTCTCCGAGCAGAGGTATTTCTTTTTCTAACCCCCAACCACCCTCCATAGTTTTTAATTTTTTTTTTTATTTTAGCATGAGGAGGAGTTCATGCAGTGTAAAAAAAAAAATTTAAAATTAAAAAAAAAAAAATGTGAGAGCCCAGCGGTCGGGGAGGCGGTTGAATGGAGCTGAAAAGTGGGTGTGATGAACGCTCCGGCCGTGTGTGTGTGTGTGTGTGTGTGTGTGTGTGTGTGTGTGTGTGTGTGTGTGTGTGTGTGTGTGTGTGTGTGTGTGTGTGTGCGCGATGCTCTCTCTCTGCTCCGGGATCCGTCGACTTGATGCGAAAGGCAGGAGGGAGCTGTCAATCTCCGGGTAACCTCATCTGAATGATGAAAGGGAAGTGGGAGTGCAAAAAAAAAAAAAGGAAGCGCTGAGGAGTTTTTCATATTAAGACAAGTTAAAATTAAAACCGCTGCTGCTGCGATGCTACAGGAAAAAAAAAAAAAAAAAAAATCCAAGTGCAAAAAGGAGATTGTTTATGTGTCAGATGGAAAATGCAAGATAATAGGTTGAAGATTATGAAAAACAAAACAAAGGTGCCATAAAGCAGCTTTGGGAAGAGCTGCAAGTAGGTCAACCAGAACATGCAGGTGTCTGTAGATTAGCAATCTTGTCTGACAGTGAGGAAAAACTGATTTGTGTGTGTGTGTGTCCACATTTTTTTTTCCCTGCTGGCAACAGAACCTGCAGCCTTCCTGCCGTCGTCCAAGCCTCCGACTCTCTCCCAGACACAGTCAGCTGTCCTCTTCCTGAACAAGCTGAAGCACAACTCTCTGCAAAGACGCAAGGTACGCCCACCGCGCCCGCCACTTCACTGTTTACACAGCACGGAAGAAGCGTTTGATAAGGGAGGTATTTTAAAACGCGCCGGCTGGTTGGCTGGAGTTCACTCTGGCGGCGGCGTTGGGGAGGAGGTGGTGGTGGTGGTGGGGGGGGGGGAGTTTCGAGGTCTGTGTTTTCCCATGTTATTTATCTGACTCACTTGTTTTGTCTGGTGCTCCTTCTCTGTCACGGCTACACGTTAGATGTTATTTCAAAGGAGGGAGGAGAGGGGGGAGGAGGGGGGTTGACACTTTATTATGGTGATTGTTTTTTTTAAGATCAGGTTTTGTAAGCACGGGTTCCTGTGATGTTTTTTTTTTTTTCTTACGTCCCCGCAGGAGAAGCTGACAGCTGAGAAACGAGGCGCAGAAATAGACCCGAGGATGGGAGATGAGGACAGTGTGAGTTTTCATGCGGCCGATCGCGCTCTAATTCTTCATCACTTATCAATTCAGATTAAAAAAAAAAAAAAAAAAAGATAAATAAATAAATAAAAAAGTCATCAGTTGCCTCGTCCACGCTGACTCCGCCTCCCGACCCTTTTCCCCTCAAATCAGACGCCGGTGTCTCCCGCGTCGCCCGAACTCGGCCCCGTGCCTCCTCTCGCTCCCGAGCCCGGCGCTGCCGTCGCCGCGGCGATGACGACCAGCGAGGAGTGCTACTTCTGCGGTCGGAGGGTTTACGCGCTGGAGCGCATCAGCGCCGAGGGGAAGTTCTTCCATCGCAGCTGCTTCACCTGCCAGCGGTGCGGCATCACGCTCCGACACGGAGGATACACCTTCGACCAGAACACGGGTGAGCAAAATTATTATTCTAATTATTATTATTATTTATTCTAATTTGGTGAATTTAGTACAACGCAAACATGCAGTTATAACTAAAAGAAAGGAGGGAAAAGAAGTAACTAATTTGACTGAATTTAAGTCAATAAGTAATGACAAACAGGTGGGTAAATTAAAATAAATCGAATTGATGATATAATAATAATAATAAAGAAAATTGGCTTTTCTGGTCATGACAGAGGAAACGGGGCAAAGACTGGTGATAATAATACCGATAATAGGAATTAACAGTGATGACGAAAAATTATATTAAAATAAATAAAAATAAAATAAAATTGGAGTATTGACCTAAATATTTGCAGTGTGTGTGTGGGGGGAGAGGTCAGATGGAGGGCAGGAATTGTTAAGGGGATGTATTTAATTAAAAATAATAATAAAGCATTATGTACAAAAAAAGAAAAGCAAATTTTCTTCAGCAGCCTCTTTGTTTGTTTGATGTTGTATTATTGAGTATAAAGTTGTATTTCTGGTTTCAACAGCCTGTAGTAAAACCAGGATAAGGTTGTCCTTCTTTAAGTGAATGCCATTTATTTATTTGTCACAATTAATAATTTGTGCCTGGATGCCCTTTTTAAATGAGGTCTCAGTCATGACTGAAAGATGATTAATAATGTAAGAAAAACAGCAGCTTTTTTTTTTTTTTTTTTTTTTTCTTCATCCTTAAGCACGTCAACATTCATTTGTCAACTCCTGTTATTGTCTTTGTTTTTGTTTTTTAACCCCCGACGTTCCCCACAGGGAGATTTTACTGCGAGCTGCACGGCGACGAGCTGCAGCTGGCGAGCGGTGCCGAGGCATCTTGCGAGGTGGGTCACTGAACCGAACAGATGCAAGACTCCATGTTGGATCCTCGTGAACGTTACACAATCTTCTGTTGCATCATCGGTGGCAGCGGCGCTGACTCGATCGACAGCAACACATCTAACGGGCCCGATTTGCTAAGATCTCAAAATGAAAAGGGCGTTTATTCTGAAAGTTTGGTGGGCGGGACGTAGTAGCGTTGGGTTTCCAAATATGGTCACTTCCTGCTGTTCACAAACAAGAATATAACAACAAGAAAGACTGTTTGGGAGATTATCTGCGAGATCCAGATCAGTCGATGAGATTCAGAGAACATGGCGAGATGTTAGGCGAAAAATAAAATAAAAATTGCCATATGATGATAAGAATATTAATATATGTATAATGATAATTTCCCCTCCCAGAATTTTGCAGGTTCAAGTAGAAACTTGCATGTGGATTCAGCCAAACGCATGAAATGGACACGGTGTGTTAAATGTCACATTTGAAAGACGCAGTCTTCGCCGCACGTCGTTAGTCGATCAGCCTGGACGTTTTTTTGTTGGTGTTTTCACTCTTTTACACACAAACCTTTCAATCAGGCCTTAAAGGTCTGTTTTAACGTGTGTATGTAGTCTGTGGATTTCCATATGAAATCAATACATTTTTCTCTCCTTAGGTCAGCAGAGGAAACGACCAAGAAGCCAACGGGGAGAACGGACTTTCCAGCGACGACTACACGCTGTCTCCGTCCGACGAGGAGCTCGAGCACACGCTGGACGGTCCGTCGTCTCACGAACACGACCGGCTTTTACACGAATCCAAAGAGGAGCCCGAGGAGCAGCGAGCCTCCCAAACTCCCTCAGATCCTCCGGCTGAAAGCGCGGCGGCAGCACCACCCGCCAAGGAGGGGGCGGGTCCCGTCCCAAAGCCGCGCCTCTCTCAGCAGACCACGCCCACCTCTCAGCCCTCCCCTCCGGTAGCAAAACCGCGCACGCTCCAACTGTCCAACCCGTCCGCTCCGGAGGGATGTAAAGACGTCTCCAAACCGGGACCGGACTCCCGTCCCAAACAGTCGCTGCGGAAGCTCCAGTTAACCGACGAGGAGAAAAACCAGCTGGTGAACCTGCAGAGTTTGAGCGCCGACTCGGACTCGGAGACCCACGGCGGCTCCTCCTCCTGCTCCTCTTCCTCCGCCAACGCCGGCGGCCCCTCCAAGCCGGAGGGGCTGGACGGGCAGGAGGAGGAGGGCTACTGGAGCGGCAGCACCGCCAGCTACTTCCGGGAGAAGAGGAACCGGCGCTGCTTCAGGAGGAAAGAGATGCCGAGCGGGCAGACCCGGGTGCGATCCAAGTTCTCGCCCTGGAACCTGTCGTCCCCGAGGATCAGCAGAGACGCCCGGCTCAGCGTCCTCGTTAATCATCCGGGGAGAGTCGGTGAGCTGAATCTCTCTTTGATCCTGGATGAAGGAGGAAAAAAAAAAAAAAAAAAAAAAGGGTTGCGGGCGGGGGGGAAAAGTGTTTCCTGAGTTTATCATTATACAATTTTTTTTTTCTTTCTCTTCGTGCCCCAGAAACAACTTTCAGACACGTCCACAGCGCCTCGGAGGAGGGAGTCGACGGGGACGACGACGACGACGACGAGGAAGACGAGGAAGACGAGATGTTCGAACAGGACGACGGCGACTTGTTTGACGAGAAAGTGAGATGATGTTGTTGTTTTTTTTTTATTTCACACGATCGACCGGCCGCTACGTTTTCAGCAGCGCGCTCACGACGACGACGACGTCGTCTCTTTACCTTCAGTTTCAGACGGCGCCGTCGGACCCCGCCGAGGTGGAGAGGGTGGAGTTGATGAAGATGAGGACGTTGAAGCGAAGAGCCAAGATGAGCGAACTGCAGCGACTGCGCAAAGCTCAGGTCGGTGTTTCAAAACTCCTCATTTTACTGGTCAGCAGCTTCTCCAACTTAAAGAAACGGTGAACTGAATTAATTGTTTTAATTTGAATTTTCTTTGGTTTTCAAGGATATCTGTTCATCATTTATAGTTATTATCCAGATTAAGATTTAAAATTTGCAACTACGTTCCAAACACCTGGGAATTTGACGCCAAAACAGCAAGACGAGATGCTGTTGCGTCGCCATAGCAACAACTCCCCGTTCTACTATTTTAACCGCTCGGTTTTCAGGCCGTCTCGTAGCTGATAATAAGATTTGTAGCATTTTTTAAAAACGCGACTGAGGATAGTGAACCGTGAGTTACTTGCAACAGCTGCGTGTTTGTGAGAAAATGTTTGATAAAATGTTAAAAACAAGAAGAATTTGGAGCTGCACAGAATAATCAGGCGTATTAAAGTTTTAAGGAGGTTTTTATTGTCATCCCAGACATCAAAGGAATGAAATTCAGTTCCTAAATTCCAGTTTAGCACAATAATATTTTTAAAAAAAAGAACAATAAGAACAAAAAATTCGATAGCAATTTACTGCATTGTTTTTCCATGCAAATTTATGCCGTGAATTTGAGACAGCAGATCTCTCCTGTTTGGTAAATAAAATAGCGAGCGGTGGATCTGACTCGATCTGATCGGAAACACGGCGATACAACGTCCCGCCCACCGATAGCTGTAACCTGACTGCGCCACGGGCCTGTCAATCAAACAGACACGCCCCTCCCTAAAAACACGTTTTTTTTTTTTTTTAAGTTTATTTTCTAATTAATGACGGATTATTTTCAGATGGACCTCCAGAAAACGAATCTGGAAGAGTGAATGCAGCGAATGACATACAGGAAACTTTATTGACTGAGAATTTCATGAGAGAAGTTGAATGGGCGTCTATGGACCTGGAGGCTTTTTGGAGCCGACCTCTAGTGGCACTCGGCGGTATTACAGCTTAAGGCGCTTCAGCGTCGGTCTCTTTTTTTCGGAGCCCGAAGCTACGTCCAACTTTTATATACAGTCTGTGGTTGGATTTCATTATCGTGATTTCAAATTTTAATGTTTTTATCCAACTTTTCAGTCCATCCAGAGACGACTGGAGGAGATCGAGGTGACCTTCAAGGACCTGGAGGACAAAGGCGTGGTGCTGGAGCGAACGCTGCGAGGAGAGGCCGGTAAGAACCGAACGTCAACGTCACGCCTGGTGTTTCTTAAAGCTCATTGTTCTCAGTTTTCTGAAGTTTTGTTTTTTTATGGAAAACTTCCTTATTCTTTATGACTGGACTCATTTCAACTGATTTTCACAGAAAGTTTCTGCTTCCATGTGAATAAAAAGTTGTTTCTTGCTCAAAGAAGACGCGATTAAAGTCGTTTACAGTAAACAAAGTCTTTAATCTCCCTGTAAAAGAAAATTAAGAGGAAGATCCACAAAAATATCCATTTTATTTATTTTTAAAAAAACAAAAACATTTTTACATGCACGTAAACGCACCAGTTTGTCTTTTAGACCAGAAAAATAGGAAATCAAATGTTTATTAACGAGAATAAACGCTTTAATTCCGTAAGTCGGCTGAATTCATGGACAGCAGCTTTCTAGGATTCACCAGACACTCACTCACGTGGATGTCGTGTCAGATGCAGTAAATAAATCTTCTTCCCCACCACTTTATTTAGACTTTCCAACATGTCATCCTCTTTTACTCCCTCCCCCTCCCCCCCGTCATGTACGAGACACCCTAACTCTTCCTTTTTTTTAAATTTTTGTTTCCGTCCTGCAGGCAGCAGCGGTTCTCCCGACGCCATCGAACACTGGATCCAGCTCGTCCACGAGAAGAACGCGCTGGTTACCGAGGAGTCCGACCTCATGGTGGCGTAAGTGTGACACCCCGTCCACCCCCCCCCCCCCCAGTCAAACGTCCTCGTGACGCTGTCAACGTGACTCGGCTGATGTTTTGTTCTCTTCTCTCAGGTTTCGACAGCTGGAGCTGGAAGACAAGCAGAGCACGCTGGAGTTGGAGCTCCGGAAGTTCATGGAGCTGAACGGTGGGTAACGGCGAGGTTTGGACGTGGTTTAAACGGATCGAGCCGACCTACAAAACGAGCGCCGGTTGTGTCGAACCGAAGGCGAGCTCGGGGCCTTCGTTTGCTCCACTAATGAGATCATCGATGCCTTTTTTTCTTTTCTTTGTTGTCACCCTAATTCTGCATTCAGTACGTTTTCTGCAATTTTTTTTTTTTTTTTTTTTTTTTTACATCGGCCCCAGTTGTCCTTTTGTTTATGGAAGTAAACAAATTTGATATAATTTTATTCGCCGGCCGTGTTTTGCAGCGTCGATGTCGTCGCGCTAACGACCTCCCTCGAATCCATTTCACAGTGAATTTGATTCATCTTTATTTACTGAATCGGACAAATCTTCTGCTCAATCCAGGCAAAGTCACAAGACAACGTTGTTTAGAAGAAGAAACGGAAGCAGAGGAACAACACAAGTTTCCAAATGACTCTAAATCAGCATCTATTTTTTCCTCTGAGAGCTTCTTTGACAAAAAAAAGTGTCATGTTTCTTCACATAGCTGAGCTCCACCCAAACCAGCTGAATAAGCTTCTTTTATGTGGCCAGTAACAAACTGATACTTGGCACCCAAGCGGCAACCAGCGGTGACGTCACCCGTCGGTTTGTTGAACGGCCGTCATGAAGCCTCCAGTTCTTTGCCAGCTCGGAGCAGGTTTAGAGCAGGAAGTGACCATATTTGGACGAATTTCTTTTCCATTTTCGAGCTTTAGAAAGAGAAGTCGCCGACTTCTAAGTATTAAAACTAAACAAGAATTCCATTCTGTCGTCATCGGTTGCACCAAAACATTTCAACAAGACATTTCCTTTAACATAGATAATCTTAACTCATCGTAATGAGGACAACACCGAAGAAAATGGGATTTCTACTCAACTTAAATTCACGCAGCCTGTTTTCCTCCCGGATGTTTTTCTATCTGCCAACTTCAAAGTTCAGAGGAAGGATTCCTGGGACAAAATTATCCACGATTTGACTACATGTTTTGTCATTTTAACAAGATCCCTTGACCATTTCGTGTTCAAATGTTTCAACTTTCGTCTAGTTTTGTTCATGCCGCATGATGAAATGATTTATTATATATTTTGTAGTTCAGCTTCCTCAACAAAAAAAACACACGAAGCTCCTGCAGCCTTCGGAGACTTGAGCAGTTTTTAGTGCTTCTCTGAGTAATCCATCCCTGAAACGACGGCGCTGTACGTTGGAAGCGTTCGTCGCCGCTCTGCTGGTTTCTTTTGTCCAAAAAGAGACTCGACTTTGAAGCAATTTTAATCCACATTTTGCTGCGCAAGAAAACATTTTAATGTCGAGTTCGTCAAATCCAGTGAATAATTTCCAAATTTAAAATGTCCTCCGTGTGACAATTTTTGTTTAAACAGGGATTTTTTTTAATTTTTTTTTTTGCCTAATTGAATTCAATCCGTCTGCTATTACATTCAAATATATTAGATTTGGATGAAATGTATTTTTCCACATAAAAAGGACTGAATTCTTGTCTTTCTGTTAAATTGAATTTGCCCTGCGAATTCTTTGTGGCCAGTATAAAAACGATCGAGTACTAAGGCAGACGTTAACATGACTATAAATGTGAACTTTCTCCTTTTTCAAATGTTCAAAAAGTAGAGTTAAACCTTCGGGAGTCTTTTGGAGACTCGCTGACGGGAGTTTTTGATGCCGTGAAGGAGATGAATTCCTGACGAGTAAAAACAAACAATACTGGGAAACTTTCCCACCAGGACTCGTCTGAAAAGCAAACGAGCACCTTTCGTACACGAGGGGCAAATCTGGAGTGCTAAAATATATTAATATATTCAATAAAACAAAAAATAAGAATGCTGATGAAGAGGGAGATCAACCAATCACATGACCTCACTTAAAACAAAACAAAAAGTGGGCGGAGCTTCCAAGCTTCATGTAACTTTTTTTTTCTGGAATTTCTTTTAATGTTTTTCGTTCTTTGTTGTTTTCAGTTGTTTTTTTCCCGTGTGTCAAAGGCACATTAAAAGAAAAAGGCTTCATATCTGCAAAAACAAATCTTGTACAAGACGGTCGGTTTGTCTTGAGTCTAAAATGTAGACTCGACACGCTGTGTGTACACAGGTATATATGATTTGACGTGTACATGCGTGTTTTTTTTTTATCTGACAGACAAGACCACGGAGCAGCAGGCCGAGGAGGAGCGCGTCCTGCAGCAGATGATCGAGGTGGTGGACATGAGGGACTCTCTGGTGTCCTTCCTGGATGAGAAGAGGCTGAAGGAGATGAGCGAGGAGCAGGAGGCCTTCTCCATCATGGAGGCCAAGCGTCACTCCAAGGCGGGATCTCAGGTTCACTGGGCGTAAGGCTTTAAAAAAACAAAACAAAAAACTTGCTTCTTCTTTTTTTTTTTTTTTTAAGACATTCAGAAAACCTGGAAACTTTTTTTTTTTTTTTTTTTTGCAAAAGCCAAAGGCGATACGGCCTCGTTGTGGAAAGGTGACGCACCTCCGGCGGGTTTCAGGAGACCGGATGTTGGATATCGGCCTCTAGAGGGCGACATAAGCCCCGGAGGCCTTTGACTCGAGCCTCGGCCCGCAACGTGACCGCACGTGAAAAACTATCTTTGGCGTGTGCTGCGCTTTTATCGAACGGGCCGCCACACTACAGATGATCGGCGTCGGGACTCGGCCCCGGTTTAGTGTCGGAAAGTCGGGATTTTAAAATCACGGCGCCGGGACACCCGCTCGGGTTCGGAGCTTTAGCGATAGATCTTAGCCTGGAAAAACAACGGGACGGACGTGTTGCCGGGAAATAGTTTGATGTTGATTTTACTTGTGTCATCATGGGTACACGCATAATACGTATATCTATCTTTAGTATTTGTATACTGAGTATAAATATGACAGAGGTTTAAAAAAAAAAAAAAAAAAAAAAGGAATTTAAACTATTAGAATGATTAATCATTTTATCATTTCTCAACGTTATTGAGTTTTTGTAGCACTTCCCGCTGGTCACCGCGTCCTCTCCTGATCGCACGTTAATCTCGGGGGCGGATCGTTCGGTCCTCTCGGATCAAAGAGTTAACCGTTTTCACTGATGGCCTTTTCGACAGCCGGCTGCTCCGTTTTTTTTTTATTATTGTTTTTTTTTTAATGCGGTGGTGTATCATATGATCACGTGATGGGAGGGTGGGTTGGGAGGGGGGGTCAAAACAGACTGGTTTCATCTATTTATCATCTGCAGGTGTTCCCCATTCATGTTTTGGCTGAATGGACGCAAACCAGACAAAGAGCAGTTTGTCGTTAGTCGAAAAAAGAAAGGAAGCCTTATATATTCATTGTCCTGCTGCCATTTTTTGTGCCACCTGGACGCCACTTCACAGTATATCAAATAAAGATCATGCACTTTGATGTTTGTGGGAGTTGTAGTTTCTCTGAGGAGCTGCTGTAAATACTGTAGTTATATAAAACAGAAGAGCACGCTGCTGTTCTGGCGTCTGACCTCTGGGGGGCGTACTCTGCCGCTACATTGAAAGTAAACTGTGTGAAACACCGGAGAGGGAGGAGGGAGGGGGTGGGGACGTCTCAGATTATCAGAGGTGGAGGAAGTGTCGAGCTCCTCTACTGAAGAAAAAGTGGAAATCATAAAATGTTTGTTAATAAGCAATTTGATTCGCTGTTTCTGTTCATTTTAATGACAGGTGCCAATAATCAACATAGAAACTGTACTACGGAGGGCTAACTGTCCACTCGTATGCCATTAAATCACAGAAAAGGAATGAGATGATGTCATTAAAGAGTCCAACAACAACAAAAAAGAAGCTTAAACAACACCTGAATGTCGACATGAGCTGTCAATCTTGGTAGGAAAATAATTTCACGTAGAAGAATCACATTTCATGTCAAGCAGCCACATTTAAAGAGGAAATCCTGGAGAATATGAAATTACATGGAGCCTGTCGGCACCGACGAAGCAGCCAAATAGAAAAGTGTTTCAGGGATTTTTAACCCCGGAAACGGGACAAATATTTTACAAATATGAATATTTCTCAGACCTCATAATCTAATATGAAGACGGATGCAGGAGGACAGATGTTCTGAATTTAAGCATGAAGGTGAATAACTGCAGCCCTGTCTTATACATACATACATACATATATATGTATAGGTGTGTGTGTGTGTGTGTATATATGTATGTATATGTATGTATGTATGTATGTATGTATATATGTATGTATATATATACGTGTATATATGTATGTATATATGTATACATATGTATATATATATATATGTATGTGTATATATATATATATAGAATAAACTTCGATAATTACTTTCTGTAACCTTGGTTACGTTCAGATGTCGCACGTCGGTCGGTAGTTTCATGAGCTCTAATTTGACTTTAATCTCGGGTTATGTGAGCAACGAACGCGTTTAGCAGCGACCGAAGCGACTTGCGTAACAGCGAAAGCACCAAAATAACCTTTTTTGGTTGTTTTTGTTTTAACGGGACTGAAATCCAGATTATTTATACTGGATTGTTTCTCTGAAGATGATGACAAGTGCCTCCTGTGACTCCTCTTCAGGTGCGAGAAGTTTCACTTTTCCACCGACGGACCGGATTATATAAAACAAGCGAGCAGCTGCTTCTTCCGATTAGTTTAATCCCGTCGACTGCAACGGATCCTAAACCGCCGTCGCTTGATGAGTTGATCGATGTCTGCGGACGTGACGTGGCACGATGACGAGCAGCGACTTCATTATCGCGATTTAAAAAAAGGCCCAAAAAGTAGTTCAAAATATTCAGAAGTAAAAAAGTCTCCCATTTTATTATGTGATAAACTAATGTGCATTTTAATTTTGTGGTCGGCGGAGAGGTTGTTGTTGTTGTTTTTTTACCCCATTTTAAATTTTGGTTCCCTACAAATCTTATAATAGAAATAATGTCACCCAGTTTTTAATTGAAATCAGCTTTGTGTAAAATTATATTTCATAAATTCCTCATTCTATTTGTCTTAAAACGGTCTTGTTGCACCAGAATTAAAACCGCGATCTTTTTCCTAAACCTAACCACGTTTTTTTTTGTTTTTTGTTTTTTGCCGACCACATAAGACGCTGTACTTTTCTTGCCGAGCGTGACGGACACAGTGACCTCTAGTGGCGTCCTGTGTGTATTTCATGCATCAGCGTGATACCGAGTCATCGTATTTCTAGTGTTTTGTCAGTATTGAACTTTACTACCACCTACTGGATAACAAGATGTATTGCATTTTAGTAGACTAAATGCAATCTCGCAATGTTAATGAAAGTGAAAAATAATTTGTTCAAATGATTCGGATCCGCTCCAAAATTTCATGGTTTCTTTCTCGGCAGACGGGTGAACAACAGGCCGAGTTTCGTGGCCGGTATTCGTTTTTCCATCATCTTTTGCCGACCAACGCTGGAACACCGCACCAAAAAAATAAAACTTGTTGGCAGAAGTAAAAAAAAAAAAACAGCCCGTTTGTGTTTGGCCTAAAAAAAAAACGGTTAGGTTTTTTTTTGTTCATTATAATTCTACATTTTGCAATAATTTGTACGATTCCTTGAGCAGTTATTTCCACTTTCTTAATCACAGTAACTCCGACCTGTTTGACATGCGTCAAACCTTTTCTTATAACAGCTGCCGTTTCCTGGAACTCTGATCTCTTCTGATTGAAACCACGTTGACTCATTCTGGCTCTTAAAAAAAAAATTAAAAAAAATCACTTGAAATTGGAAGACGACCGTGACCGCCTCTTGAACCGGTATCCATGACGACGTGACGAGCGCATTCAGCTTTTGATAGTCTATCTGTCTGCAGCTCACGCATTAAAAAAAAAAAAAAAAAAAAAACCTCAGGTAGTGGAGTCTCTGAAACTCGTCCTGGCAGATCAACACTGCAGCTGATTTATTCACCTTCAGGTCACGTCTGCGTTAATGCAGCCGAATATTGACATTTAATTTTGAGATGTTGGGGAGGATAACTGGCGTCCGCGGTGTGAACGGAGAGAGCCGGACGCGTCACGACCGTGACCCCTCCTTCAGCGGCTCGGCGTGCGGCAGGTGACACGAGCAGATTATCGTATAAGCCTGTTAAAGTTTGCCGCCGGAGACCGCAGCGTGCCGAGCAACATGCTTACGGACTAAATGCTGCCGTCTGCGGCTCAGCTGTGCGCGAAATTGACGTGAAAAACAAACTTCCCCAAAGATGTTTCTTTCAACTTTCTTTGTGCTTTGCGTGTTAAAAAATAAAATAAAAAAAAATAAAAAACACTTTTAGGTTTTGTGCTAACGTTATCTTCAAAACTACAGGAAAACGTGTAACTGTCACGCCTCGGCTGGCCAAAGCGTGGCAGTTTCACGTTTTTGCCGTGTGAAGCGGGTTTGCAAAGAAACTGCTTCCAGCTTCAGATGTGAAAGATCTTTATTACACAGGTTGTTTTTTTTATTGGAAAGTAAAAAAGAAACGTAACATTTGTAAGTATATTATAAACCTCAAAAGTAACATTCACCGCCTCATCGGTATCCCGTTAATAATATATAAACTACTGGTAAATTATTTATTATATAGAAATATTACATTTTAATTGAGGTTTTTTTTCCTGTTTTATTGTCTAACAATCCAAATCAATTTAATGTGGCTTTTTTTTTTCCACTAATCATGCCAAGTAAAAAGGAGAACGTGTGTTAAATGAATTACAAATCTAAAATACAAAATCAAACTTTGCATAAGGATTCACCTGTTAAATGATAATTGGTGCAGCCAATAGGTTTTTAGCAGTCACACCATTATTCAAATTTGAATTCAGCCATAAATCTTCATCAAATCTGTTTTTGATTTAAAGCTGTAAAACGACAGAACATTAAAATACCAGCGAAGGTGAGTAATTTTCATAGAAACTATCAATAAGCCTTTTTTATTTATTTATTTATTTTACAAACGGTGCCTTGGCAGTGGTGTCCTGTTGTCATGGCAATATCCACTGATACTGTATTCAGCGCCTTGACGCACCACTGATCACGCGCTCATCCATCAGTCATGACAAACCTGGGGAACTCGCGGTGCGCGTGCACGTTTTTGACTCAACAGCTGTCCCGTTTCTGCGCAGGACGCGTTGTTTGTTTTGCTTTTTGCTTCTTCTTCTTCTTTTTTCTTTTTTTTTTTTCTACAAAAACCTTCATCCGAGAGGAGAAAGAAGACGATGAAGACGATGCAGCAGCAGCAGCCCGAGCTGAGCTTAAAGTCACAATGAGCAACCTGTGAGACAGCCTCCCCTCCCCTCCCCTCCTCCTCCACCTCCTCTTCCTCCTCCCTCCCCTCGGAGATGTCCGTGGATGTAATCTCCACCGTAACAACAGGTATTTGCAGGATCCCAGACGAAGTAATCGGTGCAGACCTCGACGAGCTTTCGGCAGGAGAGTCAGAGCAAAGCTCCGGCAGCGCAAAGTCTCTCGGTGAGTCGAGTCAGCTGTTTGATGCTCAATCTAACTTCTGTTCTTCTTCTTCTTCTTCTTCTTGGCACACTTTCACTTGAAGGGCTGCAGGTGGTTTGTTTTGAGGGGGGGGGGGAGAACGGTGTTTTTCTCATTTGTACTCCAGCGCGTAATTTGGGTAGTTATTATTATGATTATTATTATTTATTATTATTTGGTGCTCCGTGTTTTATTATCACGATGAAATCCAGGAGTCCCAAACCTGCAGGTGTTTAGTGGTTACGGATCTGTGAGGCTCGAGCTCGAGCTGAATCTCTGATCGGTCGCAGATTGTGCCGCAGAGCGAGCGATCTGTCGGCGGACGCCCGCAGTTCTGTGAGCGCAAAGAGGAGGAGGTGCACGACGCGTCCGTCCGCGTCCATCAGTGCGTCTGTTTGCTTTCTGTCACATTATTTATCGGTGTTAGTATCTCTTTTTTTTTTTTTTTTTTTACATCAAAGCCAAAACGTGACTGGACTGTAAATCTGCAGGTACAAGGAGAGAGGGGGAAAAAAACAGACTCCTCTGCAGTGAAAGATTGTTGTTGTTGTTGTTGTTGTTTTTGCAGATTGCAGAAATGTGGGACTCTGTTGCATGTTTTGGACTTTTGCACTTTAGCTTTGTGTTGCTAAATTGTGCTTTTGGTTCCTCTGCTGAAATGTTCTGGGCTGGGCTGCAAAACAACAACAACAACATCCTGAAAGAAAGAATGACTGCAGCTTTTTTTCTTTATTTTTGCGGGGGACATCAGACCCTCAAATCTCATCAGTGTGTAAAAGAAAAGATTTTTTTTTTAAATCAATTCAGACGCTCCAAAAGTAACATCAGAAACATTAGGTTTAAAAACAAATAATCATGCATAGACTGAAAACATGAAAGTTAATAACCTAAAAATCAAAAAAAAAAAAATCTTCATCTAATTCTAGATTTAAATGTTTATACCACCTGTTATTTTTTTTTTTTAATTTCAGAGATTTATTTTTTCCATTTAAAGTTCTTTGTTCGAGTCTGTTCTTTGGTATTTAAGCCTGCCACGAGGTCAGGTCTCCAAATCAGTAGTTCCTAATCCATTATATAAGAGAAAAAGCGGGCAGGACACCAAACCAGGTAACCTGTTCACGTAAGATGTTCTTAATCCCTCCACGTACCTTTTTTTAGTTTTATCGGATAAGTCCTTCTTTCCCACGCTCTAATCTTTAAAGATGTTCTTTTCATCTCGGTAAAAAAAACAAAAACAAGTATTTTGTCTTACTGCAATGAGCGCATGTCTCGGTGTAAGTTGTTCCTAAATAACTGGTCCTCTGGGGTTTTTTTTGGGGGGTGGTGGGGTAGGGAAAGTTTTATTTTGAAATGCGTATTTTATTTTGAAATCCATATTTTCTGGATAGCTGCATGGGAGTGGGGGAGGAGGGGGAGGGGGAAGGGGAGACCCACAGAGTGACCTTTGTGTGACGGATTAGCGCTCGGCCTTTATTGATATGTATGGCCGCAGCGCCGCTGTCCTGCTGCCCGCGCGCTCGTTACAGCGGACGGATTATCGGCTGTCGGACAGTCTGAGCGGCCGAAGCTCCAACCTTCACACACCTGCCCTCCTCATCATCACGACACCTCAGTAATCCCAAAGCACCGATGTTGAGGGAGTCTGAATATGAAGCCTGGATTCTTTTTTTGTTTGTTTGTTTGTTTGTTTGTTTGTTTGTTTGTTTCTGTTAATGCCGGAATTAAAAAAAAAAAAAAAAAATTAAAATTGTGTTTTTAAGTGACATCTTTATTTCTCATCTCCTGAACTCTTAAAAAAAAACAACCAAAAAACCAGAAATCCCTGCTGAAGCGTCTGAGGAGATGGGGCGCCAAGAGGCCGACTACGTGTGGAAGAAGGACACGGAAAACATCCAGGAGATCTTCGACATCATGCACGAGTTGGGATCGTAAGTCGCGTTCAGTCGTTTTTCTTTTATTTGTTTGCGAGATGGTTTTTTGGGTTTGTTTTTTTTTCCCTTCCAGTTGCACCGAGGTGCCGACAACGTGATCACGGACCCGGGACATGCTGTTTGAGTTGCAGGACAGATTACCGCTTTGATTGGATTGACATAAGGAGGCCGACTTTACCGGAGACTTAGACAACAAGACGCTTCGGCTGCGTGGGGAGGGTTCGTCTGACTACCCCCGAGTCAGCACAAAAAAACCACACATCAACTACATTTTTTTTTTTTTCTTCAGATTCAAAAGAGAAAGCAGAAAACAAATCAGCGCCTGTTTTAATAATCGACTCATTATTTAGATCATTTTTAAGCAGGAAGTATCAAATCTCTGCTTCCAGCTTCTCAGTATTGAACTTTTTTTGTTTGTTTTGTGTGTTTGACTTTTGGTCAGACATTTTAAAAAATACATTTAATAACATCATATTTGGCTTGATTGCCATTATTTCACTTTTTTTGCAGGGCGGGGCTGCATTTTAGAGACAAAACAATAAACAAAGTAAAACAGAAAATAACTAATCAGTTGTTAAATAGTGAAAATAATCAATAATTGCAGCCCTAAAAGTAAAAAAAAAAATAATAATACTAGTTGGTGTGAATTTAAATTGGACCTAAAGCAAAATTTTACAAAACTAAAACGATGAAATCCACCTTATGTTGATGCTCGGTATACCGTCTTGTTTGTGTCGGTCTCATTTTTTTCTGCCACATCGGCGGAAAAAAGGTCAACGTGTCCTCGAGCGGTAGCCGAGTTAGCGACTGATTGAAGGACGGGAAGCCGACGGTAAATAAAGGCGCGAGAGAGGAAACGCTGAAGATTCTTTTGAATCTAAAAACATAATTGGACCCCGAAGGCGTCTAATAAAGAGGTCCGATCAGTCTGCGGATGTTAGTTTTATTTCCCCCAACACACTTTTAAAGAAAAAAATAAATAAATAAACCCGCAGCACCGTTATTGGAAAAGTATATGAAGACGCGTTGGAACAACGAGTTCCCTTCGACTGAATGATGCAACCGAGAGACACGGGAGAGACACGAGGGACACGAGAGAGACGCCGCCAGCAGACCGGCTCCTCTGCTTCTACGTCGATGTTGACGGTGTCGACAGACGCCGGCTCCTCTCCGTGTTTTGCCCTCCGCCCGGTGTCAGCTTACACTTTCCATCACAGTCAAAAAACAAAAAGGGAAGAAGGATCCAGAAGGTCCTCCACGCAACGGGAGCGCTGCCTCGAAGGTCGGAGGACCGTGAAGGAGCCCCTTGAGTCCTCCATGAGTTTTAACGGGAGGACATTTACACGCTGAAGTCGGAAAACGAGCTCTCGGGGGGGAAAAAAAACGAGGCGGTTGAAGCGACAGGAAGTGAAGCGCTGCGATGACGTCGTCGCGGCAGCTGGTTCCCGTGTGTGTGTGTGTGTGTGTGTGTGTGTGTGTGTGTGTGTGTGTGTGTGTGTGTGTGTGTGTGTGTGTGTGTGTGTGTGTGTGTGTGTGTGTGTGTGTGTGTGTGTGTGTGTGCGCGTCTTCTAACGTTGACGCTTCATCAGCAAACCATCTGCAGGAACTCGAACCGTACATCGGTTGTTTTGTCGTTAACCCGGCGGACCGCCCGCGTCCCCTCCCAGGACGAGTCGCGGCGTCCCTTGCGGCCCGTCCTCAGACCTTCCCCGACCCGTCTTTGAGCCGTCCCGTTGTGTCCCGTCCTGCTCTGTTCTCTACGTTGAACTCTGAACATGCTGAGTTTCTTGACCTCTGCCCCTCGAGCCCTCGCCGGGCGCCGCCGGTTTCCGTTGCGTCAGGGATAAAGACGCCCTAATCCGACCCGGTGAGACAACTATTCCCAGAACGGCGCCGAAGATAGCGATGGCACCGAACAATAAGCTCCTGGCATGCGAATAGTTAATCCACCAGCAGGTCTTGATTGGAAGCTTTAATTCTGCTGTTTGTGCGCCGGCGTTCGTGTTGTTGGGTTTTTTTTATTCTGACGCGCTTCGAGGAATTCGATCGGGAAGTTTCCAAAGCGAGGAGAAAAAACAAACAAACAAAAAACATGATTAAACTGCTGTAAAACATCCATTTTAATTCAATATAAATGCAGCTGAAAGAATTTTAACTCTCTGGAGTGAATGAGGAAATAAAAAAGATGGAGGCAGCAGCCAGTTAGCTTAGCTTAGCATTAGTTTATATATGGATGTATGGTGGAAAAAAAAAAATCAAGCCTGGCGCTTTCCAAAGGAAACTATCTGCTTTCTAGCACCTCTAAAGCTTAGTGATGAATCATTATAGCTCATAGGTTTAATTAACTCCAAAAACGAAATGTAAAAGTCTCCATTTGTGGTTTTTAAGGAGGTTAGAAAGCTCCAAAATAATAATAAAAAATAATATAGTTTCACAGATTCAGGTTGTTTCTCTCTGTTTTTTGGTCTTTATGTTAAATAAAAGCTGACCTACTTCTGGCTGTGGGTTCATATTTAGCATAACAACTGAAATCAATCTGGCGTCTTAAACTTATTGTGAGACATAAAAAAAAAAAAAAAACAGTTCAAAACATCTGCAAATAAATTGTACTCTCTTCATCATCAGTAACGTCGTGTCCGACGCGTGTTTGTTTCCCAGCGGCGCGTTCTCCGAGGTCTACATGGTGAAGGAGAAGAAGACGGGGAAGATGTTCGCCATGAAGTGCGTGAAGAAGAAACAGAAGCAGGATCTGAACCTGGAGAACGAGATCGCCGTGCTGAGGAGGTAAAAAGCCCATTTGACTTATTTGACTTTGTATTCATTTGTTTTGTTTTTTTGTACATGTAGTTTTGTGCGTATTTTTTATTTTGCTCTTATTTTTTTCTAAAATAATTATTGTGATCTATCGTACTTGATGTATATGTATTTGTACATTTTCTTTTACCGTGTGCAGTTTTTTGGGGGTTTCTTTGCTGCTGTAACAACTGAATTTCCCCACTGTGGGATTAATAAAGTCTAAAAGTAAAAACCTGTGAATTTTAAATTCCCTCAGAAGTCAGAAAGGAAGGACTCCTGATCTGCTTCCTTTTTTCTTTTTTGTGTGTGTTGAACTTCTTTTTTCTTCCAAACAGAATCCAGCACGACAACGTGGTGGGGATGGAGGACTTCTACGAGAGTCAGACTCACTACTATCTCGTCATGCAGCTGTGAGTCGACCATTTTTTATTTTATATATATATATATATATATATATATATTATTACAGAACGGTCAGATTTATCTCATTAAAAAATGGGACTTAAGATGGATTTTTTCCTTCTTCTTTTTTTTTCCACCTTCCGACCGTCTCGTCATCGAAGGGTGGCGGGCGGCGAGCTCTTCGACCGGATCCTGGACCGGGGCGTTTACTCGGAGAAGGACGCCAGCAGCGTGATCCAGCAGGTCCTGCAGGCCGTCAGCTACCTGCACCAGAACGGAGTCGTGCATCGGGACCTGAAGGTACCACCCACGCAGCAAAACACGTATATACTACTCGATCTGGTTTTACATGAGATGTCATTACCTTTTCTTTCTTTGAAATGAATGCTTGTTCGTTCTCTCCGTGCAGCCCGAGAACATCCTCTACTACAGCCAGGAGGAAGACTCCAAGATCATGATCAGCGACTTCGGCCTGTCGAAGATGGTCGACAACGACATCATGTCGACGGCCTGCGGCACCCCGGGATACGTCGGTGAGGAGAACGCGTCTGAATAATGGAGGGGCACTTCACTGGGAATGGGGTCACCGGCACTTAAAGAACACGACGATTATTCATGATTTGTTTTGTGTTCACGGAAGCTAGACTAATTAGTTTTCGTCTGACTTTTCAGCTCCTGAAGTTTTGGCCCAGAAGCCGTACAGCAAGGCGGTGGACTGCTGGTCTATCGGAGTCATCACCTACATCTTGTGAGTGGCCGGATTTTTGCTTTGGTTTCAGGATTTTCAAAGTAAAAGCCTCTTCCATCCGGTCATTCCCGCCAACATCATTTCTTCGGAGGTCTTCTGAAACTTAACAAACGCGTTTGTTTTCCTTGCAGACTCTGCGGATATCCTCCTTTTTATGAAGAGAGCGAGACTCGACTCTTCTCCAAGATCATGAAGGCGCAGTATGAGTTCGACTCGCCCTTCTGGGACGACATCTCCGAATCTGGTGATTAAACTTTTTTTTGCGTTTGATCTGTTGTGTATTTGCGGAGCGCCGTATTCGCTCTAACTTGTGTGTGTGTGTGTGTGTGTGTGTGTGTGTGTGTGTGTGTGTGTGTGTGTGTGTGTGTGTGTGTGTGTGTGTGTGTGTGTGTGTGTGTGTCTTTGTTTTCGGATGTGCAGCGAAGGATTTCATCCGTAACATGATGCAGAAGAATCCCAGCATGCGCTTCAACACAGACCAAGCGCTCCGACATCCCTGGTGAGCGTCACTCATTGTTATTATAAGAAGATTTTAGTGTAAATATTGGTTACGATGCACCAAATTAAATTTAATGAAACGTTAAATTATATCATCTTTTATCTTTAATCTAATGAGATTATGCAACAATTCACCTTTTAGGTTATAAGCATTGACTGTATATAAAAGTGGACGTAGCTTCTTGGTCCGATGCAGAAGTGCCGTAAGATGCAATACCAGCGAGTGCCACTAGAGGTCGGCTCCAAAAAAGCCTCCGGCTCCATTGACTCCCATTCAACTTCTCTCATCAAATTCAAAATTAATAAAAAAAAATTCACAAATTGTTCTGGTGTTGTTAGCTAAAGTCGCTCCTTCTCGTTCGTTTTCTGGCAGTCCATCTAAAAATAATTGAATAAAAAAATTAGAAAATATACTTCAAAAAGCCGGCGTGGATTGTCTGTTTGATTGGAGCAGGAAGTGACCATATTTGGCAAGCTGGGGAGGAAGCGAGCGGAGGATCCGACTCGATCTTATTGGTTCCTACGTCCCGCCCACGGATAGCCGTAACCTCACTGCACCACAAGCCTGTCAATCAAACAGACACGCCCCCCCCCCCCAAAAAAAACAGGTCTTTTTGAAGCTTATTTTCTAATGAATGAGGGATTATTTTCAGAAAACTAATAAGAAGGAGCGACTTTAGCTAACAACACCGTAATAACTGGTGGACACATTTCATTGACTTTATTGGATGAGAGAAGTTGAATGGGAGTCTATGGAGCCAGAGGCTTTTTGGAGCCGACCTCTAGTGGAACTCGGTGGTATTGCAGCTTACAGCACTTCAGCGTCGGCCTCATTTTTCAGACCCATAAGCGTCTCTTCTGGTTCCAAACCGTTTCAATTTAACAAGTTCGGAGCGGTTTGTTTGTTGCCGCTTGAGTCCAAGATATTATATATATAAAATTGAATACTGTTATTTTTCAATTGTTTCTCCTCTAGGAAAAAGTAACAGTCAAACAACATTTTAATGTTTAACATTTTAGTGACACCACACTTATTGTCGCATCCACGAGGTGAAATACAGGAACAGGCGTCATCACAGATACATTCAGGATCTACCTTCACTTTGAAACACTTTTTTTTTTAAACTTTCTGTTACGCTATCTTCCGTTTTCCCAGGATTATCGGAAAGACGGCGCGGTGCCAGGACATCTACTACTCCGTCAGCACTCAGATCCAAAAGAACTTCGCCAAGTCGAAGTGGAAGGTTAGTCTGATTGATTTCTTGGCTCTGATGTCGTAAACTCGTTGAGGACTTGGAGTTTAAAGTAGATTAATCGGGTTCCTCCCTAAATCCTTCCTGATTAAAGGCAGTTAAATAAGATAGTGTTCTGTCAGCGCAACCGAAGTGTGCTTGATTGTTCTGCGGTAAAAAAAAATGAGTCAATAACATGAAGCTGTTCTCAACTGGTGGGTCGTGAACCACAAGTGGGTCACGGGGCAGTTTTTAGTGGGTCGTGGTTATAGTCTGTAGGGGAAACAGGAAAAACGGAATTTCTGATGCTGTGCTTTTATTTTGAAGGGCGTACGTTTTACTAGATTCTCATTTCTCCCGTTTTTGATCAGTTTTGGTGTCGTCAAAAGTCAATCTAACTGTTATCCAAAGGCAACTGGATCCACTTGAAATTATTGAAGATAATTCACCTCTCACCCAAAACGTCTCCAAGAAGTCCAGCTGCTTCTTTGACGGAAGTTATCTCGACTTTTAACGACACTTAGATTGACCGCAATCTGGAGGAATGAGAATCCTCTCCGATATATTTTTTCCATATTCCAGCTCCCATCGCAGCAGCCATTTCTCACCAACAGTGTCACGGCAGTAACCAGCAAAACTATAAACGTTGTAATATCATTTCTTCGCTCATATTTTAGCATCCTGTAAACAGAATCAGAATTAGACAAGTCAGCGTTTTTTTTTCATTCAGTTCAATTTAGATTCTCGAAAACTGATGATCATTTTAAATTTGTTGAAAAGTCTGTATGTTTTTAGTTCGTCGGGGTTTCACACCTAGTTGGACTTTTATTTTGTTAATTTCCCGTATTCAACAGGGCATAAAGTCAGAGTGTATTCCTGCACTATTTTTCAGTCAAATAAATCTAAGTGGCTGAAAAATTTCAAATATTTTAGTCGCGATTTAATAACTAAGAAAAAACAACAACCCGTGAGCTCACAGAGACCCGCCGGCGTCAAAGCGGCGTATTTCTTCTCGATGTCTCCCGAACATCGGCCATAAATAAATCTCGTCTTCGCCCGCTCCGCAGCAGGCCTTCAACGCCGCCGTCGCCATCAACCACATGAAGAAGCTGCAGCTCGCCCACTCCGACGTGATCCAGAAGCAGATCAGCATCCCGGACATCAAAGTGAGCGACGTGTCCTCCTCCGTGGGGAACCGCCAACACGCCGGCTCGGACAAACCCGAGGCCAGGGCGGCGGAGGTCAACGGGAACTCGCCGGTGACGCAGCACATGCCGCTGCCCGTCAACCACGTGGACCTGAAGAGCCACTTCCACCCGCTGAAGGCCACTCAGAGCCAGGGCACCGGGCACCACGCGCCCTCCATCGCCGACAAGGGGAAGCACGTCTACCACTCGGAGCCCGCCAACCTCAACGGGTTCGTGACACACCTCCCCTCCGGCGTTGAGAGTTTTTAGACTTCCCGATTATTTCGCCGCGGCGCCGGCTCACGCTTTTTCTTCTCTTTTGCTTTCAGGTGCGGTAAAAACCGCAACGGGAAGACTCTGCAGACTTTAGTTTGCTCGGTCATGTGAAGGCCGCGGGAAGTTTACGTGGAGAAAAAGCTACTTTTACTTGGTAGGTCTGAGTTAAGCATCGACAAATACAGTAAAGCAAGTGATGCATGTGTTCAAATCACACCTTAATTGTTAAACAAGTGCACAAAGTACTCGGTTACACACTGAAACTCAGGGCCGAATGGCCTTTAGCTGCAATACCACCGAGCGCCACCAGAGGTCGGCTCCAAAAAACCTCTGGCTCCATAGACGACCATTCAACTTGTTTCATGAAATTCAGGAAGTGTCCATATTTGGACTAGCTGGGAGGGAGGAGCTAAGCGGTGTACCGAACTGATCTGATTGGAAACACGACGATACTACGTCCCGCCCACCGACAGCTGTAACCTGACTGCACCACGGACCTGTCAATCAGACGGACACACCCCCAAAAACAGGTCTTTTTGAATCTTATTTTCTAATGAATGAGGGATTATTTTCAGATGGACCTCCAGAAAACTAATAAGAAGGAGTGACTTTAGCTAACAACACCGAGATAACTGATGGACACATTTTATTCACTTTGAATTTCACGAGAGAAGTTGAATGGGAGTCTATGGAGCCGGAGGCTTTTTGGAGCCGACCTCTAGTGGTGCTCGGTGGTATCGCAGTTTAAGGCGCTTCCGCCTCGACCTAATTTTTCAGACCTGGAAGCTACGTCCGACTTCTGCAACCCACTTAAAATGTTTTTTTTGTTGTTTTTTTTCATCCGTGGTTCAGAGCCTGTTGTCCGCGTGTCTCACCCTGGACGTGTGTTTGTGCCCTCTGCAGGTCAGCGTTGCCGTTCGGACTCAGCGTGCAGCTGTTTGGTGTCAGCTCTCCCCCCCCCCCTCCGCCCCCCCCCCCACCCACCCCCACCCCCCGCGGTGCTGAGGACGAGAGGCGGCCGATCCTTCGACGGACCCCCCAGAGCGGACCGCGAGGATCCGCGGGGACATTTGTTCGTTTTCTTTGGGAAGAGTGCCTACGAAGCTTCCCGAACGCTGGAACTCGCGCGATGAGATGCACAAGACACACTTTAACTCAGACGCACGGGACAAGTTTTCAAAACCAGTATTCTAGAGATTCTCTTCTAACGAAGAGGATCCGACGGACTTTACTTTGAAAAAAGTCCCACGTCGTTTCTGAGACGAGATTAATTCATCAGAGCACTTTAAAACAGTGTTCACGGTTTTATTTAGGACTGTGGTTCCGTGCTGCTTAAATAAAGACACGATGCAATGAAATAAATTATTTTACTTCGTCGTGCGTTATTATCCTACGTAAGTACAAAAGAAACATTAACCGCATGCTTACCGCGTCCAATTATCCACGCTGTTGTTATTCATTCAGAAAAAAGTTATTTTTATTACCTCCCTTTTTGTTTCATTGTTGTGTTTTATTTTTTCTAAAGTGTTTGTGACCCTTTTTTGTACAAAAAAAAGTAAAATTAAAAAAAGAATTAATGAATAAAAAAAAAATTAAAAAAAACGAGCAGCCCAGACAAATAATATCAAGAATCTAACAATAAATATACAAATATAATCATGAACAGTGTAAATGCCAGAAATGTATCCATAACTTGCCAACTCTGTACACGCGTCGACCGGCTAGACTTTAAGATCCGTTGTACTTGATGTTTTTCTGCTTCCTGTTTCTCTCTCTGCTTTATGTGAGTTTGTATTAACGGCCACATGTTGATCTTATCGATGTAATTCTGCTGGAATTCCTTGTATGCTCATAAATAAACGCTACGCACAATATTGCCTTTGTTTTTCTGACGTTTTTTAAGTTACTCCCCCCCCCAACTAGACACTCGATAGTCAAGAGAATTTGCAGCAAAGTTTTTATCAAAATATGGCAAACTCAAAAATAAACAGGAATCTGATTGTAATGAATTTATTTACAATGAAATATGGGATTAAGCACATTCAAACGTCTTCAAACATACTATTAATCATGCAAAAAAATGTGCAAAATAACACCAAAAAAGTAAATTGTTGTTACATTTTCTTTGTAAACAAAACCAAGGCTGCAGAATTGGGTGAAATCCTTGAGATTAGAGTTTGCTGATTCATTTTTATACATTTTTGTTGTTGTTATAATGTGTACAATGTATAACGCTTCCACAAAGGAATGAAAAAGCCAGAAAAAAATTAATCTAAAGAAAGAAAATTTCGAAGAAAACGCCACCATTTAAAAGATTATAAATTATATATATATACAGTGCATCCAGAAAGTATTCACAGCGCTTCACTTTTTCCACATTTTGTTTTATTACAACCTTGTTCCAAAATGGATTAAATTCATTTGTTCCCTCAAAATTCTACACACAATACCCCATAATGACAACGTGAAATAAAAAAAATTGAAATTTTTGCAAATCTATTAAAAATAAAATAAAATAAAAAAATAAAATAAAAATAAAATAAAAAAAATCACATGTCCATAAGTATTCACAGCCTTTGCCATTACACTCAAAATTGAGCTCAGGTGCATCCTGTTTCCACTGATCATCCTTGAGATGTTTCTACGACTTGATTGGAGTCCACCTGGTAAATTCAGTTGATTGGACATGATTTGGAAAGACACACACCGTCTATATAAGGTCCCACAGTTGACAGTGCATGTCGGAGCACAAACCAAGACATGAAGTCCAAAGAATTGTCTGTAGACCTCCGAGACAGGATTGTATGGAGGCACAGATCTGGGGAAGGGTACAGAAATATTTCTGCAGCATTGAAGGTCCCAATGAGCACAATGGCCTCCATCATCCGTAAATGGAAGAAGTTTGAACCACCAGGACTCTTCCTAGAGTCGGCCGCCCGGCCAAACTGAGCGATCGGGGGAGAAGGGCCTCAGTCGGGGAGGTAACCAAGAACCCGATGGTCACTCTGACAGAGCTCCAGCGTTGCTCTGTGAAGAGAGGAGAACCTTCCAGAAGGACAACCATCTCTGCAGCACTCCACCAAGCAGGCCTGTATGGTAGAGTGGCCAGACGGAAGCCACTCCTCAGTAAAAGGCTCATGACAGCCCACCTGGAGTTTACCAAAAGGCACCTGAAGGACTGTCAGACCATGAGAAACTAAATTCTCTGGTCTGATGAAACAAAGATTGAACTCTTTGGCCTGAATGCCAAGCGTCATGTCTGGAGGAAACCAGGCACCGCTCATCACCTGGCCAATACCATCTCTACAGTGAAGCATGGTGGTGGCAGCATCATGCTGTGGGGATGTTTTTCAGCAGCAGGAACTGGGAGACTAATCAGGATGGAGGGAAAGATGAATGCAGCAATGTACAGAGACATCCTTGATGAAAATCTGCTCCTGAGCCCTCTGGACCTCAGACTGGGGTGAAGGTTCATCTTCCAACAGGACAACGACCCGAAGCACACAGCCAAGATAACAAAGGAGTGGCTTCGGGACAACTCTGTGAATGTCTTTGAGAGGCCCAGGCAGAGCCCAGACTTGAACAAGATTGAACATCTCTGGAGAGATCTGAAGATGTCTGCACCGACGCTCCCCATCCAACCTGATGGAGCTTGAGAGGTCCTGCAAAGAAGAACGGGAGAAACTGCCCAAGAATAAGAGCCAAGCTTATAGCATCAGACTCAAAAAGACTTGAGGCTGTAATTTCTGCCAAAGGTGCTTCAACAAAGTATTGAGCAAAGGCTGTGAACACTTATGTACGCGTTATATTTTCGTTCTTTATTTTTAATAGATTTGCTAAAATTTTAAACAAACTATTTTCACTTTGTCATTATGGGATATTGCGTGTAGAACTTTGAGGAAAAATTAAAACTAAACATCAGAGATTAAAACTCCTTTTACTTGATTCTGTGACCGCGCCGGGTTTTTCCACCTCAAATTAAACCAACCTCCAAAACCAATTAGCAGGCTGTAACTTCAGTAGATTACACATCCGGATTACTGAGAGCAGAATCTGCCGAGCAGCAGGTTTCGTTCTCGATATAATTACAGCAGATCCGGAGAAAAAAAAAAGAAAAAAAAATCACGACTCTGCAGGCAAATTTATAGAGAAGTCAAAAACACAAAAAGCTGAAACCGAAGCTGTGAATCCTCTCCGACGATATGAAATTTAATATTCAAATTCGCCTCTGCTAAAACTGTAAAGTTTTGTTTTTCTTTGAACGTTATTACTAAAAGAAAAAAAGTCTATATTCCCTCCTTCACGTCCACTCGTGCCCTAACCACCTCCCCCTACCCTCCCCCTACCCTCCCCTCCTTCAGCTGCAACATGCTCGACTTGGTGAAGTCCAGTGGATGGAGACAGACGGCCCATTGAAGCAGGAGAAGCCCCAGGGATTTGGGCCAAAGGTCTCACAAACACAGTTTTCCTAGCAGCGACGAGCACACAGAGACTCCAAAGTGTCGAGCGCTCGGAGAGGAAGTTCACCGCTTTATGGGAAACGTCAAAACAGGACAAACGGGGCGAGAGGTCGTCCGCCCGATGAGCCAAAGTTGCTGTTTTTCTTCTGGGTTTTGAAATTGTGAACTTTCTGCAACTTGATGTATCCATACAGGTCGAGATATTAAAATAAATAAATAAAACAGTACGAAGGAGGTTCGCGTGGCGTGTTTGTTACTTTAACTGTTTCGCGTGTGTTTTTTTGTTGTTGTTTTTTTTTTTTTTTTTTTGGGGGGGGGGGCTTTATTCACTTCAAAGGTGGGTTGGAAATCATGTTTTAAACAACATCGGAGCTCCATGACAACATTTAAAAAATGATACAGCCAGCAGGTGAAAAGCGAGCAGGCCAAAGGGATTAAAAAAAAATATAAATAAAAATAAATAAAAAAAATCTGCTATGTCGACAAAACCACAATCCAGCTGTGAGGTTTCTTTTGTGTGTTTTCATGTGTTTCAGTTGTGGAGCAACGTAAAGGTCATTTCGACCTCTAACATTGAGCCTCCAATGTCTGCAAATCTCTACTAAATGTCTTTTGAGCCCAAAGCGTGTCGCTGTCATCTGGGGAGCACATGTTGAACCACCATGCACGCGTCTCGTGACGTTTTTAACCCCCCTCCCCCTCCACCACCACCACCACCACCACCCCCCTCACCTCCCGGTTACTGCTGATGACACAGTCTGTGACAAAGATCAGACACATTTCCCAACTCACTTCATTGCTTTTCTCCTCCCCCCCCCCCCCCCCCTCTGCAGCCAGCTGGGTGGGTGGGTGGGGTGGTGGTGGGGGTCGTGTGCGTCCGTGCGCTGCAGCACGTTTGGACCCTCGTGATGTCACAAGAGATCACGTCCAGAATCTCTCCTCTACGTCGTGGGACGCAGCTGATGCCCTTTTACCCCCAACACACACACACACACACACACACACACACACACACACACACACACACACACACACACACACACACACACCAAAAAAAGAAATCCTAATCTTCTCCAAGCCGCCTCATGAATTATGCGTCGTCGTCTCGCTGTGGGAGTCGACCTGCTGGTGTTTAAATGTTCCGGATCTGCCTCTCTGCCTCTTTGCCTGCGGACGCCTCGATTGGACCGAAACTCCTGAGGAGGAAAAAAAAAAAGTCGAGAGTTGACGACAGAAAGTGAGTACCTGTCCATTTGGAGAGTGAAGATTTGTTTTGTTTTTTTTAATTTTTATTATTATTATTATTATTATTTGTCCTCTCTAACAAAACAAACCCTCCCACCCACCTTTCCCACCTCCTCTCCATTCAGCTTCCGACGAAACCACAAAGCATGGACAGCTTCGGTGACATCATCCCGTTCGCCAAGGAGATGCTGCAGCAGCGGTCCGGCCGCAGCCTGCTGAAGATCTACGTGCTCGGCTCCACCCTGGCGGTGCTCGGGGCGGCCGGCGGACTCGTGGGAACCATCCTGCTGCCCTTCGCCGCCGGGGACGCCGCCGACGCCGACGCCGACCTGGCGGAGCTTCTGGCGGCGACGAGGGAGAAGGAGAAGGAGAAGGAGAAGGAGAAGGAGAAGCAGCGGGCGGCGATGTCGCTGCCCGCCTGCGACCAGACCGAAGTCGAGGACGTGCTGGAGATGGAGACCAAAGCCAAACATATGGTGGCGGCCGGGCGGAGGAACTCCTCCATCCGCCTCCACGCTTCCTAAAGAGAAGAAGAAAGAAAAAAATCCATCCACCGATGGCACTGGTGGTGAATTAAATCACCACGTTGAACTGGGCCCTTTATACTCTTTCACTTACTTTGGGGTTGTTGTTGTTGTTGTTGTTGTTGTTGTTTTTGGTTGAAGCTTGCCCCTGTTGACTGACAACAAAAAAGGAGATAGATTGAAAACTGCAGGTTACAGTGACGTGCGGCTGCTGGACAGCAGATTCTCATGGATGTCATGTGATGGATGTGTTGGATTGTGTTGTGTGATCGGAGTCAAATTTGCGCTCTATTAAAACATATTTTTCTGTTAGAGCAACGGACTGATTTTGATTTAATCTTTAAAGGGGCTGCAACTAACGGTGACTTTCATCATCAGATGATCTGATGATTATTTTCTTGACTAACCCAATTGTTTGACACATAAAATGTCAGAAAATAAAAATACAATACAGTTTCTTGTTTTGTCTGACAAACAGTCAAAAAGCCCGAGATATACATTTCACAATCAAACAAAACGGGAAAACTTTCTCACAAGTGAGAAGCTGGAACTTAGATTAATATTTATAAATGTGTGTTTACTGCATTAACATGTCTTTCCTCTTAAAAAAAAATATATATATATATATGGACATTCAGATCTGTACTGGCTCCAGCTTCTCCCAAGTCCACAAGTGGTGAGAAAAATCAGGTGTCATCTCACAGGCGAACACTAGAGGGCGACAGCGCGCACACACAGTTGTGACGTGATTTCAACTTCCGCCCGGGCGCCGGAAACGACGTCAGACGGTTCCGCACCGTGTTTACTAACGGCGGCTACGCGGTCGTCGGGACAAACAAAGTTGTTTCTCAGCGTAAACCGAATTAACACGCCGAGAGGAAGCAGAAGAATATCGCTGATGGCGGATCCTGCGGTGGCTTCGGGAGGTGCACTGAATGCAGGAACGGTAAGAAAGGAGGGAGGGTGGTGGTGGTGGTGGAGGAGGTGGCGGGTGGAGGCGCTTCTTCTGGGCACCGTCACGAGCCGATCGTGGCAGGTTTACGATGCGTAGCTAGCGGTCGGACCGCACCGCACCGCACCGGACCGGACCGGTCCTCGGTGCCGCTGGCGCGTCTCAGCGGGGATCAATCGCTTTAAATCACGACGATTCGGTCCAGTAAGAAGCTGCTGCGGTTCCGGAGAGTCCGAAAAGTGAACTAACTTCAGTGACGTCAGCGCTTAGCCGCTTCGGTCCGGCAGAGCTATGAATTAATACTTTCATGTGCGCGCGCCGATAAACAATAAAAGCAGATAAACAAATTATCTGTATATATATATAGATATATATATAGATATATATATATATATATATATATATATATATAGATAAATAAAACATATCAAATGTGACCAAATCCTGATCGTATGAACATTTTGAGTTTTGTACACGTGCTCGTGTGAAGATAATCAATAGTTGCTTGTTTGCATAAAGTTAGAAATTCATCTCAAATAATTGATCTGTTTATCAATCCAATAATAATTCAGTGTTATTTGTTCAAGACCTATCAAATCCAAAAGGGGGTTCGCTTCTTTTCTCCACCCGCACTTAGAAACGTTTAATAAATATTATATCTTGGTTTGTTTGTTTGTTGTTTTTTTTTTTGGGGGGGGGGGGGGGGGGGTTATTTGCTTCATCAGCTTGTGTTTCTCTTTACTTGTGACTTAGATGAAGATCAGAACACATTTTTGTTGTTGTTGTTGTTGTTGTTGTTTTATGACGCCTTCCAAAGAGAAACCATTTCACTTCCTGTGTGTTTTCCTCAGCGTGGGGCGGGCGGTGGCGGCGGCGGCGGCGGCAGCGGCGGGAAAGCGTCGTCCAGCCCGGCGGAGAACTACCACCTGGCCCGGCGCCGCACGCTGCAGGTCGTCGTCTCCGCCCTGCTGACCGAGTGCGGCTTCGAGAGCGCCGAGAAGGCGGCGGTGGAGACGCTCACCGAGATGATGCAGAGCTGTACGTAGGAGAACTTTCACCCGCCGTATCTTTTGCTGGTAAAAAGTGATTCCACCACGAAAACACCGGAAAACGAGGGCGTCGGCGTCGTCCGGAGTCGGACGGGGAACGTCTTACTTGTGTGAAAACGACAAACAAACTTTCTACGACTCATTTCTGTCTACGCTCCTTTTTTTTAATTTTTTTTTTTACTTCGATCTTTGTTTTCGTCGGCATGACAACATCGGGCCCCTTTTTTGTTCGCCGTGCGCAGGTGGGCGCCGCGCCCATATCTGGTTATTTCCCGGCCGAGTCAGCAGAAATGCGATCCGTTATGACCGGGCTTGGTTTTTTTTTTCCCCCAACTTGCCTGCACACGTTTAAATCTTCAATAGACGTGAAATCTGTCGTTTTAAAGGAGATTCTGGATTCTGCGTCTCATCGGACGACTTTTAACAATCGTGATTTTAAATTTGAGTTTTTTTTACTGGTTTTTTTTTTGTTTGTTTTTGTTTTCAGATATCAGTGAAATCGGCCGATGTGCTAAATCTTACTGTGAACACACCGCCAGGAGCGTCCCGACTCTGTCGGACACGGTGGTCACGCTCATCGAAATGGGTAAGACGCCGGCGTATGAATCACACGCACACCGAACAGCACAACAAATAAATAAGTAAATCAAACTCATCCGATTTATTCCCTCCGTGGCGCTGAAGGTTTCAACGTCGACACGCTGCCCGTTTACGCCAAACGCTCGCAGAGGATGGTCATAACCGCCCGTGAGTCGACGCTGTGATGTCCACGCACTTTAAGAAACGATCATTTACTGAAATATTCTTTTAATGATGTAAAAAATATATATATATATATTTTGTTCACAGTTCTTTATTTTTTATTTTTTTAATTTTCAGCTCCGGTGACGAACGCTCCCGTCACTCCCAAAGCTCTGTCGGCCGGACAGAAGCGCACCCACCCGCCTCACATCCCCGGACACTTCCCCGAGTTCCCCGACCCCCACACCTACATCAAAACACCCGTGAGCCGCCAACCTTTAGAAAAAAAAAAATCTCAAAAACTGTTTTTAAATATTTGTATTATTTTAAATATGCCCCCCCCCCGCCCTCTCTCTCTCTCCCGCAGACGTTCAGAGAGCCGGTGTCGGACTACCAGGTGGTGCGAGAGAAGGCGGCCAATCAGAGACGAGACGTGGAGCGAGCTCTGACGCGCTTCATGGCCAAGACGGGAGAAACCGAGAGCCTCTTCAAAGACGACGTCACCGCCTTCCCACGTGAGCCACGTTTCAAAGGCGCTCGCGTCGCAGAGTTCGGCCTCGTGTTTTTGTGCGCGACCTCTGACCTCTCTGCCCCCCCCCCCACATCCCTCCTTCCCCCTCCCCGTGTCGTCAGTGATCGCGGCCCGGCCGAGCGTCATCCCGTACCTCAGCGCCCTCCTGCCCTCGGAGCTGGAGCTGCAGACTCTGGAGGAGACGGACTCGTCGGAGCAGGACGACCAGACGGACAGCGAGAACATGGCCGGCAACAACATCTCGGTGAGTCCCGACACGAGGCGCTTCGTACGTGAGGTCATCAGAGGAGTCTCAGAGGTTATCAGAGATCATCAGAAGAGTCTCAGAGGAGTCTCAGAGGTCATCAGAGGAGTCTCAGAGGTCATCAGAGGAGTCTCAGAGGTCATCAGAGGAGTCTCAGAGGTTATCAGAGATCATCAGAGGAGTCTCAGAGGTCATCAGAGGAGTCTCAGAGGTCATCAGAGGAGTCTCTGAGGTTATCAGAGATCATCAGAGGAGTCTCAGAGGTCATCAGAGGTCATCAGAGGAGTCTCAGAGGTCAGAGTTCAGCATCAGAAAGGAAAGCTGCTAAATTTTACGTCATCAAATTGTTTTTGATGTTTTCCTCCGTGATTTCATTGATTTATTACTTATATTAATGAATATTCAGGAAATATCTCACCAACACTTTGAATTTCTCTTCATTCATAAAACTTTCAAATAATGAACCATAAAATGTGATTTTCTCATGCGGTAAATCTTTCTAGCAAAAAAAACCAAAATCCCCTTTTAAAAGCACGCTGCTGACGATACAGAATCATCTGATCTCTCTTCTTCTTTTTTTCTGGATGTCCTCTGAAAGAAAATCTGCAGCTGAACGTCCGATCCATTTTTTTTTATGACCGTAACAAACAACATTTCAAGGTCGGACTTTCAGTATTTGAGCTCCGACGGTTGCACGCAGTTTTTCTATCTTTCAGCAGAAGAAAACACACATGCTGCTTTTTTTTCTTTTTCAGGAAGCAGAAGCTCGATTCTCTCAAGAATCAGAAGTTCAGATCAGAACTTCTGTGAAATTTATTTTATTGATTGAGTCCAAAGTAAACACATAATCCTGATGTGTCTTTCTCTGCTTGATTGACGGCATTTTTACCGAGCTGTCATCTCATAATTGCGACCAAGTTATTTTCCGTGTCCTGATTGACTTGTTTTGTTGTCATGGAGACGCTGTTGAATTTAAAAGAAGAGTGTCAAAAAAATTTAAAAAAAAATGCGGTACTGCTCCTTTAAAATGTGACGCTGGTCTCTCTGCTGTCTTCGCTCAGGACGACCCGGGCGCCGACAAAGAGAACTCCATGCTTCCTCCCAGCGGCGGCGTCCCGTCGGCCAAAGCCAGCGAGGACAACGTGATCGACAACCCGTACCTCCGGCCCGTCAAGAAACCCAAAGTGAGGCGGAAGAAATGAAGCGGTGGAGGGGAGGGTGGGGGGTGAGGGGGACCGCCCGGAGAGACGGACTCGCATGTTGCCCGAGCAGTGGACGGACGCGCACACACACACACACACACACACACACACACACACACACACACACACACACACACACACACTCTCTCACACAGAGAGAGAGGAAGTGGACCCGGTGATGAAACGAGCCAGCGGACCAGAACCGGTGCCGGCGTTCACGGACCGAACTGGACTTCTTGTTGGAGATGAACCGTTTTGTTTGTTACTTGTCACTTTTTTTTTTTTCTCAGCAAGCGCTCACTTTGTTTAAAAAAAGGTTTGTAAGCAACATCGGTGTGTTTGACTACAGACCACACGGGGACTCCAGGCATTTTGTAAATAAAGAAAAATAGCTTTCTTTTTTTTTTTGTAAAAACTCGTCCTTACAGTTTTTTTTCTTTGACTGAATTGATTTATTTCTGGGTTTTAGAAGTACAAACTCAGGTAGGCCACTCTGGTCCTGCGCTTCAGAAACTCCTTATCAATGCTGAGCTGAGGAAGAAAAAAAAACAAAACGATAAAAGGAGAGTTAAGTTGTTTAAAATGCTGGGTGTCATTTTAAAAAGCAGTCATGTTTCCAATTAAAGATAATTTTTAAATTGCAAAATTATAGATGTCATTTCTTTTTAAAGATAATGGTTAAAAAGTAACAAGCTCATAATTTAAGATATCTTAGTTGTAGTTTTAACTAGTCATGAATTCCAGGTTCAGATATCTATCATTTATACTAGTAATATTTTAATCTGAGAAATACAAAAAGTACCATAAAGGTCCGACATTTTAAAGTTTCTGGTGTTTTATTTATAGTCCTGAAAGATATTTTTGTGGTTTTCAGCATCAAAAAAAACATTTCAATACCGTTTTACAGCTCCTCTCTATAGCCTCTAGGTGGAGCTGTTCTGAGAAAAAGATGCTTTTTTAATGGGTGATCCTTTAGAGCAGGGGTCTTCAACGTCTTTCAGGCCAAGATGGAGGTCCAGGCTTGGAGGGACATGTCCAGGCTTGGAGGGACAGGTCCAGGCTTGTCTTGCTGTGAGTGAACCGGTGCCCAGTTTGAGAGCTCCTGTGTGTCGCTGAATGTGTGCATTTCTGACTGAAAGATAACATCTTCTGCCTCCATTTATCCATGCGCTACAATATGTTGGATTCATTTTAATGTGTATTTAAAGACATTTAAATTTGGGGGGAAAAAAATTGGGGGAAAATTTGTCTAAACCGAAAATTTCATGGACCCCCTGCAGTACCTACACAGACCCCCTAGGGGTCGCAGACCCCCTTTTGGAGACCTCTGCTTTAGAGGTTTGGAGGTTTAAGTGGAGACTTTATTTTTTACTTTTTGAACAACCTGCTATAATATGACTTTTTTATGACTTTTTGAACGACTTATTTCTTTTAATTTGAACCAAAACAAATTTTTGAACTCAAAACCTATTTTTATATCTGAACATCAAACTCCTTAAAGGAATAGTTCACTTTGGGAAAGGTATTCCAGGATGTCTGGTTGAACATCACATTGGCCTCCCAACTAGTTTGAGCAATTTTTCACTTTAGTCGTTTGTATGGATAAAAAAAGAACGACATCATGTTTTAATTTGGGTTAGTTTTAGAGCTGCTGATTGGTGGATTTAGCTCAAATAAATTGGTCGTACGACGTCCTCGTAACGTCTCGCTCCACTCACCTTCACCCTGAGTGACTTCTTCTCCAGCTGAGGCAGTCTGGACCAGTCGGGGCTCCCGAAGCACATCGGCCAGCTCACTTTCCGGTTTGTCGCGACATGCTGGGCGTACGTTCCAGGTCTGCGTCACAAAAAATAACATCTGTCAGCTCCAGTCAGTGCTGTTACATTCCAGCTGTGCGTGTGCGTGTGCGTGTGCGTCTCACCCTGGCGTGTCGTCGGCCGTACACGGCACGCTTCTGAACCTCTGTGTGGCTGAGCTGAAAGGTGTTTTGCTGGAGGGAACGACTCTGGACCCGGTCTGGTCCTGCTGGTACGCCCACGGCGAAGGGGTCAGGAACTGGTGATCCAGATTATAAATTTAAAAATAAAAAAAAGTTTAATTAGAAGTGACTGCATTTAAAGGGGTAGTCCAGCAATTAGTGCTGCTGGAGGGGAAGGAAAAAGGGAGATCCTACTCATAACATCGATATACCGTAGCTGCACATTCAATATCTGTAATTTTCTTTTTAATTTCAGGTATTGACTTGCTCCTTGTTATTGGGGACTCCCTCTCTTATGTAGAGGTGGTGTTGTTGTTTTTTTTTCCAATTTTTCTTAAGTTTTAGGGACTTACTTCAGAACTTGTGTGAAAATGTGATGTTTTACATCATATTTATGCAGAAATATAAACACTTTTTAGTAAAGAAAGTTGATATTTTCCCAATTTTTAATTATTTTGTTTTTTATCATGAATAACTGTAGTCAGTGGAGCAGTTAAACTTCCACTTCAGAACATGAATGCTGGCGACTACTTTCTGGTCAAATCTGTAAAATACCTTGTTGGTCGGTGGGAAGCGTGCAGCGGTCCTCGCAGAGAGACCGTATCCTCTCTTACTGCCCGGCGTCTTCTCCAAATTATAAAGTATGGTGCCGAACTGGGGAGGAAAATAAAAGATGAAACGTGTTTTCAAAAAGCAAAACGGCCAAAAATAAAAATAAAAAAAAACAACTTTAAAACAACGTGAATTTTTGTATTTTAAAAAAAATAAATAATAATAACAACTCTTCATGTCCATGTACATGTAGTATAAGTATTATAAGTATTAAAGCTTTCGTTAATATACAGGCTCCGGTATTAACACGCCAACCTCGTGGTTGTCATAGCAACCGGGGCCGAGGTGCGGAGCTCGCGGTCGTGCCATTTGGTTTCCCAGCCGGTCCGGCGCAAAATGGAGCGGAAACACCTTCCTCTCCTGCGAGCTGCCGAAAACTACTCTCTGAACTGGAGCCGCTTTGGACATAGCTTGTTGGAAAAATGAAGTGTCGCAACGATAAAAAAAAAAAATTAAAAATTAAAAATTAAAAAAAATGAAGAAGAAAAAGCTAGCGCTTTAGTGCCGGGATCGTCGTCGTGTTTTGACTTGCTGTAACTATGGCAACTCGAGAAGCACTTCCGTGTTGACGTTAATATGCGAGACGTTTGTCAGCAATTCAAATGTCACGTGGCTGAAATATATTATAATTTGATCGACTGAAAAAAAAAAAAAAAAACGCAACTAATTCGATAATTATTGGTCATTAGTTTTTCAATAAAAGATGTGAAAATATTCACATATTTTTCCTCTTAAATGTCAGAATTTAACGCACATTAGATGCTTTACTTAATAACTTTGGATGTTGGAGAGATAAAACTGGAGTTTGATTAAACTATTGAAAGACATACAGCATTTCTGACACTTTATCAACAGAACCGGCTTATTTATTTAATAACTGAAATGACCCAATTACAATCCGTAACTATGACAACCGAGAAGCACTTCCGTGTTGACGTTAATATGTGACACGTTTGTCAGCAATTCAAATGTCACGTGGCTGAAAAGAACTATTTTGATCATTATTGGTTATAAATTTTTAAATAAAAGATGTGCAAATATTCACTTTTCCCTGTTAAATCTCAGAATTTGTTGCAGATTAGATGCTTTAATTAATAACTTTGTGGAGTTTAATGAAAGTATTTAAAGACATACGGTATATTTATGACCGTTTATCAACAGAACCGGCTTATTATTTAATAACTGAAATGAACACAATTACTTTCCGACAACTAAGACACTTCATAGATATCTTTATTTGCAATTTAAAGACAATGTACTGTACACGGTGGTGGCGATTGCACATTAATACGTTTTGACAAAAGCACAGCTGAGGCATTTTATACAAATAAATTACCTGTTGAGAAAACATCGGTTTGCAGCGGTGCACATTTGGGATTTAACCGTAATTCCACAGGGAAGTATTGGCATTCGTCTGTAAGGCAATTTCAAAAACAGCAACAAGATCTCAAACGATCTTTTACACACAGGCACTTCTTTCATCACCAGTAGTCTTTTAAAATTAAAGTTAAGTTGGGAGAAAAAAAAAAAAAAAAAAAAAAAAAACCCAGTAAGAAGTGAGGTCTGACACGGTCCTACAGCATCCAGCGATCGCATTCACGAAGAAGGCAGATTATTTTGAGGAGAAAAAGGGAACAGAAAAGAAAAATCAGCAGTGGCACACGAACATCTTTGAGCACACGTGCTCCAAAAAAAAAATAAACTCGGATATTTAAAAGTCGCATCCGTTTTGGCATTTCGGAAAATGAGGAGAGAGGAAAATTGGAGTGAGGCTTTCGGGAATTCCACAAAGAAGCAGCTGTGGAAGGACGAGGAGAGGAAAAGCTGCAAGGCAAAGGATTGTCCTGCATCCAGGAGGCACTGAAGAGACTGAGGTGTGTGTGTGTGTGTGTGTGTGTGTGTGTGTGTGTGTGTGTGTGTGTGTGTGTGTGTGTGTGTGTGTGTGTGTGTGCGTGCGTGTGTCACTCCGACTGAGGCACCGAGATGGACGGGCCTTTGGGGTCGTCGAACCGATCCATGGTGTTCAGCTGCATGATCATGTGCAGGCCGTAGACGAAGATGAGCAGCATGAGCAGCGAGGTCAGCAGCCCCATCCAGATGCCGGCGGTGAAGAAGCCGGCGCAGTCGCTGGCGTAGGAGAAGTCCGTCCGGTTGGCCAAACCGAAGCCCTGAATCTGTAAAAAATAAATAAATAAATTTTAAAAAAATACAGGAATTATGCGTTAAGTGGGATCGATGGCGCAACGCTTTTTATTTTATTTACATTTTTTTTTTCAATATAAAACGAGACGGCCGCCGGTCGTACCTGGAAGTCGATGAAGTTGAGCCTCCACTGGGTGGCGTTGCGGTCGACGGTGTCGGGAACCAGCAGGGCGTCTCTGAAGCTGCTGCTGACGGAGCCGCAGCGGAAGGAGTACTCGGCGGGCGCGTAGACGCCGCGGCTCCCCACGAAGGACGCCGTGACGCCGCCCGACTGCAGCTGCACCGAGTCCAGCGTGAACCAGCGCCGCGCCGACACCGGGTACAACCGCTGACTCATCGCAAAACTGGAGATCGACGAGAGAGAGAGAAAAAAAAAAAAAAAAAAAAAAAGGGGGGAGAGATCATGACGGCGTTTATCGATAAGACGAATGGTGACGAATGTTTTTAAGATGGAGGTTAAATAGTTTAATTATTGTCTCTGGTGACTTCTAGTCTGTGTACGACCCCCGCTGCTCCTTCTTCTTCTTCTGTTCCTCCTCCTCTCCTCCCCTTCTGTTTTCCTTCTCTCCTGTTCTCCTCCTCTCCTTCTTCTCTCCTCCTCTCCTTCTGTTTTCCTTCTCTTCTCCTCTCCCTCTCCTCCTCCTCTCCTTCACACTTGTACTGAACTAATTCAACATTTAATTGTAAAAAAAAAAAAAAAAAAAAAAAAAAAAAAAGTTATTTTGCCTTTTCAAATATTAAACTCCATTTTAAGTTGACATGATTTTTAATCTTTGGAATAAAAAAATAAATAAAACAAAACAGGACTACTGATCTGTTTTATGAGCCTACTTATTGTTACCACGGATACCGTTTCCACCTTTAACAAATACAGATATGGACGTATTACGTTCACCTTATGTTTGCTTGAACTTTAACAGACTTTAACAGGCCACGTACACTTTTCCTATGTTTGACTTGCATTTTTCTCTGTGAAATTTCTCCTATCAATGTTTAATAAAAAATAAATCCACATGATTTGTTCCATGTCTTAATAAATCTATTAACATTATACTGAGAGAGTTCATGAATTACTCCGTATGAAGTCGGATAACTCTGACGTAAACGTATTTGCTTAAATCCTTCCTAAAGCTTCTTGCTGCCTGCTGACCGGGATCTTAAACAAACATGAGCACCAATCAGAATTGAGCAATATTTGAGTGACAGCTGGTGGGTCGTTCGGTCGGAGGCAAACAAAACTCGTTAAACTCTTTAATCTCTTAATAAGTCACACTGACAAGAAGTAGCTTATTCGGTTATAAAAAAATAAAAAAAAATTCTGTAACAGAGAAATTAGTCAAAAATTCGAGGTCAAGTTTTTGGGGGAATTTAAGAAGTTGCGTAAAAGGAATAGTTTCATTTTACATTTGGGGGGAAATACACACTTTTGCTTCCTACATTCAGAAGAAAATAACAGAAGGAGGAATAAACAAGCTCGAATCTATTCAGACGCAATCGAAATCTCAAAATCTCCCGTTTGTAGAAGTGAAAGTGAAGTTTTGTGTGTGTGTGTGTGTGTGTGTGTGTGTGTGTGTGTGTGTGTGTGTGTGTGTGTGTGTGTGTGTGTGTGTGTGCGCGTGCGTGAAATCTCTAATTCAACCTTTTGAAGAAGCCGTTCATCGTCTTACCTCAATCTGAAGCCGGAGTCGTAATTTAGCACGAGTCTACGATGAGATAAAAAAAAAAAAAAAAAAAAAAAAGAACACACTGAAGTGACTTATTTTCTATAAATATGACGACAAATAAATGAAGACATGAATAATAACTTACAGGGAGTTGGTGGCGTTACAGAGGGATCCCGTCAGGGCCGGGGTCAGAGCGGCGAGGTCGACCCACGGCGAGGTGGCGGACAGGCTGACGTTGAGCCTCTGAGCCCAGAGCATGATGCACGGAGCGCCCGACATGTTGAAGGTGACGGGCGGCTTCACGTCCGGGGGGGGCGCCTGGAGCAGGGAGCGTCCGATCGGCCGGTCGGACGCCAGCGTTTCTGAAATCACCTGGAAAAAAACAACAACAACAACAACAAAAAGGGAAGGGGGGCGGGGGGGGTCAAAAACGATCTCCGTCCTGGACGAGTTTATTTCTACGATCGGTTGCGACGTCTCACCCGTGACGGACGGAGTCCCGTGTATATGGCGGTGTACGGGGCGTCTTTGGCTTTCATGGTACTCAGGACTTTTCCGATAATCTCATCTGGACGCGATAAAATACACATTTTAAACACGTTTCAAGTTATACACACGTCAAAATGTACAACTTTGCTTTTCTCAAATATGTCGATCATTTGACGGTTAAAACGTACCGTTGTCTTGTAGGACGTCTTTACACGACTTGTGCAAACTGTAAAACAATAATAATTTAAAAATAAAAAGCTAATCTTTATTACTTCTTACTTAGATAGATATATAATAGATAGATATTAGATTGATGGATAGATTGATAGATAGATAGTCGATAGATAATAGATATATAATAGAGATATTAGATAGATAGATAGATAGATAGATAGATAGATAGATAGATAGATAGATAGATAGATAGATAGATAGACAGACAGACAGACAGACAGACAGACAGACAGACAGACAGACAGACAGACAGATATATAATAGATAGATAGATAGATAGATAGATAGATAGATAGATAGATAGATAGATAGATAGATAGATAGATAGATAGATAGATAGATAGACAGACAGACAGACAGATATATAATAGATAGATAATAGATAGATAATAGATAGATATTAGATAGATAGATAGATAGACAGATAGACAGATAGATAGATAGATATATATTAGATAGATAGATAGATATTAGATAGATAGATAGATAGATAGATAGATAGATAGATAGATAGATAGATAGATAGATAGATAGATAGATAGATAGATAGATAGATAGATAGATAGATAGATAGATAGACAGACAGACAGACAGACAGACAGACAGATATATAATAGATAGATAGATAGATAGATAGATAGATAGATAGATAGATAGATAGATAGATAGATAGATAGATAGATAGATAGATAGATAGACAGACAGATAGATAGATAGATAGATAGATAGATAGATAGATAGATAGATAGATAGATAGATAGATAGATAGATAGACAGACAGACAGACAGACAGACAGACAGACAGACAGACAGATAGACAGACAGACAGACAGACAGACAGACAGACAGACAGATAGATAGATAGATAGATAGATAGATAGATAGATAGATAGACAGACAGACAGACAGACAGACAGATATATAATAGATAGATAATAGATAGATAGATAGATAGATAGATAGATAGATAGATAGATAGATAGATAGATAGATAGATAGATAGATAGATAGATAGACAGACAGACAGACAGACAGATATATAATAGATAGATATTAGATAGATAGATAGATAGATAGATAGATAGATAGATAGATAGATAGATAGATAGATAGATAGACAGACAGACAGACAGACAGATAGATATAGATAGATAGATAGATAGATAGATAGATAGATAGATAGATAGATAGATAGATAGATAGATAGATAGATAGATAGATAGATAGATAGATAGATAGATAGATAGACAGACAGACAGACAGACAGACAGACAGATATATAATAGATAGATAATAGATAGATAGATAGATAGATAGATAGATAGATAGATAGATAGATAGATAGATAGATAGATAGATAGATAGATAGATAGATAGATAGACAGACAGATAGACAGATAGATAGATAGATAGATAGATAGATAGATAGACAGACAGATATATAATAGATAGATAATAGATAGATAGATAGATAGATAGACAGACAGACAGACAGATATATAATAGATAGATAGATAGATAGATAGATAGATAGATAGACAGACAGACATATAATAGATATATAATAGATAGATAATAGATACATTTTAGAATTTAACCTTGAAATCTTCAGTAAACATGTCGACATTTTTTATTTTGAAAAATAGAAATCTTGATTATTTGATGCAGAAAAACAACAACAACTGACCCGGTGCAGTAAGGAAGCTCGATGAGCAGCAGGTTGCTGACGGAGGTGTTGATGTTCAGGTGCGACAGCGTGTCGGCGTCCAGCAGCACCGGCGGGACGCCGAGCTGCTCCTGCAGCAGAACCGGGACGCCGGCGGCGCCGGTCCACTCCACGGCGGGAAGAGTCACCGACGAGGACGAGGACCGCAGCGCTGCCTGGGAGACAAAAAGACAAAAAGAAGAAAGACTTAAGACTTTATTAATCCCACGTCGGGGAAATGTAGTTGTCACGGCAACATAGAAACACAATAAGAATTTTTTTTTTACAAATATGTAAAATAACATCGATAAAAAAACACAAACTGACTAGATACACAAAAATAAATACAATTAAAATAAATAAATACAGCTCGGGATGAAGGAAAAACAAACCGGTGGAAAGAAGTAGAACTGAATCTTTGTTTTACTTTTTTGGGGGTATGAAGCAGAAACAATAAAAAAATTAAAAACCTACCTGAAGGTTTTTGAAGACGTTGTCCTGCTCGTTTCCAAACACGCCGCCGAACACCGTGAAGTCGTCTTTGCTCAACTTGAACACAGACAAAAGGGCGGTGATGTCATTTTAGGGAGAAAGTGCGTAAAAACGGAAGGAGGCGACGGCGGTCACGTGATTGAACTTTTCTACCCGACGACAGAACTTCTGCGTGTTTAAGGGGGTTCTGACCTTTTCCTGCAGGAACAGCAGCGCCGTGCGGGACCCCGAGCTGAAGGCGGAGGACAGGTAGACGCTCAGCTGGTCGCCGGACGTGATGCGTCCGGCTGTCGGCGACGCCAGCGGCGGTAAACTCACACTGCGGGAAAAAAACAACAACAAACAAACAGGAAGTGACATCGTGAAGATAATTATTCGTGTTTTGTTTTTTGTTTTTTTTTCCGTCTTGTCTCGAAGGGGAATTTGTTTTTATTTTTGTGGATCACGGTGACGTGACTCAGGTCTGAGCTGGTCGACACGTGTCGTGGTTTTGTGTTGTCACGAAGAGGTCGGAGGTCACGGTGGTAAATTTAGAGACGACCTTCTTCTCTGCAAGGTCGATCTGTTCTGAGACCAAAAAAAAAGTCCAAATGAAATGTCGGCATCATTAACTTTGAGTTGGGAACTATAAATAGAATAGAATATATATTCTTCTTTGAATTTGGGTTATTTTAATAGCAAGTTGGGTTTTTTTGCACGACACAAAAAAAAAAATCGGGATATTTTAGTATCTCAACTGCTCGTTTAAAACATTTAGTCCCATTATTTTTAATTTTTTTTTCTGCACTTCAAAAATATATAAATTCTGTGTTTTTGAATTAGATTTCTCATTTAAATTTAGTTATACTGACCGGCAGTCCTTTTTTCTGTTGAAATTGTTGAATTTCTCTGTATGATGTTGTAAAGTTCTGCTTTAAAAACTTTTAATAAGTATTATAAAGTCAGTATTATACTAGTAGGACATGTAAAACAGAGAGATCATTATTAAAAAAGCCCAACTTCACTACTTTTATGGATAATTAGAGGAAGAAATAAACAAAAACAAAAACTGCCCAAACAGATAAAAGTTTAAGATAAACTTACCAAAAACAATAAATTAAACAAAAATATTTCGCTTTTGCGACTTTTAACTTTATGAACTAACTTTAAAAAAAAAAAAAAAAAAAAAAGCAGAAGCTTCAGTTAGCAACGTGTTTAGCATTAGCGTGACAAAACAATAAGAGAGGAGGAGGAGGAGGGTAAAAAGTGACATATTCACCCGTCGCTGGACCACATGAGAAGGGGCACCTGAGCGGTGGCGCTCCCCGGAGAGAAGAGGCCGACGAAAGTGGCGATAAAAGCCGTTATGAGCCGCGCTGCGCCGGAGCTCCCCGGTCCTGCCATTTCTTTTTCTGCTTTCTTTCTTTCTTTTTCTTTTTTTTTTTTTTTTTTGTTGGGAGCTCGATTTCCGCAACGAGTCCGGTCACGTGACTTCCAACCCAGCTGACAGTCATGTGCCCTCGTGCTCAAACGAGAAAAAAAAAAAAGGAAAAAGGACTTCCTGCTTCTTTCATGCGGAGCTGCCCTGCCCTCGGCCCGCCTTGTCAACTCATCCGCGACACGCTGCAGCTTTTGCCTCCTCCTCCTCCCTCCTCCTCCTCCTCCTCCTCCTTCTTCTTCCTTTTTATGTACGTTTTTTTTTTATTTCTGGACGCTTTAAATAAAACACCTTCAGAATAAGTTTAACTTCACGCAACACGCGCGCCCTTAAACTACAACCAGGAAGGTCCTATTTTACCTGCTGACGCTTTAACTACAGACCGCTGAAGCTTTATTTTTTTATATATAATCCTGAGTGTGAACACACATGTGTATATATATATATATATGTAATATGTGTATTTAAACTGCAGTGAGTGAGGGGGGGGGGGGGGGTCCACCTGGCAGCTGTCCATGGTGCTGATACGCTCTTAAATAACACACGGCGCGTGTCATCGTAATTCCCACCATTCACGTGACGCTTTTCTTTATCATAAATGTAAAAAAAAAAAACACAAAACAAACAAACCAAAAATAATAATAATAATAATAATAATAAGTTGTTGTGTGTCTCGTGTTTGTGCTGGAAAAAGGGACCTGCGTGCATTCAGCAAGCGAAAGCAACTCCCCATCCATCCGCACAGCTGTGGTTGGCGGAGGGATACCAACTTGCCTCCTACGAACTGGGGAAAAAAAAAAAGAAAAAAGAAAAGGGGAAGGATAGAAAAAGAAACTAGAGACCGCACACTCACTCCCACTTGGATATAATGTGTTTTAAATAGTAAAAAAACAACAACAACAACAACAACAAAAAAACCGACGTGAAACTCCAAGTAAAACTCTCAAAACAGAATTCGCATGATAATAAACAACAAGAGCTCCTATGAGCGTTTTCAGTGGGAGTCCCATTGTGTGGCATGATGGGAAAAAAAAAAAAAAAAGACAGAAGAAGGAGGATGCGCACTATTTGCCGACGCGCAACGACATCGTTCTTGGAGTGCTCCGCGATCAGGGCCATCTTTGGTCGTCCTCGCCGGTGACAGTGTGGACAGTATATTTCCATTTGGTCATCAATGCCTTAATGATTAATAAATAACGTTTAACTTTTGGAAGAGCCGTTTTTAAAAAAAAAAAAAAAAGCACTCGGGCCGAGGAAAAGGGAGCCATATATTCCCACCCAACCCGGTTTTGTGGACTCTTTTTTTTTCCCTTCCCCTTCCAGTACCCTTCATTTCTCAAGGCAAAAAAAAAAAAAAAAAGAAAAAGAAAAAGAGGGCGAGACGGGAGAGGCGGTGATACAACATGGATGAGGAATATGATGTGATCGTTTTGGGCACCGGACTCACGGTAAGTACTCAAACCCGCGTGAACTTCTAGATAATGTTGTTGGTTTTTTGTTGTTGTTGTTGTTGTTGTTTTTTTGTTGTTTTTTAAAGAGCCACGGTTATCCTCTATCCAGAGCCGCGGGGCAGCGCGAGCCATCTCCTGCATCCTCCGCGCTGCGCGCGCTGGTTGACATTAGGAAAAACAAAAAATAAAATAATAATGGAAGAGATTTAAAGACACGTCGCGTTAAAATTGTGCCTTTTTTTTGGTGGTTTTTTTTTGCATCACGAGAAATATTGAATGATTTCTGTCTCGGTCTCCCAGCCGGCTCAGGGTTGTGTTACACCCCAGGAGCATCTTTTAGGCGTAACCCGCACACAAGTGTGTCGTGGTCCCTCGCGCACAGACAGGCCTCCATCCTGAGGTTGGGCGCAGGCCCGAGCGCACGGGTTGTTTTTTTTTAACGACATGACCGAGCCCCTTTCACCGCCTGCCTTCATCTCCCGCATTCATCATCACCACCAATGCGGCAGAAATACGCCTCGTGCACTTTTTACGTGGTCTTCCATCAAAGGTTTTTTTTTTTTTTTTTTTTTTTTTGTCGCGTGCGGGAAAAGACGACATATTTTTTTTATTTTTTATAGGAGTTTTATAAAACGGTATCAAATATCTCTTTGTCATCACGAAGCCATAATAATAATTAAAAAAATGTTGGGATTAAATACAACTCCATCTGTCCATTATTATTATTATTATTATTATTATTATTATTATTATTAGAATATAGTTACATGGGGTTACAATGATACGGTCACGCATGCGCACATAGTGCCGCCCCCTCCCCCGTCTCCCCTCCCCTGCAGCCTTTCTGTCAAAGCCGCCTATAACTCACATTTAACACTTCCATCTTCAATCAAGTCTACATGTAATGGCATAAAAGGGGTGGACAAGATAATAGGAACACTTGTCAGTATAATATAACAGAACCACAAAAATGAATCCTCACGAATCAACGAGAAAATACGAACAGTATAACCTTTATTACGGTGCGATTCGTGGCTTCGCTGTATTTATACGACTATAGATTTGTACCTTAATTTGATGTCTTTTCATCATCAAATTTAGTCGACGTTACTAACGTCGGCTGTTTAATCCCGTTTCGTGCAGGAATGCATTCTGTCCGGCATCATGTCGGTGAACGGGAAGAAGGTCCTGCACATGGACAGGAACCCCTACTACGGTGGGGAGAGCTCTTCCATTACACCCCTGGAGGAGGTAAGAAGCCCCTCCCTCCCCCTCTCCCCCTCCCCCTCCCCTCCCCCCACGGGGATCCATAAAACCAATCAATACATCTTTTATGTCCCTCGGCGTGTCTGGTTTTTACTCCCAGTGCCATCGAGCCGCTCCTTCATTTGATGTTTTTTTTTTTCCTCCGTCCTCCACAGCTGTACAAGCGCTTCAGCCTCCCAGATAGCCCCCCCGAGTCCATGGGCCGAGGAAGGGACTGGAACGTCGACCTCATCCCCAAGTTCCTCATGGCCAACGGTCAGTAAGCACATCAAGCCAGGTCGAGTCAGTTTTATTTATGTAGCGTCACATCACGACACAGGTTATTTCACTCAACACGTTAAAGTCCTCAGAACAGAACTTTACGGTATTATACAGAGGAACCAACGATTCATAAGAAAATCTATCATTTTAACGATTCCCACGTAAGCTGGAAGGAAAAAAAAAAAAAAATCCCTTTAAGGGAGAAAAACATCCAAAAGAGTGAAGGAAAAAAACTCCCTTTAATAGGAAGAAAAACCTCCGACAGAGTGAATGAAAAACTCCCTTTAATAGGAAGGAAAAGCTCCGACAGAGTGAATGAAAAACTCCCTTTAATAGGAAGGAAAAGCTCCGACAGAGTGAATGAAAAACTCCCTTTAATAGGAAGAAAATGAAAAACTCCCTTTAATAGGAAGGAAAACCGCCGACAGAGTGAATGAAAAACTCCCTTTAACAGGAAGAAAAACCTCCGACAGAGTGAATGAAAAACTCCCTTTTAACAGGAAGGCATGAAGTTAATGAGGTGTAATGGTGAGATATGAGTGCGTAGAGAGTGAAAGAGTGAGAGGGAAGGAGGCTCCCGAAGCAGCCTCGGCCCATGACAGCATCACTCGGGGTCACCTGACTAACCAAAAGCTTCTGCGTACCTAAAGGATTTAAAACCATTAAACCAAGAAGATCAGCAGACAGTTAGTACGTAAGGCTGAAGGATTTGAGGTGTTATTCAATCAATTTAATCAAACGGATCAAGCGCCCTGTTCCGTCCGGACACTAGAGGGCAGCGTCGTCGACGGTTGACCGCGAACGATAAGATTGAATACGATTTGTGATTGCAGGTCAGCTGGTGAAGATGCTGCTATACACAGAAGTGACTCGGTACCTGGACTTCAAAGTCGTGGAGGGAAGCTTCGTCTACAAAGGAGGGAAGATCTACAAGGTGCCGTCGACCGAGACCGAGGCGCTAGCTTCAAGTAAGCCCCGCCCCCTGCCTCCCCTCCCCTGAATGTTTGAGCTGAGAGTTTACGCTGATGTAATCACGAGGGATTTTTTTCAATACGAAAAAAACAACCTTTTGTTTGAATTTTTATTTTTAAATTATTTTTTTTAGATCTGATGGGAATGTTCGAGAAGCGAAGGTTTCGGAAGTTTTTAGTCTTCGTGGCCAACTTCGACGAGAACGACCCGAAGACCTTCGAGGGCGTCGACCCCAAAACCACGACGATGAGGGACGTTTACAAGAAGTTCGACCTCGGCCAGGACGTCATCGACTTCACCGGCCACGCCCTGGCCCTCTACAGGACAGACGAGTAAGAGCAGCCGCACGACGACCAACGTCATCTATTATTAAGTATTCGACGGATTCAAATAGTTTTAATGCTCAATAACCTTTTTTTTTTTTTTTTTTTCACCTTCAGCTATCTGGATGTTCCTTGTTTGGACACCATCAATCGTATCAAACTCTACAGTGAGTCGCTGGCACGATATGGGAAGAGCCCCTACCTCTACCCGCTGTACGGGCTGGGAGAGCTGCCGCAGGGATTCGCCAGGTATTTTTTTATTTATTTTTTAAATGATTTTTGGTCATTTTATATAAATATGGATTATCTTCAGTGGTGCATACAGAAAAAAAAAACAAAGAAAAAAAAGCATGATTTAACAGGTTTTATTATCTTCAGCTCGTTTTCTGGTCTACGACTGTCTGTCTTATTATTGGTCCTGTCAATCATCTGTCGGGAAAATGAATAAAGTGTGATTGATTGATGTGAACTTTTGATCTCAGGTTGAGCGCAATCTACGGAGGAACCTACATGCTGAACAAACCGGTGGATGAGATCGTGATGGAGGGCGGTCATGTGATCGGAGTGAAGTCTGAGGGCGAGGTACGGCCGGCCTCATTTATTATCCCAGATTATGTAGTTTCCCTTTGATGGCGTCGTAACGATCGGGAAATTTTTGTTGACGATTAATTGTCATTTGAATAATTAATGACTTTATAATTAATTTGATCGATTTTCTGTTAATTTTATGCCACATTTGAGTAAAAGACTTTATCCCGAATACATTATTAAGAAGAAGAGACGCTTATTGGTGTTGAATATTGGAAAATATGAAAAAAAAAAATACATTTCTGTTGAAGTTTAAGGGCTTTGGAAATACAAAAATTGTGCCGGGCAGATGTGACATAAATAACGCTGAAAAAAAAAAAAAAAAAAGAATTCCTGACAATTACAGAAAAGCAATAATCCAAATAAATAATAAACGGACAACAAGATGACATCATCAAAAGAGTTAAACCTCAAAACGACAAATAACGGGATGGCGTGACGTTTTTTTTTTTGTTTTTTTTTAACGAGTCAGCGAAAATAATCGGCGTTATAAATCATAACGAGCTTCGGAGCGGCTGCACGGAGAGTTTTACGTACTCGACCGGGCAGCAAGGTCGTCGTCGTCGTCATCATCATCACCACGACGATGACGCGTCTCCTTCCCGCTGCAGGTGGCTCGCTGCAAGCAGCTCATCTGCGACCCGAGCTACATCCCCGACCGCGTCCGCAAGGCCGGTCAGGTGATCCGCGTCATCTGCGTCCTCAGCCATCCCATCAAGAACACCAACGACGCCAACTCCTGCCAGATCATCATTCCTCAGAATCAGGTTAACCGCAACTCAGGTGAGGAATCATCGGCGTTTAAAAAAAAATATATTTTTTTTAATTATTATTATTTTTTTTTTAAAGACTGAGAGGCTTTGAAAGGCTTGAAAGAGACTCGGATCGATTAAAGTAAATAGAAACATAAAACAATGAGACTCGTTACGAAGATTGTTTTTCTATTGATTTTAAAACCTCGCTGATATCAAAGGTTCATTCTTATGGAGGGATAAAATCAAGTAAATCATAACTTTATATTTTACAGATTTAGGCCTCCACATAAGAAAATAAGCTGATTGCAAAACAGCAATCACTAAAAAAAAAAAAACTAGATTTAATGGTGAGTAGTGACACGCTAGCTTTGTTTCTAACAGTTAAAGTAGCTCAACTCTGCAGCTCCAATTGGCCGTGTGAACCGTTTGGCGCCTCTCGGCGGATCGTTTTGGTTTTTGAAGCCTGTAACTTCACCGCTTCGGTTCACCTTCCTCATTAGTTTTAAGCAGAAAAGCTTAAAATAAATAAACCAACTCAGGAAGAAACCAAATGAACGTAGCGGCTAAATAAGCTGCACGACTCCGCCCGATGCTGACGAGTCTCCCGAGTCCGTCTCTTTAACCCTTTTTTTTTTTTTTTTTGGTGAAACCCGAGCAGACATCTACGTGTGCATGATCTCCTACGCGCACAACGTGGCGGCCCAGGGGAAGTACATCGCCATCGTCAGCACCACGGTGGAGACCGGCGAGCCCGAGGCCGAGATCGAGCCGGCGCTGGAGCTGCTGGAGCCCATCGACCAGAAGTCAGCGCCGCCTTTTAAAAAAAATTATTATTTATTTTTACTTTCACCTGTTTTTCTGCGACATCGTCAAAACGAAGCCGTTAATCGAAACGCGGCGATATTATGAAATATTAATATGCTTTTCTTTGTCCCCCCTCCCCCTTCCCCGACAGGTTCGTGGCTATCAGCGACCTTTATGAGCCCACAGATGACGGTACCGAGAGCCAGGTGACGCATTTTTCATTGAAAACAACAACAACAACAACAACAAAAATAGTGCTTACCAAGAAAAACATTTATTTTCTGCGTCACGGCGGGTCGGTTCCACCGCTCAGGTCCCCGACCCAAATATCTCAACTGGCTATTTGATGGATTTGCTACGTCGTGTTTGGTCATTCGTGGTCCCCAGAGGATGGATCCCTAATGTCTTAATCTAGAACCAGTGACAATGTAAAAAATTAAAAATTAAAAAAAAAAAAGCACCAGCATGACTCAGCAAAATCCAGGTTGGAACCGCTAAGAGGGATGAGGCGTTCAGGGACAATTGTGAATTCCCACTGTTGAATACTTGCACTAAAATGTGATTTATTTATTTATTATATCCCCACAATCGGCATTTTAATGTTTTATGTGCAAAAGTACACTTAAAAGACACATCATACCTTTTCAGTCTAGAAACACTTCGATCATATTTGAATATTTATGTTTGTTGGAGACGATGTTCAGTAATTTACATTTTTAATGAAAAGCTTTATAACATCCGGTTATCAGAAACCGGCCCCGTTACTTTGTAAGGCGCCGATGCACCCGGTTCACGAGGTTGATTGTTTTTGGTTCAGAGTGAAATATTATTGGATGGATATACCATACAACATACCGTTGTTTTTTTTCTCCGTGTTTGAGTTTTAACTGTCATTTCGGCTGCAGATTCTTCACTCTGGTTATTTTGTGTGTCTCCCAGGTGTTCGCCTCGAGCTCCTACGACGCCACCACCCACTTCGAGACCACCTGCAACGACATCAAGGACATCTACAAACGCATGACCGGGAGCGACTTTGACTTTGAGAACATGAAACGCAAACAGAACGACGTGTTCGGGGAGGATGAGCAGTGAGCCGTAGAAGGGGCGGGGCTTCTGAGAGAGAGAGAGAGGGCGGGGCCGGGAAAGGAGGCGGGTGGAGCCTATGATTGAGTGGGAGGGGCCGGGGGAGCTGCCTGAACAGTGCTTTAAAAAAAAAAAACAACAACAAAAAAACGGCGTTGTTGGAGGTTTGGCGTGTTGTGGCTCCGCCTCCTTTTACCTTTACCTCTCTCTCTCTCTCGACACACATAAAGGCTCACAAACACACACACACACACACACACACACACACACACACATGCACACGCACACGCTTTTCCAAGTACTCACACTCTCCCCTTTTCTCCGTCACCTGAAAAGCAGGGTTGATATGGTGTTTTCATTCCATCGTAGACTTTCCCGTATAATCACGTATTATCATTAGAGGTGGATTTATTCAGATTTTCTCTCGAGGCATCTCATACTTTCTGTAAACGTCTGTCTTTGTCATATCAGAGGTCGGGGGAGGGGGTGGGTGGGCGGGTGGAGGGGGAAGTGGGCGTTTTTCCTCTGCGAAAAGAGGGGGGGGGGGCGGGGCGTTTCCGCCGCAACCCTCCCCCCTCCCCTCCCCTCCCCGGTTGACGTGCATGCATCTTTTACACACCGTAGTATTGTACATAGCGTCCGACGACGACGACGACACGGCGGCGAACGGAAAAAAAGGCCGTTACCGTTTCCACGCTTCACTTCCTGTCAACCCTGCTTTCACTTTTCTCTCTTACTCGGTCTTTTAAACCCTGTGTTAACTTCAATAGACGCCGCTCCTCCCGGGGGGCCCAAAAAAAAAAAAAACACAAAAAAACAACAACAACATCTTGTCGGTCGGGTGCAAAAAAACAAAACAAAACAACAAAAAAAAAAAGTGATGAGAAGTTTCATATAAATGGGCTGTTCTGTCAACTGATAGTGCTCACTTTGCAATGCTGTTGTGTTCCCTGTGCTAGCAGGCAAGCTAACCAGTGGCTATTAACTATCACCCCCCCCCCCAACCCCTTCTCATCCGCCCCTCCCCCCTCCAAAAAAAACAACCCCACCTTTTTGTTTATCTCTGTTTTATGATGTCCGTTTTTGTTTTGTTTTTCTCGGTATTTCCGATAGTTTTACTTTCTAACATTTTTAAATTATTGAAAAGAGTTTTTATTTCTATATATTTGGTGCACATTTCGCTGGCTGAAGTTATGAAGTTTACAGAGCAGAGGTTGAAACTGTGGTCGTCAAGTTGAAAAACTACACAAAAAAAACTACAAAAAAAAAACTACAAAAAAAAAAAAAAAAGGGAATGTCAGGAAGCTAAAAGAGAGAAAAGAGGATTTTGGTCTTTCGAGTGTCCGCTGAGGCTGTTTGCGACGTTATAAGTGAGGAAGTTGTCGGGATGCGGAGGAAGTGAATGTCTGTCGGGGAACGTTGACTTTCGTGAGGTTTCACTTTTGAGTGACGAGAGCGAAGACTGAAATTTCAGCTCGTAGTGAAAAGCACCAGCATCGTGTCTCGGTTGTTGTTTTGTTTTTTGTCGTCCAGATAAGTCGCTTAAAAACTGTAGATGTGACGTAGCAGGAAAAAAAAAGCTGGATTACTCCCGTGAATAAAATTTCAAAATAAAAACTTTGTAGCATAGCGAGAGAAAAAACTAAAAGTACAAAGCCACAGTCTCCTCCCCCCCCCCTCGGAGAGAACGAACCGAGATGCTTTTATTTAGTTGCGTCGCCTTAAATCCAAAAGTTTGAGGCCCCTTTCAAAATAAAAGCACTTGCTTTGTTTTGGACTAGCGGGTCAGTCTCGTGCGGTTGTTTGTGTTATTGGCGAAGCTCGCTGACGACTTAAAAAAAAAAAAAAAGTTTGGCTTCGACCGCATCGGGGGAGGAAAAAAAATAAACAACAACAACAACAACAAAAAAGACGCTACGATCGTTTTGCTTTTACCGACCGACCGCCTAACAACACTAAACCAAGTTAGCGCGTGTTTCTGGGGTGTTGACGTGTCTTATCGTTATATGATCTTTATTTATTTTTGAATTTCGTATCGTTGAAGAAAAAAACAACTAAAAAACGTCAGAACGCTGAATACGCTACGCTTTTTAGTTTACGACGATGAAATGGATTTTTATTTTTTCGTCGTCGATTTTATTTAATTGTTTTTGAAGTGATGCGCACACACCTTAAAAGACATTTTGTTTTTGTTTTTGTTTTGTTAGTTGCTGTGTTTATGTTTACCTTATTTTAGATTGATCATTCCAGTGTCGCATCACGGTTTACTCTGATTATTTAGCAAATTCCTAAGAAACAGGTTTTGTTTTTGGGACGGAAGCGAAAAACAAACAAACAAAACAAAGGAAGCTGCGTACTTTCCAACATCGTGTGTGGTCTTCATCCTGGAAAAAAACAAAACGTGTTACCTGATGAAAAAAAACAAACCTGAAAACTGGACTACTGTTTACTCCTTGAACATATAGATATATCTGAAGCCCTTTCTCCCCCTCCCTCCCCCACCACCTCCCCCACCCCTCCCTTTAGCATCAGATACTGTCCTCTCTCTTTTTTTTTTTTTTTTTTTGTTGTTATTTATTGAAAACAAAAGCCTCGTGTGGTTGTACCGTTTTAATTTCCATCCAGTATGGCCTTTAAATATCCCAACATCCCTCGAAATTTGACAAAACAGAAAAAATAGTTCAGGCTGAGTAGTAGAAAAAAAAACAACAACAACTTACTGTCCTTGTTTTGATCACTAGTATGTGAACAATGCCTAATGTCTTGTGTAACAAATGAAAAATAAAAAAATGACTTAAACTATGAATGAAATGATAGAAAAATAAAAAGCACATGGCAAACCTGAAAAAAAAAAAAAAAGACCCTGATTTGGAATTTGTGTTTTTTTGTTTGTTTCGTTTTGTGGGAAGATTATCTACACGTACGTACAATATAATATTTTATATACACTTTGTGCTTTAAAAAATACAACTTTTTAATAATTACAAAATGGTTCTAGAGAGACAGGAAACTGGGCTTTGAGTGAACGGTGACTCGGCGACGGGGGAAATATAAAGAATCATCCGATGCAACTTGTGACGGAGAGTTTTGGTGTGCGACCGGGGGGGGGGACGTTGCCGTTGGCGACGGGAAGACGGGGGGGGGGGGGGGGGCAACAAAGGCGACCATTCAGGGGCCTTCACTGTGTTTGTGCACCCATACATCCTCATTATCCCTAATCTGTCTCACTCCTTCTTTCCTGACCGACACACCTGAAAATCTCATTCAGAGACGACGTGTCGTTTTAGTCCGGCGGGATCCCAAGTTTTTTTTGTGTTTTTTTTGTGGGTTCGTTCCTTTTGTCCGATTGCAGACGGCTGTGACCCGAGGGAGCGAGGGGGCGGAGCCCCGACTCGGGGCTGGAGTTACGCACCGTTCACCACGTAGCTCTCGTACGGGTGACCCAGCAGTCTCTGGATCTCGGCCTTGGGCACCACCCAACATTTGCCCGTGTGGCGCCTCCGCGGCGAGTCCTTCAGCGTCTTGTCCTGCAGGGTGACCGGCACGTGCTCCGACCCCCACCTCAGGACCCCCCGGGCTACAACCTCCTCTCTGGTGCCTCCGTCCGGGTGGTTCTTCTGGACCGCCGTCACGCTCATGTCGGCGTGCTGGAACCGGCCTGCAGGCGGACGGAAGGACGAGATGGGAAGTTTCATGCGACTGATTTCATTTCATGCTACTTTATAAATCTACTTCTACGGAAATGAGGTATTTTTTTTCAGGTTTAGATTTGTTTTTTTAAAACCAGTCTCCAACTTGTTTGACTTGCAGCTGCGGAAGAATTAATTCACATCAACTCAAATAAAAGTACCGGTAAGATAATGTAAAAAAAAAATGAACTGATCACTAATATATATGAAATACGTGATATGTTTACCTCTTTGGGTCTCAGAGAACCCCGTGAAAAGTTGGATGGATGAATTTACTTTAAAAGATATGTTACACCTTTCCTGTGTTTTATTTTCAGTCTTGACATCCGTAAGAAGATATTTTTATACCAAAAACCATCTCAACATAGTTTCACATCTCTCCAGGTGCTCTGCCAAGAACAGGCTGTTTTTTTGTGTGTGCCTGCGTCTTTAAGGAAGCGTTGACATCCAACGACCCTCTCCTCTGATTGGCTGACTCTTTTCTGAGTGACACATGCCAAAGCCAATCACAGGTCTTCTTTGGTCTTGTAGCTTTTTCCAGCTCTTGTGATGGAAGGATTGCTCCGTGCTTTCTTCCACAATAAAAAGTGAGGACAGCGGGTTGTGCCGAAGGCAGATACATGAGGTGTGTGAGAGTTTGTGACATCACAAACTTACAAAAGTCCAAACGGCCCGTTTAAACTTTTACTGGTTTTGGTCTGATTATAAATAACTATAAAAACAAAAATAGAACAATGTCCTTTTTTCTTTTTACCCTCAAGAATCTTTTTCTGTATTATGTTCTGAAAAAAAATGCTTATCACAGAAATGTATTTTTTGTGATAGACCGGTATCAGAAGATAAAACCGGCAGGCGAATATGGTTCTAATTTAAAGTGTGTGCTTTTATAATCAAAAAACAGAAATGGAAATCTGAGTTTTTCCAACGTGGGAGCTGACAGTCAGAGGCGTCCGGGAACTTACCCAGAAGGCCTTGGGTGGAGTCGGACAGCCCGCGTCCGTCCGTGACGTAAAACCCCAGGTGAGCCATCTGCAGGTAGCTGGGGTGTTTGTAGTGGTGGAACAGCACCAGGAAGCGCACGCCCTTGGCCAGCTCCACCCAGCAGCTGCGGTGGTTGTCCACGGTAACCGTGACGCCCCGCCTCGTCACCGAGCCCTGCCGGTCGGTGGGAAGGTCGTCCCGTCCCTCCCCTTCCACCGCCACGGTGTCCAGCGACAGCGTGACCGTGATGTCGCCGGAGCTGCCCGTCGCCGAGGAGACGGTGAGCCGGTCGAAGTAGGTCCGGGAGCGGTCCTCCACGCCGTGCTTGGAGGGCGCCCCCATCAGGTGGCCGTCCACGATGATCCCTGGAGACGGGTCATTTGGTATATCATCGTTAATATTTGGTCGTGTATTTTAAAAGCATATGAAAGACGTGTTAAATGAGAGCTGTCGCCGCCGTGCGCACCTCTCACCGGATCCTCCAGCAGCCGGAGGACGTCGTCAGCTCTGCCGTCCACCGTGAAACACAAGTTCTGATGCAGCTTCGGCAGCTGGACCACAAAATGAGGATCTCCGTCAACTACAATATTGAGATAAAAAAATATATAAAAATACAAAAAATGTAGTCCTTTTAAACGACTCAAATGCCAATAAATGAAATGTAAAGCTGGTTGACCTGATGAAGAGAAGACCCGCACGGTGTTCAGTCTGGACGAAGGCTCTAAAAGCACAAGACATTCAATTTAAGGACAGTCCCCCCCCCCCCCCCAACTCTCCCCCAGCACTGAAAGCAACGACAGGACTGCACCTGTATTGCTAAGCGGACATCTCTACAATAAACTGCATGATATTTACCGAACGAGCCGGCGTCTGCAGTGTCGTCCCCTGGAAAAGAAGACGTGAAACTTGTTCAGGTCTAAAAAAAAAAAAAAATGAGCCCGAGTAAAACATGTGAAACACTTACAGGCGTCGTAGTTGAGATCGTAGTCGTAGTCGTAAGTTGCGTCGTAGTCTGAGAAGATATTAAAAAAAAAAAGGGAATCAAGTGAGAGGAACCGTTTCGGGACACGTTCTGCTGTAAAATCAAAGAGCTTTTATTTTGGCGGTCAGAAACAGGATGTGTAGGAATTAAAAGTGTTTCTCACCTTTTACGAGGTCAATATCTAGAAAATAAAACAGACAAAAGGTTCATGGACCTGGTTATCATGGTGTATTTTAACTGACATTAATTAAACAGCTGTAGTTACTTTTCAGATTTTAAAATTTAAATGAAAAAAGATCAGTGGATGAAAGAAAAAAAAAATGCTGGAGCTCCCATCAAATAAAGTTTTCTCCTCCAACCTGGTTAGAAGTTTCAATTTAATTAACAATTCAAAGAGAAAATCAAATTGTTTCATTTTATTTATATAAAATATAATTTTGCTCGGCAGAATTCATTAATTTCTACTTTTATACTGCACTAATGATGTCACGACCACTCAGATTTATCTAGCGACACTTCAAAGGGGAGCCAAACCGCAGGTTGGGAAACGCTGAAATAAATGAACTTTACGTGAGATTGTTTAAACTCAAACAGCTGCAGCATAATTTGATAATTCAGTTTGAATCATCGTATTAGTAACTTTTATTCGTAAATAATTGTATACTTTTACTTGAAAAGGGTTTAAAATGAAGGACTTTTACTTGTACGCTGTTTTTCAATTATTTGCTAAAAATGCGTTTAAGAGTTCAGTTTTACCTTTTCTCTGAATCTGAATGGAAGTGGAGACATCTAGTGGAGAGACAGAGAACATTCAATTAAGGATAAATAAACCAAAAATTCCACCCTCGACGTTTGACGTTTAACTTTCGGGGCATTAAAAGGTTTTGATGGTAACTTTCGACTCAGACGACGGAGCGTGTAATTTACCCAGAAGCCCCGCTGCCTCCCACAGCCGCGGCCCGTCCGTCACACCCGGCATGGGGGCGAAGGTGACCGACACCAGGGTGGCGATGCTCAGCTCCGGGTCGTTGTCGTCATCGTTGTCTTCCACAGCCGGAGCGGCGGCTGGGGTGGGAGGGGTTGCCGACGACGACGTCTCTGGCGGGACGGAGGCAACTTCGGGCTGGGGGACATACGGAGCGGACGCGGTGCCATTGTCCGTCTCTGTCGGCCGCCCGGTCGGTCGGACGGGAGGAAGGGCCGTCCTCGCCGCGCCGGGCTGCTGCGTAAGGGGTTTCCCGGGCAGGAGCGCAGGGTCGGTTGAGGTGCCGGTGGTGAACGTCGGCGCCGTCGTCGTGGCGGTGGTCGTTTTCGTGGTGTTGGGCGGGGAGGTGGAGACTCTTCCCGGTGCGGGCGGCGGTGCCGTTTTTAGAGCGTTGAGCAGAGAGGTGGATATCTTCCCGGCGGGGGGAGGGCACACCGTTTTAGAGTCGTTATGGGAAGAGGTGGGCTTCTTACCGGAGAACGGTGCTGGGGCGGTTTTACCCGAGCTGGGACTGGAGGTCATTGTCGTCGTTGTTTTCTTGGATGTAGAAACTGCCGCTTTTCCTGTAGAAGAGGTTCGTTTGGGTGGTTGCGTGTTCGGAGGCGGCTGAGGCGGGTTCGGTTTTGTCTTGCTCGGCCTCGAGTTCGAAGGTGAGCTCGGTTTCTTCGCGGCCAGTACTTTGGTCGTCGTGGTCGCCGCCGCCGTCGTTGCCGTCGTGGTCGTGGTCGTGGTGGCGGCGGCGGGTTTCGCGGTGGTCGGACTTTGAGCTGCTTCGTCCGCATCCGGCTTAACGACAACCAAAGAGGTCACCGGGGTCACGAAGTTGTATTTGAGGGAGAGGTTGGTGGCCTTGTCCGCCAGCAGCCTCTGAGTCGAAGGGTCGGCGGCGTTCAGTTTGGCCAGCAGAAGCTCTTTGATGGTAAAATACGCCCAGAGACGACGCACGAAGCCGGAGATCCCTTCCAGGCCTCCCGAGCAGTCCGGCGAATCCGCGCTCCCGTTTCCCTTCGCGCGGGGAATCGGCACATCGTTCTCCAGCTTCATACGCTGCTTTGAATCAGTCGCCGACATCGCCACCTTCAAATCTTTCACCCCGGGTTTGACCCTGCCGGCCACGACCAACTCCGACCCTTGGAAGTAGTTGGGGAAGAGGGAGCGCGTGACGTCGAATGCCTGGTCGTCCAGGTACGACAGCTGGACGTCCGACAGCAACGGGCTGGCCACCTCATCGTAGAAGCCCTTCAGCTGCAGGGCGGCGTCCGCGTCCTCGTACACCATCCTGGCAACGCCGCGGTTATCCAGCGCCAGGCGCTTGAGGAGGAGGAAGTCGGCGTCGTCTCCGAAGGCGAGGCCGAACAGAGAGGCCGAGCCCAAAGCCTTCTTGGCATTGTCGAGGATGGTGTCGCCGGACGTCACCCCGATGGTCGCCTCCCCGTCGGTGAGGAAAATCACCAGGGGGACGCGGTGGGCGGAGGAGAGGCGGCCGGACGGCCCGGAGGACGACGGGTTGACGAGCTGGCCGGCAGAGAGCAGCGCTGAGTTGATGTTGGTCCCTGGTACGGAAAGAGCGGGAGAACAGAGGACGTCAAGCGTCGTAGGGATAAAACCGACGAGAGAGACTCCCGACGATATCGGATTTCGACTCACATCCTTCTGCGATGATCCTCTTCACGAACTCCTTGGCGTCTCGTACGTTCTGCCGAGTCGCCCGCACCGTTCGACCTCTCTTCCACGTGTGCACCTTGTCCGAGAAGGTGATGATGTTGAAGTGGTCTCCCTCCCGGAGGTCCCCCAGGATGGTGCTCATGGCCTGCTTGGTCTACTGACGGAAAGGACTCCAATTATTAACGAGTAAAAAAAAACGGCACCTTCATCTTCATCTTTAAAGCTCTCGGGTGCAGCTCTACCCGTCGGGGGGAGGGGCTCCACGAGCTCCGCCCACTTTACCTGCTTCATCTTGGTGCCGATCATCGAGCCACTGACATCGATGACAAATATAACGTCCTTAGGAACCACCGGAAGGCCTCTGGGCGCGAAGTAATGCACGAAGTAGCCGTCGTACACCTGACGGAGGGCGAGAAAAAGAGGCGGTTGGAGGGCGACGTTTGTCGCTAACAAAATCACGTTTTTTGGGGGTTTTTTTTGGGTGAAGCCGCCGACCTGGACGTCCCCCATGACGTCTCCGAGGTCCACGTCGTACTGAATGACGAAGTCGGCGTTGAGACCCTTGGAGGAGACGCCGCTCTGCTGCTGCGGAGTCGGACTGTAGCGGACTCGAGCGCAACCGGCGCTGCGCTCGACGCGGGCGGAGGAAGGAGCGTCGTTGTCTCCTGGAAGGAAAAGGAGGCGGGCGAGTTGAATCGGCGTGGGAGCAAATCGATATTAAAGGAAAAGCAAAACCTTCGAAGAAATAGTTTGACATTTTGGGAAACGGGTTGTTTTTTTTGTGTGTGTTTTTTCTTCCCCCCTCATTTCTGTGTGGTATGAACAGCACAACAAAAAAAAACTCAAGCAAGCCAAGTTCTGTCCGGACGTAGAAAAATCTGCCTGCCAACACCTTTAAAACCCACTAATTAACACATTTTTATGTTTTTCAACGACATAACCATCAACAGTGTTGCCAGGCAACGCACCGGGGGCCACAAAGCTGTCGAAGGCCTGTGTGAGAAGCTCGAGGAGGGCTTCAAAAGTCACCCATCCAACGTGACTAAAATATAATATAAACGCCACGTTTTTCACCTCGAGTTAAAAACACTTCTGGTTTTGAGTCGTAATATATTCTACGTCCTTTATTGAAATGTTCCAAAACTCCATGTTCTACTAAGATTAAACTGGGTGTTATTTCTACCCATCACTTTGGCCTATTTGTTTTAAAAAATGGACCAAGGTAGAAGGCAAGGCATGCTGGGAAATTGCTAACTTGTTTATTCAGTCTCCTTGATCCACAAGTCAGATGATATCATTTTTATTTTTATTTTTTTAGTTAGATTGCAGATTTAAGTTGTTATTGGAAAGCATCGATTATGAAGGTTTAAAGGGGGTCGTTTATATAACCAGTTCATCCCGTCCATGTATTCAACGAGTCTCTGGAAGCTTTTAAACTTCCTCCTCTCACATCCACACGTCCAATGATGGATACCAAGTGCACATTAAATCATTGGAAGAGTGATTTAGATCCTTTTTTTTTTTTATCTTTACCTTGAGCGGCGTTGGAGAGCAGTCGGCTCGTCTTGAGAGGAAGCACCTTAATGAAACTGATGCCCGTCCTCTCCGTTACGCCGACGTCCAACGTGAGGTTCTGGACCGGCTGGCCGGGCCTCAGACCCAGACTGAGCTCGTAGCGGCCGAGTCGCCGCGGCAACAGCTCCTCGTAGGACAGGGAGAAGGACATCCGGGCGCCCGGCGGCACGCTCACCGCCACGCGGAACTTCTCCATTTCCCTCTCTCTGCGTAAAAGAGAAGATTTAGTACGACGCCGAGTCAAACACGCCAAAAAGAAACGTTATTCCGTCGGTCGTTAGAGGTCGAAAATCAACTTTGTCCCGGTGACTGACTTGGTAGCGACGAGTCCGGCTGTTTTTCCCTGCTTCTTAGCGGCGTCGTAGATTTTCCTGGCGGCCGCTCGTTCCTTCACCTGGGCCACGTACACCTTGCCGTTGGAGGTGCTGATGGGACGGAGGAGGAAAGAGGAGGAAGAAACTGGTCTCTGTGTGACTCACAGTAGCCAGATTATGTTACAGTCCGGAACACGGCCTGGCCTGGCCCGGCCAGGCCCGGCCCAACCCAGCTCGGCATTAACTTGATTTACCTTATTTTTCTCCTTGTATTTCCAACTCAATCACAAAGCGGCTTCACAAACGGGCACCGGTGCTTGTTTACAGACGGAGTTCGTGCCACGGGAAGAGGGAGGTGTGTGTGTGTGTGTGTGGAGGGGGGGGGGGTCGTAAACAGGGCGAGTGGAAAAGAGTAATTTCCCTCCGAAAACAGCGTTAATGTGGAGGTGGAAGGGGGGGGGGAGGTGGCAGCTGCTCCACCCGGCAAGAAATCCCAACCCAAAAAGACCGGCGCTGGAAAAAAAACGTCCATCCGACTCGCTACACAGTGCACGAGGTCGGCGAGCGCCGCTGTCACGTGACCTGGTGCTAAATTGAGGTCAAGTCCTTTCGAGCAAATAAATGTCCAAAAGGACGAAAGAAAAAAAAAAACATCAAGGGGACGAACTAAAATAAACCTGCGGGACTTGAAGCAGGTCTTGTTTGAGACGCAGAGCCGAGTGGAAAAGTGGAGGGTGCTTGTTATTTATATGTATGTGTGGCTGGTTGGTGTGTGTGTGTGTGTGGGGGAGGGGGGTGGATGAGGGAGGGCGAGGGAGGGGGGGGGGGTACATCAGTGCATCAGTGTACACGAGCGACCAACACGCAGAACACAAGACGTCTTCAGTTTCGGACGCAGGACGGACGCGTGTCCACCGACTGTTTTTCCTTTTCGGGTATTCGCCGATACGCAGACGATCGCGTGGTGTTTCGGTTTTAAAAACGTTGTTACGAACTCACACCTACTAAAAAAAAACAAAAAAAACAAAAAACTACATGCACCTCCGCAGGTGTGTGTGTGTGTGTGTGTGTGTGTGTGTGTGTGTGTGTGTGTGTGTGTGCGTATCTAAACTGGCAGGTTGCCTCGGTAAACCGGACTCGGCAAACTCCTGTCATTTTCTCTAATAACTTTCTGACTTCCATTCACAAAGCCTGGCATTCATGCCCCCCCCCCCTTCTCACCCCCCCCCCCCCCCCCTGCTTCCGCTCCCAAATCCAGCTCTGGGCTCGCTTTTTCTTTTTTTTTTTGTTTGCCAGCAGTTTTGACTTATTTGTTTTGTTTATATTTAGCATTTTTAAAAGGGGAGAGCGCTTTTTTCTCCAAACGCCCTCTTAGTAACCGAGTTATGGCATCTTCGAGGTTCCTTACAGAATTCCCTCTGAAGTTTTATTTATGGATGGGAACATACTTTACTTTATTTAAATCCCTCGCCGTAAAGAGCGGGGGGAGGCGGGGGACTATTATTTCCAAGTCATGTTTTCCTGCCAACTTCAATACTTTTGACCCGGTAGGTGTGCTTGAGTCTTGAACTGTCATTTAAAAAAAAAGAAAAATAAAGCCCACATTATTATTATTAATATTATTATTATAGTTATCGCCCGTAGCGCGACGACTGAAGACTCTCACGGCGACGCCGTTCGCCGAAAGTAAAAAAAAAAAGAAAAGAAAAAGGAAACCGAAAGATCGTAACGGCGTGGGGCTGGACGACGGCTAGCGCTCGACTCACATGGTGAAGTTGGAGATGAAGGCGGAGGAGGGCAGGTCCACCTCGAAGGCCGCCTCCTTGACGACGGGCAGCTGGTTCCACGCTGAACTCTGGACCGTCGTCACGGCGTAGCGGGAAACCACGGAGCACCTCACGTGGTAGTCCGTCACCTTCAGCTGGGGACAAACACAGGTAGGACTTGTTAACGGTTGGATGGGGGGGGGGGGGGGGGGGTTCACTGTAAAACACATGAAGAGACAGAAAAACAGCTTTGCCACATTTACAACAGACTATCATGGAACTGAAACGTAATGTAATAACTTGAAATGCAGGAAAAACAACCCCACCCCTCCCTGCCCGCCCCCCTCCCATATCACGGTTTCTCCCTGCACGGCCCTGACAACACAACCTGAAGCAAGCAGCAGCGCCCCCCCCCCCCCCCCCCCTCGCATGGTGTCCCTGCCCTCCTCTTGTTTACTCGCTGGCGCCTGCTGAGACAGATCTGGTCAGCGCAGGCCACATTACTGCAGGACGGAGGGCGACATGGGGGGAGGGGGGCAGGGGTGAGGGGGGGGGCAAGGAGGAAGAGAGCCACGTCAGGCCCCCGGCTCGCTGGTATTTAGGGAAAGCTGCGGTTTGTGCAATACAGACAGAATGACTGTATGTTTCTCTGGGGGTGGGGGGGGGGGGGGGAGGTGAGGGGAGGGGGATTGCTTCACAGTTAACGCTGAAGCAAAAAACAAAAAAAACACAGAGGAGCTACTGAAGACACCCTGACGTGGGGGGAGGGGGGAGGCGGGGGGAGGAGGGTGTTTTACTGCATGTGAAGTTTCTTTTCTTTTTCTTTTTTTTTAAAGCTGTCAGACGACATAAAACTTACCGCCGGTTTTGTCGGTGTGCTTTGACGTTTAATTCTCTGGAAAAGAAACAAAGCAGCAAGTCAACAACAACAACAACAACAACAAAAAGCATTTGGATAGTTTTGCAAAAATGCGTTCAGTCGGGATACGACTTCTCAGCACCGAAGTTTGTTTTAAAAAAAAAAAAGCCTCCTTTTTAAAAAAAAAATCGTGAAGTTAATGTCCCCAATTTGCCGTTGGAAGGCCCGGTCCAGATTTTTGTGTCCCAATAGTCTGAATCAAAGCCATTCATGAATGGAAGGTGGAAATAAATGCTTTCACTGTACACAGGGCCGGCGGAGGGGGGCGGCACAGGTTTGGTCTCCGCTGTTAATTCTGCACACGAGCCGTAGCCGTGTCAATACCTGACTAAATATAAGTTTAATATAGGTTTGTAACTGAGCTGACAAACAGGTTACAAATGGTGATTAAAAAACAAACAAACAAACAGTGTTTGAGGTATAGAAGAGGAAAAGCTGTTTCCTGTTTGAGTAGTTAAATATGAAATGAAGCTCTGTAATATTATAACGGAAGGAGCGTGTTTCTGGAAGTCATGAATTCTGTAATAAATAATAATAAAAATAATAATTCTCACCTGTAAATGCATATTCGCGCCGAGGTGCGCTTCGTAATCCGCCGATAATCCCTCTCGCACGTGCAGAGCGAAGAGAACTAGAAGGCATTGAATTTTTAAAAACATCATGTCCATAATGATTTAAAAGCTTCGGGGTGCTTTATAGGATGAAATAAAAAAATAAAAAAATAAATTAAAAAAAAGTTGTCCAGCGGTCTCCCGTTGACTGAAAGCGAGCGGCCTCACATTTTACACCAGTTTTCTTTTCCTCGCAAAGAAGGGTGGTGGGGGGTCGCCGTCTCTCCACCTCCCTCACCTCAGCTGAGGTTTTTTATTTATTTATTTTTTTTAAACAGTTGCGATAAAAAGTTCTGATAAAAAATAAATAAATAGTAATAATAAAAAAAAAGAGTCAAAACATCCAAAAAGAAAAGAAAGTTCAGTCAGAAAGTTTCTCCGCTGGCTCGAAGAAAGCAGCTTCCTCACTTGTGTTCATGCATACTGGAAAAACTTCACGGACTGCTGCCAGCTCCATGAGAGATGAGGGATTATTAACCCCTGCCAGACTGCCCCCGCTACCAAAACACTTCCTCCTGCTCCTCCTCCTCCTCCTCCTCTGTAGGAGTCCTCCTCCTGAAAAAAAAGATCAAGTCCAACTTTTTTTTTTCTTTCCCTGAAATCACTCCCAAATGCGAGTTCTGGTTTCCCTTCAGCGCTCCTTTACAAAGACCCATTATTGGGCCTGAAAAAGTGCATGTCAGTTTAGTTTTTTTTTTTGGGGGGGGGGTATACTGTTAAATAACAACATAATAAAACTCTCTCCGACCTGTGATGTGATTTCATGTTGAATTTAGATTTTTTTTTTTTTTTCTTTCTTCATATTATTTATTTACATTCTTTTTTTAAATTTTTTTTTAATTCAAATCCACCTTGGATTACGTCATCTAATCTACGTTACAGTCGTCACAGTCAACTCTACACAGTGAAAGGTTTCTTTTTGTTTGTTTGGTTGCTGTCCGTGGTGCTGATTCCTTCAAAACTATAACGAGATTATCAACAACACGTTTCTGTCATCTGTACGACGGCGACACATTATTCAGGTTATAATCAAAACCTCTCGACAGCTTTTTTTTTTAATGTTTTTTTTTTCAGGTGTTAGTTGTTGTTGTTGTTGTTTGTAAACAACATAATGCTTTCAAGAAAAGCAAGCTTACATATATTCAGATAAGACAGGAACATCTTAAAAAAAAAAAAAAAACAGAACCGGGTCTCTTGCGAGTCCTTTTCAGTCACGACAGTTGAAGTCCAGTTGATGTTTTTCCATTTCATTTTTTTGTTTGCTTCAGTCCCGTTTCTATCGTCTCGTTTGTTTTCCGTTGTCCGCGGAGTGCACGTCTAATGTTCGGTGAAGCTCATCGGCGGCAACGAGTCCAGTTTTCTCCCAGAGGTCCGTGTTTATACGTGGTCGGGAACCGTCTGCAGAGCTTCTTCCTGGTTTCTGTTGACGTTGACGTTCTGCAAAAAAACAAAAACAAACAAAAAAACGACACGAGTTACTGAAAATAAAAACCAGCGTGACTCCGTAAACCTGCGGCGTTAAAGAGGTTAACGGGACGTCGGATTTATCTTCATTCGCTTTTAAATACGCCTTCGCGTTTATCCGCGACATGCTACGACCACGTGTAAAAAGTCAAGTGCACGCAAGCGGCAGAAAATAGTCGGCCGGCTTCCCCTCGACTTTGACTTTGAAGTTTTGCTGCTAACTTTAGCTGAACGTAAGATAGCTTTTCAAATGGGAAGAAAACAACTGTAATGTTTATCTTTTTTGAGAAGGCGATGGAGGGAATTTTTCCTTTTTTTTAATATTTGGTATTATATTAAACTATTTATATTTTTATTCTTTGATATTTCTAGTTCTTTTTTAGATTTTAAAATTATTTATATATACTGTATATATATATATATATTTTATTATTTTAGTAAGTAAGAATTTATACTGCGAGTATGACGATAAAAATCTCAATCTTAAATCTCTTTCCGATCATTTTAAAATAAGAAAAAAACAAAGAAAAAGGAGATCATTTCAGCAGAGAGGTTCATTAAATAAATAAATAATCACGGTTGACGAATGGAAACTCACCGACGGCCTCTCTCTGTGTGTGTTGACGGCTTCGATGTTGAGGAAGAACGACTCCACTTTACATCCTGCAGTTAAAAAAAACGAACAGAAAAGGACGTCAGACAAAAAAATAAAATAAAAGGTTTGCAGAAACAGGACGTGTCGCAACACTCGGATCAGTTTCTTCACCTACCGTAAGCTATCGGGGTGAGTTTGAGCACCGTGTGAAGAGGGCATCTGAGATAAGGCAGCTCATCTTCAAAAGGATGGAAAATAAAGACTTCTGAGTTGTGGAATTAAAAAATTATAGGAGGTACTATAAGCCAGGTTTTTTTTAAAAAAAATTTAAAATTTGTATGTTTCTATTTGGTACCTGCGGGTTTGTCGAGGAAGTAGGCCAGCAGGCAGCGCATCACGGCCTGGTGGCAGACGACCAGGACGTTCTCCTGCCTCTCCAGCTCCATGATGACGGGCTCCAGACGGTGGACGAGGTCCTCGTAAGACTGGAGGTAAAAAAATAAAAAAATAAAACATTTTAAAAGTTCAGTCTAATTACACCTCGCGACAAAAAAAAAGTTGAACTGTTCCTTTAACCTAGCGTGGAAATTAAAACTGTAACTCAAAAAACATTGAGAGAGATCTCACCTCCCCCTTTGGGTAACGGTAGCGATACTTGTCCTGGTCTCTCAGCGCAAACTCTTCCGGGAAATTCTCCTGAATCTCTTCGTACGTTAGCTCCTCGCAGACGCCCTTCATCGAGACGAAGACACGTCAAAGCCGTGACGCTGACACGGTGTCCTCTAGTGGGCCGACGGGTGTATTACACGCTTCGGCGCGGTACCAGGTTGGTTTGATCTGAAGCCAAACGCTTTGGGACGAATGCTGACGTCCTTCTGTCAAGCAGCATTTAACTGTCGCACGCTAACATTTGCTCATTAGCGCCGAGCACAAAGTTAAACGACCGTGAGGCTCGTGGGAATCTCAAAAACCAAGAATCAAAAATCTCACATTTTAACTGACCAAAATTAGTGTGAAATAAAGTTCACAGCGATCCATCCAATAGTCGCAAAGACAATTCCTTCAAAATGAAACTTTATTATGGAAGAAAAATTCAGAGCACCATTAAAAGATAATTGGATTCAGCATCTGGGGACCATGAATGTTTAAATACGGACGGATCATTTCAAGCACAAGTGCTATTCGAATATTAATTAAACATTCAAGCAGACAGTTCATATACAAAACCAATTTTTTTTTACATTATGACAACTATTTAGAATATTAGAAAAGTTGATCAGCTATTTCATATCGCAACGAGAGACACTGAAGCCACGTTGCAAAAAGGATTAAAACAAATAAATAAAAAGGTACTTTTATGAACTCACAGCGTCGATCTCGTTGAGCGCCTTCCACTGTTCGTACTGGACTCCCAGAGCCTCGGCGGTCTGGATGGTCCTCTTCATGTGGCTCGTCCACACCTTCAGGTCGCTGATGTTCTGACCTTGGATGAAGGTCGCAAAGGCGCTGGCGTACTGGGCGAGAAAGAAAGTGACGAGTCATTCAATTTCATTGCTTATAATATAATTTTTAATATTTTTTTTGTTGTTGTTTTTGCTTATTATCTTGTTCCCATTCTTTCTTTTTGCCGACGTCTCCGGCCGTGAAGCTGCATGTCTCTCCTCTGTGATCGCCGTCCCTCTCCAACAGTTCACGTCTTGTATCTCTATGCTGTTCTTTTCTCTCTCTGCTCTCCTCTCACCACCAACCGGTGGAGGCAGAAGCTCCGCCCACCTCTGAGCCTGGTTCCTGTCGGAGGTTTTCCTTCCTTAAAGAGGAGGTTTTGTTTTTTATTTCTCGCTCATGTGGGAATCGTTTGTGTTTCCCTGTACGACGCCGTAAAGTTCTGCTGTCGGGACTTCGAATGTTCAGTGCCATGAAATAACCTGCGTTGTGATTTGGCCGCTGTATAAATAAAATTGAATTTCCGTTAAAGGGAATTCTTAAACTGTCTCTTTACGGTCGCTCACCTTCAGTCCTCTGGAGGACAAACCCGAATCTCCGCCGATGCGTCCCAGCAGGTTGAGCTCGCTCTCTCCGTGGCGGCTCAGGTAGATGGATCTGGGCGTGACGTGGATGTTCATCAGGTAGTAGACGATCCGGCTCTGGATGTGGTCCTGGACCCGGTTCACCAGGTACCTGCTGCCCACGTCGAAGATCTTTATGTAGGACAGTTTCCTGGTCAAAGTCAAATGAGACGTTTAAGAACGACATCGTCAGGCAAGAGTTTCATCCGTTCGACTCGACAATGAAGACGTCGCACCTGTCCTTCTCGTCGTCTATGGGCATGTAGCTCGCTCGGTAGCAGTCGATGCGCTGGACGAAGTCCTCCATGGCTTCGTCGATGTCACGATCCACATAGTCCGGACTCCCGAATTTGACTTGCTGGAAAGAAAAGTCTTCAAATAAGAACAGTCCACCTCAGCTTCCGTTAAATACTTAAACAAAAATAAAAACAACCCGATGACGTGAACGAGCTTCTCACCTTGATGTTCTCTCCAATGATTTCTGGGTCGTCACAGATAGATTCCACAAAGAACACCTGCAAAAGGAACACCAGTTAAAAACACGTTTATTTATTTAAATGCCTGTAAAATGTAAAAGATTCATTTGCCATGTTTTAGCGTTGTTGTTCAAAAGTTTACTGCCAGCTCAGCTTAGCATTACAGAAGCACGGGGAGCACTCGCACCGTCCAAAAGTAACTAAATCCAAAATCTGAGGAAATAAGTTTTGAGGCAAAAACACGTTTTTACTTTCTTCTTCTAACGTTTAATACGCGGCTGCAGCCGGCAGGCGGTTAGCCTAACGTAAGGACTTTCAAGGTAACCGAGTCCTGTCCTTATTGGAAGGTTGCCGGGGCAACCGACAGGTGAGATATGACACTTTATATATATATTCAGCGTATAAATATCAAAGTGGTTGTCAGTCTTCCACGTCAAACTCGATGAGACGGCGATGCTTGCCTTGTAACCTTTCTCTTTTGCGAAACTATTAATGACCGCCCTCCTCTCCCTGGTGGTGTTGGTGGCGTCGAACACCTGCAAGGAGACGGGACGCGGGTGTCGTCAACACGTCCCAAAAACATCGCGTTTATTCATGATAATTAACAATCAAACTTCTAAACAACAAAACACTTTAACACGATCATATTTAACAAAGAGAGAAAAAAAAAAATAATAAAAAAAAGGCAACGGAGCATCAAAACAAAGCTCTATTTAAAAAAAAAAAAAAATTTAAATCCCCCCGTTATCGTTCCTGAATCGTCAGCGCGTTTTTATCGTGATTAAAAACGGACCGTTCCGGTCGTCCTCTTACTCACGGCTACTTGTCCGTGTTCCTTGGTGAAGTAGGCGCCGACGTCTTTGAGCGCGGCCGAAGCGCAGGCCCTGAGAGACAGGTGAAACTCTCAGAGGCGAAGAAACCAACAACTGTAAAAGAAATAAATAAAAAAATAATCCTGGACTTTTTTTTTTTTTTTTCTTTTTTTTAATAAGACCGAATTTACTTGCGGATCCTCATGGCCTCCTCGTTATCGGGTTTAAAGAACTCAAAGTTCTTGTAGATCTTGACGGCCTCCCGGCGGTACTGGCCCACGTTGAACACTGGCGGGCGTGAAAATCACACGACGTACTTTAATTAAACATTAAAACACTCAACTTCCACTTCATTCTCAGTTTTATATAAATCGGGATTTCGAGGTTAAAACACAGACTTTTTGTAGGAACCCCGATCCAGTTGAGGTAGCGGGTGAGCTTCTTGGAGATGTACGTCTTCCCTCTGGCGGGCAAACCCACCATCACGATCATCGTGGGAGAGTTGCAGAACTGAGGCACCGAGGCTGAAGGAGAAAAACAAAAACAAAAACACAACAACAAGTCAATGACTTCAGTTCATGTTTGTTTTTTTGACGGTCAAACGGGAACACTGGCGAGCTGCAACGCGGGTCAGAAAACCGTCAGGATATATAAACGGGACGTTCACTACAGAACCGGCCTGTCTTTTCTTTAGGTGTAGTCGGATCCTGGAAATCCACCAGAGCGGAGCACCATATGGCTCCTCGTGACACGGAGGAGACGCTCCTAATCTCCAAAAGTGTGTTAAAGCGTTTCCGCTCGGGGTTACGAATCAGCTCACCTCGACTCGGGAGGTCAAAAAAGATGAAACAGGAAAACACAGTAATAAACTATACTACAAATGAAACGGTGACACAATTAGAGCCTCAATTAAAAAAGCTAAAAAAATAAAATAATAAATTAAAAAAAGGCATCGTTTTAGGTTTTCCCGTCTTAAAAGCTCGGCGGCACACAGCGATGTACCGACCCGTCGTCCCTCCTGGACAAACCTACGGCTCCGGCTCACTTTGATAATGACGCCAACGAGCGAGGCGCCGCTTTACAGTGAAATATTCTCAGTCAGAATCACTTCTGAATTAAAAAATTTAAAAAAAAAAATCAACATCCTCTGCTCACAAACCGGTGCTACTTCAAAGCCTGTGTGGTGTTTCTTACCCTGTCATCATGACCCATTTGTTGCATTGCTTGTCTGTCTCTGGATTAAAAAGATAAATAGAAACATATAATAAAGTCAGACTGCAGGCTGTAAACCCCCCCCACCCCTCACCCGCACCCCTCTACACAAAAGAAAAAAGCACCCGGATGCCCTTGTGTGTGTGTGTGTGTGTGTGTGTGTGTGTGTGTGTGTGTGTGTGTGTGTCCAGTGACGGCCTCCAGGCTGTTCGATTATGAATGGAGTACGCCGCGTCAGCAAAAACGCTGAAAAGAGCCCCTGTCAGACACCGACTGAACACAGAGAGACAAACTCAGGATCTGGTTGGGTCCGGCCTCTCTCACACTGCAGCCCTTTCCTGTACCTGAACTCCCGCCCTCCCTCCCCCCCTCCCCATCCCAGCTCACCTCCCCAGAAATAAACTGAAGTGTGACTACGGATGATAATTTGACCTGCTGAAACAAGAAGCGAGTCAAAAGCTCAGTCAGAACATCAACAGGAAAATAAAAACAAAACAAAAAACAGCAGCGTCTCAGGAAATGTAACTGTAAATCTCCAGCTGAGAGAGAGTTTGTTGTTGTTGTTGTTGTTTTTTGGTTTCCTTACATCCCCTCCTGCGGTTCAGGTTGCATCCCATCCACGGCACCCAGATCTTGAGCAGAGGAGCCTGTGTGAGCTTTTTCTGCTCTGCGGACATTGTTAACTGTCAAAACCGCGAAGGGGCAGACGACTGAGGCGCACAGCTCTGTTGATCTGTGCTGCATGTGTGTGTGTGCTTCACTGAACACTACCTCCTGCGGGTCAGCTGACTGTTGCTAAGGAGAAGGACTTGGTCACCAGGAGGGGGTGGAAGGGGAGGGATGGGGAGGGAGGGAGGGTGGACCTGAGGCCACGCTGCCTGCCTGCCTGCCTCTCCGTCTGTTTCGTGATTTAAAAAAAATAAAAAAAAATTAAAAAAAAGGGCCCCTGACCCGGGGAGCTTCCACACACACACAAAAAAAATCTCAGACAGCGGGAACGCCGTCTGAATCCGCCGTCTGTCGTCGCCTCCGCCGGAGTCGTGGGCGACAAGAAGTGTGACAGAAGGAGGGAGAAAACCCTCCTGAATTCAGATGAGCTCAGGAACAAGTTTTGTTTGTGTGCAAAGTGCAAGAAGTGGGGTGGCTTCTACTTTCTCACCAGCAGAGGGCAGTTTGAGCCTTTTAAACTCAAATCTGGGACATGGCATGAGGATAAGCTCTAAAGCAGGTCCATCAGCAGAGAGGCTGCTGTTTGTTTGTTTGTTTTGTTCCTACATGTGGAATATTTTGCATTGGAAAGTGAATTTAAAACATTAATATTAAAGTGTAAGGATTAAATTACCAGTGTGGTTGCTTAATAGATGGAAAAACAAAAAGGAGAATTGCAAAAAGTTGCAGCGACACCCCCCCGATTTTAAGCACTAAAATGACCGAATAAAACATTTTCAGAGATCGATATCTGCGTACGCGTTCGCCGACATACATCCGTGCTGATTCAATTTTCAATATCTGTCGCGTTTTCATCCGGGACGTCAGCTTGATCAAAACGAGCGCTCCCACCGCGCCTCATTTAATCATTTAATTTAATAACGATGCAGCGTTACTATGAAAAAAGACAATACTTTGAAAAATACTGGTTCGAAGATAAAAAAAAAATTAATTTAAAAAAAAAAAAAAAAGACGACAAAACAGACATAAAAAAACACAAATAAAAAAAAAAGTAAAATGAGTGTAAACCTTCCCTCATGACTCAGCGTATCATATTATTCATTCCCATGTGAGCAAACCTTAATGTCACTCGTTCCTTCAACTTCAAAACAGAACATCATGTTCCCGGGGTTTTGGCCGTCGTTCAAAGTCTAACCGGCAGAGAGATGTTCTCGGGGCAGCGATAACCGCTAATGGCCAGCGTTTCCTGTTTCGGGATAACCATTTAGAGAAGGTACGTGTTCTCCTACAGGGCACGTTGCCCCGGCAGGAGTTTAGAGCCCGGCCTCTGAAAAACAAGCTTTTTTTTGTGTGTGCACATAACAGAGCCCAAATCATTTCAAAGCATCTCTAAAACCCTCTTGGGTAAGCCCATCAAACAAAAAAGGAAAACCATGGCAACAATCTTCGTCACTTCCTGTCCATTTTGTTATCACGCATGTTATAAGCAAAATTAGACGTGTTATTTTCCATTTAAAAAAAGAAAAGGAAGTTGCGTCATTGGTACGTAAAGAGTGAAATGACACAAAAACTGTTTCCACTCGTCGGACTCGTTGCATTGAACACGGCGTTGCATCACGCGTCGGTAGAAAAACTGTGCGTCATCATGGCGACGCCTCTCTGCGTGGGAGGGGGGGGAGGGGAGGGGAGGGGAGTGGGGGGGGGGGGGGGGCTCACCTGCGCTGTCACACCTGCGGAGCCTCACGTATTCCAGCTGGGGAAGATCCATTATTCTGCAGCACCGGGCCGGACCGCCGACACCGAGCCGAACACACGAGGACTACGTGGGCAGCGGCGAGCGAACCAACGCTCCTTTTTTAAAGAAACTGAACCCCTCCACCCCCTACTCCACCACCCCCCCCGTCCCGTGTGTGCCGGAGTATTCTCAGCCCCACACACACACACACACACACACACCCCTACACACCCCTCTCTTTAAATGACACATGGACATATGATAGCAGCACATTGGGGGTTGTCCTTTAATGTTTGCCAGGGCCTGAGTTCACAACCTACACACATGGCGAAAGGGGGAAGTAACACTTGGGGTGGGTGGGGCGGTTCGGACATGACTATGGCATGAAGCATTCTTGTATTTATTCCCCAGTACACTACAAAACACTCGTGGTAAATTCAGTTACTGCAAAAAACTATAAGTAATAGAAGCTCCTAAATCTATACTACCTGCTAACTCTGGTGTAGCAGTCCAAATAAATCAATATACTTTCATCAGCAACAAGAAATGTCCCAACATTAGACACCAATCAAACCACAATTTTGTGCAAAAACAGACAACATACACACTCAATAGTCTTCCCCCCCCCCCAATGTTTTACGTAACAACTTTCTCTCTTCCAACCACTCACAATTACAATACATTTTCCAGCTGTGAGCAACTCCTTTATTTGCTTTATGCATTGCATTATGGGAGAATAATGTGCCATAATCATAGATTGTATATAAAAAGCGGACGTAGCTTCCGGGTTTTGAAAAACGAGGCCGACGCGGAAACCTCCATAAACTGCAATACCACCGAGTGCCAGTAGAGGTCGGCTCCAAAAAGCCTCCGTAGACTCCAGTTCAACTCGTTTAAAAAAATAAAAAAAAAACGTCAAAAGAATTTCTCTACGAGTTACCTCGGTGTTGTTCGCTAAAGTCGCTCCTTATTAGTTTTCTGGAGGTTCATCTGAAAATAATCCCTCATTAATTAGAAAACAAGCTTCATAAGGCTTTAGACTTTGCATTTACATTTCTTTAGAAACTTTGTTCGAACACCAACTCTACATATATATATGTATAATTTTTTTTTTTTTTAAATTAAAAAGTGTGAAGGAAAATGAGATTCCTGCCTGTAACATGTAAAATACTGCATCGGAGTTTGGTTTTAAATGAGCCGAAACATTATCTCTGTCAAATCGGATCCAGCTGGTTTTTGAGCTGAGAAACACAAACAGCCTTAGCAGGAACACTCACACACACACACACACACACACACACACACACACACACACACACACACACACACACACACACACACACACACACACACACACACACACACACACACACACACAAAACAAAAACAAAGAGCAGCTATGGGCGGAGTTTTTATTTTTTAATTTTGAGGGGATGGTTAAAATGTTACAGAGAAAAAAAAGAAAAAAAAAAAAGAGGCATCAGAAATGTCAAGTTCAGTCGGGTACATGCAGAGTTATACATTCACCCGTGCTTCAACCGGGACGGCTGCGTGATAAGCATTTGGACTCTTCTCAGGTTTGGAAGTCTTCGGAGACCGAAGCTACGGAGGCCCGAGGTGAGGATCGACTTTACTGACAAAACTGTGCGCTCTGCTTTTTTTTTTTTTTTTAATCTTTCTAGGGACCGTATGTTCCTTCTTTTTATTGTTTATCTGCTAAACAGGCCTGCAGAACAGCCTGTTATAGAGCAAGACTCTGCCATCTCTGCTGGAACAAAGTACTTCTGCTGATAGAAAGAAAAAAAAAAAGAAAACTCACTCGTGTAAAGACATGTTAAAACCACAAATACAAATTTTTGTTTTGTGCATGTTTTCACTTGACATTTGTGGTGAGTCCACATCACAGCTCAGCCAACTCTAGGTAGGTCACCCATATATTGTGTACAGCATTAAGCAACTGTGTGGTGGAGCCCTAGATTACAGTTTAAGATTAGGTGGTAACTTCAACAAAGCAGAAACCAGCAGAAAAGTAAATGTTTTTCTTGCGTTAAATCAAAGCTAATAGTAATAACGCCGTCTTTACTAAACACTAAAGCGAGACTACATGCTTAAATAATACGTGACGCTCTCGTGCCCGCACGAGGACTTTGACTTGGTTAATTGGTGGCTGAACATTACTTAACAAATATATGGTCATATGTCAAACATCCAGATTAAGTTTTTTTTTTTTTTTTTTTTTTTTAAAGTGGAGTGGCTGGAAGTGGCCGGTTTTAACACGCACCAGCAGATTCATCCCTGTCGGGTTTACAGAGACGCTTGTAGATCATTTGTGGCAAGAGTTAATATTTAGACTTTGACTTTTAGGGCTTATGAACATTAACACTTTTTTTTTTAAAATTTTTTTTTTTTTAAAGCTCCACTAATATACTTTGTTTTTGTTTTTTTCCAGTTTATCAATTCACCAGCTGTATTTGCAATAAAGAGCCCCAAGAGAGTATTTTTTTTAAGTCCCTTTAGAGGCCTTCATAAACACACAGTGATGTAACACAAGTTCAAAATATTAAAAAAAAAGGTAAAACAAAAAAAAGGTTCAAATGAACCCCCATATGAAGCAAGTTGCGCAACCGAACCACACCGAGCTGCAAACGACAGATGCCTTCCCTTATTGTGACCACGAGTGCCGGCTTTGCACAATCTGGCCTCATTTCAATATGTGCTTCTACGGGTAAGATTGTTCACGCCACTTAACCTCGCGAGACAACCGCCGCCATTGTTTTGAAACAGTTGTTTTGAAACAGAAACACATTTGCCAAATCTGGCCATGAAAACTTTTTTTTATTTTATTTATTAAAGATAATTATTCCCCTGTTCTTTCCCAGCGATGGGATCATATCCAGCCCTGGCCTTCTTCCTGCTGTTTTCAGCAGCTCCGTCTCACGGCGGGAAAGTGTTGGTTTATCCCATCGACGGAAGCCACTGGCTGAACATGAAGATCCTCGTGGAGGCGCTTCACTCCAGAGGCCATCAGATCACCGTGCTGCGCTCCTCCACCAGCTGGTACATTTCCGAGTTCTCGCCCCACTACACCTCCATCACCATCAACCAGGAGCAGTCCCAAAACATCGAGAGCCAAACCTTCATGACCTCGTTCCTGAAGAGGTCGATAGAGATCCGCCGGAACCATGGTTCCCCGCGGGCGTTTCTGGAGTTTTACAGGAACCTTTACGACATGATTGGAGAAAACCAGCAAGTTGTGGCGGAGCTGTTCATCAGCATCTTTGAGAATAAGCCGCTGATTCGGCAGCTGAATGGAACCGGATACGATCTTTTCCTGACCGACCCGGCGTTTCCGGGCGGGGTGCTGCTGGCGCACCATCTCCGGCTTCCCACGGTTTTCAACGTGCGTTGGCTTTTCATGGGCGAGGCGCACTTCGCCATCGCTCCCTCCCCGCTGTCCTACGTCCCCGAACTGTTCTCCCACTACTTGGACAAGATGGACTTCTTTCAACGAGTCAACAACGTAATCTACCACGCCATGTTGGTTTACATGTACCACTACGTGTCCAACCCGCCGTACCAGGCCGTGTGCGACAAATACTTTGAACGCGACGTCAGCACCATGTCCTTGATGCAAGGGGCCGATATCTGGCTGATGCGGGTGGACTTCACGTTCGAGCTCCCTCGTCCCACCATGCCCAACGTCGTCTACATCGGAGGCTTCCAGGGGAAGCCGTCCAAGCCCCTCCCGGCGGACATCGAGGAGTTCGCGCGGAGCTCCGGCGAACACGGGGTGATCGTCATGACTCTGGGCACCCTGCTGAGCGACCTCGGCCGCGAGGTGTCGGAGGTCATCGCCTCGGCGTTCGCCGAGCTCCCGCAGAAGGTGGTGTGGCGACACCTCGGGCCGAAGCCGGCCACTCTGGGAAACAACACCATGCTGGTGGAGTGGCTGCCTCAAAACGATCTCCTGGGACACCCCAAAACAAAGGTTTTCATCACGCACGGCGGCACCAACGGCATCTACGAGGCCATCTACCACGGCGTGCCGATCCTGGGCATCCCCCTCATCTTCGACCAGTACGACAACATGGTGCGCATGAAGGCGCGAGGAGTGGCCGAGACGGTGGAGGTGACCACGTTGGACGTCGAGTCTCTGACGAGCGCCCTGAAGAATATTCTCGACCCGGAGAAGCCGTACAAGCGGAACATGCTCAAGCTGTCGCGGCTTCATCACGACAAACCGATGAAACCCCTCGAGAGCGCCGTTTTCTGGGTGGAGTACGTCATGAGGCACAAGGGCGCGGCGCATCTACGCACCGAGTCGTACAAACTGCCGTGGTACGCCTATTATGGTCTGGACGTGATGGCGGTCTTCGTGGCTTTCGGTTTGCTGGTCGTCGCGTCGGTCTGGTTCTCATGTCGATGTCTCATCAGATGTTTGGTGAAGGCCAAGAAGCCCAAGCGTGAATAGATAACACTTTACTGACCACGAGATAAACCAAAGCGGGAATCCATGGTGTTATAAAATGATGGCGTAGCGACAGGGAACAGCATTTTAGAAAACATCGGTTGGGAACTACTGAAAACTTTAAATCCTTTATTAGATTTCTCCCTCTGCTCTGACTCTTTTGCAAATACAATTTAAAGAACGAACAGCAACAACAAACGATGACATTTCCATAGAAATACTTGCTTATAACTGTGATTTTGAAAAAGGTTTATTTTGATTAAGTGTATTGTGAGATCGTTTTAAAGATTGCTGTGATTCATTATGTGTAAATTAATCATCATTAGATTGTGTGTCGCAACACCCATGAATACAAATTCAGGAGGAAAAAAACCAAAACCAGGAGTATTTTACAGATTTATTTTCACAGAAATACCACGAAATACTGCACGTTTCATGCAGTTTGTGCCTCAAACACACAGTCAGACTTTGACTGAAAGAAACAGCTGACGATGTCTCTAGAGCAGCTGTCTTAGCAGGAATATCTTACATCAGATGCCTTACCTGTTTTAAAGCACTCGAACTACCCGAGTGAAAATATGGACTCAATTTCTCAAACAATTATAGGAAATAATTGTGAAATATAATGTGCCATAAAGCCACCCATTCTCTCTTTCAGTGCATAAAAATGCAACAGGAAGCAATGATGCCAGTTTTTAATCATGTTAATAAAGAGCGCTGGTTTAATTTTAAATGCGTGTCTCATTTAATGAAGGAAGTGACTTAGTTATCACAATCGAAGTCTGGAGGAACTGCCGCTCTCTCTCTGCTTACACAACACACGAATCCATCGAAATGTTAGAAGCGGTTCGATAGATTCTACGTCGATACGTGAAGTGGAATTAAATTGCTTACAATTTCCATGCAATTTAATCTTCGTGTTGTCCTCGGGTCAAAATGACCCGCAGCTGTGTTCAACCAAGTTCTATTTTATTTTTATATTTTTGGGGATCATTGGTGACCAAGGAGGCTGTGAGGGTTTCTTTAAAGAATGACGACCAATGATCCCAAAAAATATAAAAAAAATATAGAAATAAAATAGAAGTTGGTTGAACACAGCTGCGGGTCATTTTGACCCGAGGACAACAGGAGGGTTAAAGTTCTGGTTTAATTAAAAAGCAGCTGCAGGTGCTGTGTAAATACTATCAGGGCGTCAAAACAACTCGGTCGTCCAAGGACATTTCTCAAACAGCTTCCGTTTTTATTGCATGACATTGGGTTTCCGCCCCCATTAATATTTCAAGACTTACAAGACTTTACAGTGTAATTGGAGGATTTTCAGCCAGCGGCAAAAAGCATCTAAAAAAAAAAAAAAAGATCCAACAAAAGAATGAAAAGATTAACAGGGTGAATTGACAATTTCACCAACGTGCACCACAAAATTACAAGCAGCGTTTTTGTTCTTTTAGCCGTTAAAAAAAAAAAGAACAAAAAAAGAAGAACTCATATTGAAGTTAAACTTCACCTGCAGTCTGTGGCACAGGCACGCTGCCAGAGTTTGAGGAAATGAGGCAACTGCACGGAGGTCGAGGGCACCGCAGCAGCTGCCTGAGCCGAGCGGGGAGGTCGTTGACGTGGAGGTGAATCAGAGGGTTCAGAGCGCTGTTCAGACACACCAGACCTCGACTTATCTGATGAGCGCCGAACACGCCGACGTCCCACTTGGGATACACCCGATGCTTGGACAAAACCCTGGAGTAGAGGGCGAGGTTCTTCAGAACGTGGTGCGGGATGTAACAAACGGAGAAGAGGAGGATCAGGATGAAGAGCAGCTTGGAGCTCCTCTGCCTCAGCGCCTTGTCGATGGTGTTGGAGCGGCAGAGGACGACGGTGGCGTGTCCGTAGCAGCCCAGCGTGACCGCGGTCGGGACGCAAAACCCGACGAGCGTCCACCAGAGGCTGTATTTCAGGTACGCCTCGACGTTCTCCTTCGACGTGGTGTGGTAACATTTCCCCGTGCTGTTTTTGAACTTTTTGGTGAAGAACATGTCGGGGAGGCTCTGAGCGCTCACCAGGGACCAGACCACGACGGAGAGCGCCGCGGAGTGGGCGGCCGTTATCCGTCCCTTCGCCCTCATCGGGTGGACGATCGCCAGGTAGCGGTACACGCTGATGCAGGTGAGGAAGCCGATGCTGCCGTACAGATTCAGGTTGAAGCAGAACCTGGTGATCTTGCAGAAGACGTCACCGAAGATCCATTTGCTCCTCATCAGGTAGTACGCCGCCAAGAACGGGAGCGTGGGCAGGTACAAGAAGTTTGCAAGTCCGAGGTTGAGAACGAACACTTTCACGTTTCCCAGTTTCTTCCATTTCTGCCGCAGGGACTTCAACCCCCAGACGTTCGCTCCCAGACCGAAGAAGAACACGAGGATGTAAACGGCGGGCAGCACTCTGTGTTCGTAGATTTGATTTCTGAGTCGAATGGGGTTAGTTTTGTTCATTCTGTCGTCCGAAAAAGAGATCAGCACCACCTTTCTCCTCCGAGACTCAACCGGCTTATGAGAAGGGAAAGACAAAAAAACCTGACCTATAACAACTTCCTGTTTGCGGTCCTGCAGCATCGAAACCACCTGGCAGGGCTCAGATAGGCATATGCTCTGCCACTCGATCGCACTTGCATATATGTCCCCAGCCACTGTTCACTATTCTATCTTTTTATAAAGCATTCAAATATCTGCCAACATCAGGTGGATGTGGTTCAAAAAATAGTGGTGATTTGTAGAAATAAGGTCATGTTTTAAAAATCTCTGTCACATCGTGGTAAACCAACAGTAAATGATCTATACAGATGCACGAAGCAATACTCATAACGTTTGAGAGTGCAAAGACAGGAGCTTTGTGACTGTCGCAGGTCAGTGTCTCCCTCTGGTGGTAGTTTTCACATATAAATATCATAAATAGTTTACCCACTTAAGTAAAAACAATATACAAAACGTTGTTTTCATCTCCATAAATCTGACCCCCTTTTTTTCTTTTCTTTTTTTTTAAAGTTTCAATATATAAATGAGTCTTTTAAATGACTTTCTGAAACAGCAATTATTTACCATATTCCAATAATTCAGGTGAGTCGTAATGTCCTTTAAACATACAATGAGACAGGTCTGGGTTGCACAGTGCCTGTAATAAATAGATGCATCATCTGCTTGTGTTATATGCAGTAAAAAAATAAAAAAAATAAAAAGGAGGCCGTAATGGATGGTACTCACCATTTCAAGTAGGGAGGAGGTCCGAGGGATCGGAAGAGGGATGAGAGATGGTCCGGGAAGACGCAGGGTCCGGGAGGGAAACGTTTCCTGGTCCTCTATTAAAACGATTGAGGTACGGACACTTTCGCTCTTTGTTCACTTACAAGTATTGTCTATTTTTAGCCTCTGACTGGGCTGCTGTGCATCACCTGCCCTGAATCTCAAAGCCCCGCCCCTTTTTATTTATAGTGAGAGGTGATTGGGCAGGTGATGCACAGCAGCCCAGTCAGAGGACAACCAATAGAATTAAGGAAACGGAAAAAAATAAATGAATAAATCTCTGAACTTTGTTTAAACTCGATTTCAAGTAATTTTATTAACACAAAAACAATGAAAAAAAACAGTAAACAACATACACAACAACACAATAACATGCTATTCTGTGACTATTAAGATTAAATAAAGAGTACAATTTTTAATCTAATGTGCAAAATAAAAATGGAAAATTATCACAGTGGGGGAAAAAAACATATATATAACATATAGCTTGAAAAGATTGTGGGTGACGACGTCATTCGGTTTTGTCCACCACAGCAAATCAAAAGAAAACCAAAACGTTCTCACAAAAACACACAATTACTACGAAGACAATAAATCAAAGACGGGACAATAATTATGGGAAAAACAAATTTTGGGGGAAACGTTTACCGGTAATCATCTGTTTTCAGATTTCCGTCATAGGTACGCTACCGGTGTCCAATGTAGGACGTCCTAACACCCGTTGACCTCTCCGGAACAGCCATTTTAGCGGAGCGGGAATATCGTCGTTGCCGTGGAGATAAATCAGAGGGTTGAGAACGCTGTTCAGACACACGAGGCCGCGGCATACCTGAAAACCCACGTAGACCGCGTTGAACCACCCTCGGCACACCCCGCGTTTCGCCAAAACCCTCACCGCGAGGTTGAGGTTCTTGAAAACGTGATAGGGGACGTAGCACACGGAGAAGAGGAAGATCAGGATGTACAGCAGCTTCAGGCTTCTTTGCTTCATCACCTTATCGGTGGCGTTCGGGCGGCAGAGCACGACGGCCACGTGTCCGTAGCAGCCCAGCGCGACGAGGAGCGGGACTCCGAACCCGCAGAGCGTCCAGCCGAGGCTGTAGTTCAGGTAGTCCTCCACGAAGGCGCTGGAGGTGGTGTCGTAACATTTCCCCGTGGCGTTTCCGGACGTTTTGACGTACAACATGTCGGGAAGGCTCTGAACGCTCACCAGCAGCCAAACGGCGACGGAGACGGCGACGGACTGAGTCGTAGTAAACCTCCCCATCACTCGGACCGGGTGGACGATCGCCAGGTACCTGTAGACGCTGATGCAGGTGAGGAAGCCGATGCTGCCGTACAGATTCAGGTTGAAGCAGAACCTCGTCGTCTTGCACAGAGCGTCGCCGAAGGTCCACTTCTGCCCCGACATGAAGTACGCCACCAGAGCCGGAAGCGTGAGCAGATACAAGATATCTGCGAGTCCGATGTTGAGAACGAAAACGTTGATGATCTTTAGCTTCTTCCAGTTGTGCAGCAAAGAGCTCACTCCCCATCCGTTGGCGATCAGACCCACGACGAACACCAAGATATAGACCGGAGGGAGGAATCTGTCCGAAAAGGTTAAGTTGATATTTGGGCAAGAGCCGTTCTTCATTCTGTCTCTTCGTAAGGCCGCAAAATGCCGAAAAGGAAAAGCGTCCTTATGACAAGAGGCGTTTCTTCTTGAAATGTCGCTTCCTGCAGAATTATCATTTTTGTTTTTGATCTTATCAGAATGAAACAGAAAAATTACATACGTAATCTGCCTAAGGGCAGTTCTACTGAATAAGGAAATGATATGATGAAGCTGTGTTTCCTGTTGTGGCTTTAAAATGGTGGTCACAGGTTGCAATGTCAGACACAACTTATTGGCTTAAAGCTCGATGACCGAAGACGGCCGGTCGGCGAATTCAGTCAGAGGTCAGAAATGTAAGGGCCCGGTGTGACGGCCACTGATCTCCACTCGGCGCTGGCTCCAAAAATACCTGAAAAAAATGAAATACGAAAACAAATGTTTTCCACGAGTCATTTTGGTGTCATCAGCTCCTCTCCTTAGTTTCTGGGGGGTCCTTCTGAAAATAATCTCATCATTTATTAGATATTAGGCCTCGAAGGGAGCTGTGTTTTGAAGCGTGGCTGGTTTGATTGACATGTCTGTGCTGTATCGTCGGGTTTCCATTCAGATCGAGTCATATCCACTCACCCTCCCCCACAGCGTGTGCAGCGAATATAAAAGTGTTGCAGTCAGTCAGTGAAACTTTTGCTATCGACTTCCTGTTTTAGCACAAATCCGATCACCACAAACACAATGGCTTTATACCCGCCCCCATAAATCCTTGTGAGATCAATCAGTAACACTCAGAACAGGTTTTTTTTAAATAATAATAAAAATAAACTTTATTTTTTCATAGCACTTTTTCTAAACTGGAGTTACAAAGTGCTTCACATTAAATATGCCATTAAAAAACAACAGTGAATTGAAATGACTTAAACACAATGATCGTACAGAATAAAACCTTCAAAAACAGTTAGGGTGTAAAACACATAAAAGTGATTCACCAAAATCGACGAAATTCAGCGAAGACTCTCCGATGAAAGGATATTTCAAGAGATTTAAAAGATGTCACCGACTTCTGGAGGCCTGATTTCTTCAGGCAGGTCGTTCCATAATCCCGGGGCTCTGACTTGAAAACGTTTCGCCCGCCAGCCGGGTCTCGGGAACGGATAAAAGTCTTCTGCCTGAAGATCTGAGTCTGAGACGACCGGTCATCTGAGACTAGTGGTCTCAGATGGTACAACGCAAGTGACTTCAGGTACGTTGGCCGTCTGCCGCAGGACGGCTCGGCGAACTCGCCCTAACAACCGTCCGAGCTGAGCGGCGATGTCTTCGTCCGCGTGGAGGTAAACCAGAGGGTTGAGGGCGCTGTTCAGACACACGAGGCCGCGACTTATCTGATGAGCCAAGTAGACGGCGTTCGACCAATCGGGGGTCGTCTTGCGCTTGGTCAAAACTCTCGACCAGAGGTTGAGATTCTTGAACACGTGAAACGGGGTGTAGCAAACGGAGAAGAGAAGAATCAGGACGAACAGCAGCTTGAGGCATTTTTGCTTCAGCACCGGGTCGGTGGCGTCTCTGCAGCAGAGGACGCCGATGACGTGTCCGTAGCAGCCGAGCATGACGAGGAGCGGGACTCCGAACCCGCAGAGCGTCCAGCCGAGGCTGTAGTTCAGGTAGTCCTCCACGAAGGCGCTGGAGGTGGTGTCGTAACATTTCCCCGTGGCGTTTCTGTACGTTTTGAGGTACAACATGTCCGGGAGGCTCTGAACGCTCACCAGCAGCCAAACGGCGACGGAGACGGCGACGGAGTGGGCGGCGGTTATCCGTCCCATCGCCCTCATCGGGTGGACGATCGCCAGGTAGCGGTACACGCTGATGCAGGCGAGGAAGCCGATGCTGCCGTACAGATTCAGGTTGAAGCAGAACCTGGTGATCTTGCAGAAGACGTCTCCGAACATCCACTTGCTTCCGTTGAAGTAGTAGGCTATCAGGAACGGGAGCGTGAGCAGGTACTGGATGTCCGCCAGCCCCAGGTTGAGGACGAACACGTTGACGGTTCCCAGTTTGTTCCAGTTGCGCAACAGAGACCTCAGCCCCCACGCGTTCGCCGCCAGCCCGATGACGAACACCGAGATGAACACCGGCGGCAGGAACAGACGCGTGAAGCCGAAGTTGACCAGCGTGGCGTTCATCGTCTTCTTTCTACGGGTTGAATCCTCCGTCTCTCTCCGTGAGCGTTCTTTCACAGGATGGAAACAGAAAATAAAGCTCCCGCATAGCGCGCATATGTTTCCTGTTCCAAGCAGTCATGTTCACACCTGCAACTTTTCAGTTGGCTGGTTTGTCAGATGAGTCACGCTGAAAATATGAGTCGAAGTCGTATGAAGTGAAACCACGCCGACCTAAAACAGAAACTCAGACAGCTCCTCCAGATTTACCTGTGCTTCGGTTTGGCCTCGGATGTATCATAGATCATTGTTTCATGTTTTTGATTCTGACGATATCTAATTCCACACACTTATCAGCAGCTCTAATTGCCAACTTGCTGTTATCTGGATAAATTCTGTCAAGAGAAAAAAAAAAACACGCAACATTTTTTACAGAATTAAATGATTTCAACTTTTTTGTTTATGTGTTATTATTCTGCTGGTTAGCAACAGTAACGAGGGGTGTCTGATTTCTAAATGGGGTTCTGGTATCTAGGTGGGGTGAAGCCGGGGTTTACCACATCCTGTTGGTGGCAGTTCTGTGGCTGCTCAACAATAACCAGCTCGCTCTTAACCGTGAAAAAACCAGAACTGCTTGGTTTTGTCCTATTGTCATGAAGTATGTTCAAACTAAATCTGAGGATCTTTTACATAAAGACTAACAAATAATAATAATAATAATAATAATAATAATAATAATAGTGCAGGAAAGAGAGCTACCGCAGGTCGTTCATAGCACCTGACACTTTCTTTTCATCCCAAGCTGTATTTTTTTTTTTTTTTTGGTGTAGATAGTGTGTGTGTGTGTGTGTGTGTGTGTGTGTGTGTGTGTGTGTGTGTGTGTGTGTGTGTGTGTGTGTGTGTGTGTGTGTGTGTGTGTGTGTGTGTGTGTATTTATTCATTGGTCTTACTTCTTCTAAAAAAAAAAGATTTTTATCTATCTTATTTCATTGTATACATATTTGTCAATTTTGTCCTTTATTTTTTCCCTAAATGTGTTTCTGTGCTACTGTAACAACTAAACTGCCCCACTGTGGGATTAATAAAATCATATCTATCTTATCTATCTATCTAATGTCATGTTTTCACCTTTATTTGTGGTTATCAAATCTTTTTTTTTTTTTTTTTTGCTGTATTTGGGGCCACAAAACTGGTCACTCAAATACTTCTATTTAAATGTGTTATTTGTAACCTGTGTAGTAATTGTAAATGAAGTAAAAATGTATATTATTAACATTTCAGAGGGAGTAGTAGGGATGGTAAATGTTGTTGTTCAATCCACACTTTGGTTTAGACTGAAATGTCTCAACAAATACCACGGGTGGGGTGGTTTAAAAAAAAGTTTGACAGACCAAATAATGAAATAACACAACTTCATGATTTGTCCTTCAGCTGAAGCTCTTCCACCTAAAAATGATCAAAATGTGTAAAACAATTTTGATAGAGACCGTATCTGCTTTTTGCCACCTCAAAACTCATCTTTATGTCCTGATTGATGCTGGAGATACAACACAGCCCCTGCAATGCCCTCATCCTCCACTAGATGTCAGACTAAATAAAACAATAAACTGCTCATATGGTGAATGCAAAAATGCAGATCTGTAACGAGGAGTTGTCCTCATGCAGAAGCCTCCTTGTTCTGTTCAGATGGTCAAGAAACCAGCTGACGAAATGAAAGTTCTGTCACAATGAAAAAAAAAACAAAAAAACAACAACACTTTCTAGGGCAGCTATCTTGAATTCTCCCATCTTGAAATCTACTGAGAGTTTCTGGGGATACGGGACGATAATCAGTATTCAAAGCCCTGCCATCCATTTAACTGTTGATTGTGCATGCATGATGGTAACAGCTCCACCCGTTTCCCTCGATCGGCCCCCTACAGGTCATCATAAACAACCCGTTTATCCTTGGATGATGTTTCAGAAAGATCGTCCATCCGTCATCTCGTTTGGGTGGTTTAAAGCTATGCAAAGAGAATTAAAGTCATTGTATAAACAAAAATATGAATAGAAATTAGGATTAAACTCACTCACATGACGTTTAGCCTGTCGAGTTGATTGATTGCAGGCGAGAGGACGTTTTCTGTTCATACAGGTGCGTTCGATTTCTCCATCGCCTGGGAAACGGTCAAGTGACACCTCGGTGGGGACTTTTGACAACTATTAATACTACTCATCCATCTGGCTGCATTTTTTTTTATTTTTTTTTTTATATGAAATACCAAACTGACCAGGTGGTGGCGTGATGATGTTTATTTCTGTGTTTCACTGCTAACAACTACTCATGAATGATGATGTTGGGAAAAAAAAGATATAAAAAGAGGTACAAAATAACCGTAAAATCTGTATGTATGAAAAAATAAAAAATATACATAAAAAAAAAAATCACACAATTATTTGGAGAATAAAGGGACATACTGTATATAAAATAATAAAACATTTTTCACTATACATAAGAGACATCTGTCCAGAAATTATTTACAACAACATACAACGTGAAGAAATAAGTGCAACGTCGTCCGACTACAAACAAACAAACAAACAAACAAACAAACAAAAACTGTACACGTTAAAAGTTGCTTCGCTCACGTCATAGAAAAAATATCTGCCGACGTAAAAGTCGGACTCGTTCTGTGGGACTGTCAACAAATACATAATTCTTTTTAAATTAATTGAAACTTGCTCTTAAAGACAAATTGTCGTTTAGTGATGTAAGAAAGTCTTTAAAACTGTTTATGACCAATTAAATTAACAACATGGTCAAATGTCCTCAACTCAAAATTTAGGACCAAGTTTTTAACTGTTTTCTTTTTTGTTTTTATGGGAACAGTTATGCAAAAATTCAAATTTAATAGGCTCATTTGACCAAAACTGCATCCTAGAGAGATAAAAAAAACTAAACTTGGTTCTCGTCTCAACCTAAAATGTTTTTTTTTCCCACCTGCCAACTTCAGCCAAAAGTCAACCTTTTGCTTCTATTGCATTATAACTCAGTGATTTTAAAATGTTCAAAACTGTAAAACGAAGAAAAAAAAAAAGTCTTAAACAATCCGAATCAGTGCACATCTTTAAAAATAATCCTAAAACCTATTTTTTTTCTATAACTTTTAGTTTTTGAGTTACACACTTGTCCTTTGTTTTGTTTTTTAATTACCTTGTCTCATTTATTTTTCCTTACTCCTGTAAAGCTCTTTACTTCTGCAGCAAAAACGTGTTATAAACTGTAAAATGAAGTCTGCTTGCTTGCTTGATTTGCTAAATCATTTTGATTCTTGGATAAACTCAGAAGAAATAATGGTTTCTGTTGGAGGTTTTTCTTCCTGTTAAAAGAGTTTTTTTCTTCCTCGCTTACGTGGGAATCGTTGAATTGTCGGGTTTCTCTGTATAAAGTTCTGTTGTAAGAACTTTAAATTATCGTGTGTTGTGTGTTTGGCGCTCTATAAATAAAATTGAATTGAAAAGTGCAGACAGAGTTCGTCCAGTTCAACTCAGTCACAGTTTGTACAAAGATGATTTTCTCTTCGAGGGGATTAATGAAGGTTTTCTCTCCGTGACCGTCCAATCCGGTCGGCTCTGACAGTTTCTCAGTGAGTCTAGACGGGCCAATCAGGGCCGGAGTCCCCACAGAGCCGGGTTGGTGTACGGCGCGTAGGGGCAGTTGCTGTGACAGACGCAGGAGTGGATCATCATCACGGCTCGTCTCAGCGACCCGCCCGTGGGACAGCGGAATGTTACCTCGACGGTGGCGGTTCGGGACGGCGTGCAGCACCGGGAGTCGCTGCACTGGCCGCAGTAACGCAGCTGGTAGGCCCGGGTGCTGTAGCAGCCCTGGTGGACGAGCCGAATGGGCCCTGGGGACGCGTAGCTGGCTCTGCAGCGCCCCTGCTGTCCCCACTGAGGAAACACACACACACACACACACACACATAAGCAATGCGAAGATCTGATGACATCACAGATTGGGTTTAAAATTCTACACTTCACTTTTTTATGTTAAATGATTTTATATTTATCGAGTTGAGGACAGTAGATTCAATCAGAGCCGGTCATCCGGTCATTTCAAATTGTGCTAATTGTTTTAATTTGGTAATTTGTGATGTTTTTGTAGTGTACGAGTCGTATAAAGTGTATTTTTGGATTGTCGCTATGCAAATTACATAAAAGAACCCAGGAAGAGTAGACTCGACATAAAACTACAGTAATATAAAACTTAGCTGTTATTTATTTTAATATTTTAGACATAAAATTGTAGGGTGACGTCACCCGTTGGTTTGTTGAACCGCCGTTATGAAGCCTTGAATTCGGGTTTTGTCCGGCGCCATCTTTGCTAGTTCGGTGCGGTTTGGAGCAGGAAGTGACCATATTTGGGCGAGCTGGAGGAGGAGCCAGCGGTGGATCCGATTTCTTATGAGCATGACGCTGTCTGATTCGGACTCTTCAGTCGTGGTTTTTTTTATCAAGCAAAACGAGTGGAATTTTGAAAAAGCTACAAAAAAAGGGAAATTTGGTTTTGAACTTAGAGGTAAATGGTTTGAAAAGTTAAGAGAGCTTTTGTCTGAATTTAATCCAATTTAATCCGAGCAATTACTGTATGTGTTTTGAAAAAAAACTGCAGAGTTTAATTTTGGTCCTTTAAACACATCTGATCTGCAACTGCAACTTTGTCTGCAAAACGCAAGAGTCAGCATTTTCAAAATTCAACCCTTTCTGCTCATGATAGCTATGAGCTCAGAGAAAGATAGTAATTATGGCAAATTAAAAAAACAAACATCTAAGGGTACGTTTAGGGGTTAGGCAATGATAACACTCGGTTAGGGGTTAGGGAAAGGTCCTGGTTTGGGTTAAATTAAAGCACAGGCGTTAATTGCAGGAGGAGCCCGGCTGGTATTTTTCAATTAGTAGCAAGAGAGCCAGACTTTATAATAAACGTTTTAGCTTTTTTTGTTTTTTTTCTTTCTTTTTTATCGCCATCCAGCACTTTAATTTTGGTCGACTGAGAAATGTGTGTAGAGTAGATTGTGTTTCAGTAATTGTGTGTTAAAAAAAAAAAGAAAAAAGGGTGTTTTCTAAGCAGACAGTTTGTCGCCAGGTGTTCAGATATTCACCTCTAAAAGTTCTGTTTCCCCTTTATTGCACCGTTTTCACTGAATAAAGGAGATAAGCGAAGTCCGGGGACTCACCGCGGGTTTCCAGGGCGCGGCCTGGACGGCGTGACACGGCCGCACTTTACAAAGTCGGGTTTCCATTTGCAGCCTGCAGGCGGGGTTCTGGTTGGAGACCCGGGTGGAGACCCCGGCGCCGCAGCTCTGGGAACAGGCGCTCCACTGGGTGCTGCGCTCCACGCAGGCGGAGGCCGGCGGGACCGGCTTGTTCGCAGGGCGGTGATCCCTCGGCGGGGTCGGCCACAACCCGTCCGGCCTCATGGCTGACGAAGAAGGAAAAGAAAAAATGCAGACAAAACAATGAGTCCAGAGAAGATTTTATTGGGAATTCATATGAAATTATATTAAAAAGATGAATTTGACGCTTAACTGATGAGAGATGAGAAATTTTACACCACTTCCTGCGTTAAATGCAAAGCCACGGCCGGTAGCCTGTTAGCTTAGCATAAAATCAATATTATTCGCGAGAACTTTTAAATCATTTCTTAAAACTTAACTTGCACGTAACTTTTTTTCTCTCTTCTTCTCTACTTCTGACATTTCTTAGCTATTTTATTGTTAATCGTTACTGTTGTCTTACATTTCTTTGTTGGGGATTTAATTTGTATTATTTCTGCCTCAGTTTTACTTTCCTCAGCCCTGATTTATTGTTTTCTTCAAAATCCTGGAAAAACAAAGTAAAGCACTTTGTAACGTTTTGAAAAGTGAGGAATAAATCAACTTTATCATCACTATTATTTATTGTAGTATTTCAGTGGTGCGTAGACTACAACGTTTACTAGTTATCTATGGATGCACAGAAGACTAATTCACTATATTGCTGTCATACTGAATAATAATGTAAAAATACAATGATTTAAATGATAAGAAAGTTTTAGGAAGACTGTTTTAATATTCGAGTGTATTTGCGATGGACATTGGAGATATCATCATAAAGCAGATGTTTTAGTTAAACTAAATGTTTTTTTTTAAAAATCGTGTAAAATGTCAGTGTTTACATTTGAAGTTTTGATACGATGACGTCGCTGGTTTTGCATTCGAGAACAAAATGTTCCTTTCGCTGTTTTGTAACGCAAGTTTTGACTCAGACAGTGTTTGGAATTCCAGATGTTTTTGGACTGCCTTCGTTTCCCTAAACAACCGTTTCATGTACACACACACACACACACACACACACACACACACACACACACACACACACACACACACACACACACACACACACACACACACACACACACACACACACACTCCCCTTTTTAATAGAGTAATGCAATCCCTTCGTGGCTTCATGTGTTTAATTGTTGTTGTTATGAAACTGAGGAAACTGAGTGAAAAAAAATATGTTTTCACCAAAAATAAATAAATAAACCGTTGCTTATATTTGGACTTTGGGAGTTTTCCTTTGGCCAGACACACCCCGCTTTAATGCAAAAACTGCTCCAGTAAAAACTTCCAGACATGACCACCAGTGACAAGGCTCATAAAAATGAATGAAGGATTATGTTGCGCATGGACGGATCATCGCGAAGAAATCCAGTCGTACTACGTGGAGATCCGTCTGGCACGAGGCACCCAGACGCTGGAAAGTATGTTGTAAATACACGGCTCTGATGTCAGGAGTGAAGTTTAAAAGCAATAGTTCAAACTTTTAGGGACGTACTTGTGTTTGGTTTCTTGGACAGAGTTTAGGTTTGATCATTAAATGTGAGGTTATAATTTAGTTTAGTATTAAGTCTGGAAACAGGGAAAACATAAGACTGTATATAAAAGTGGATGGAGCTTCTCAGTCTGAAACATGAGGCCGATGCTGAAGTGCTGTAAGCTGCAATACCACCAAGGGCCACTAGAGGCGCTATAGACTCCCATCAAATTCCATAAAGTCAATCAAAGTTATTTTGGTGTTGCTAATTAAACTCATTCCTTGTTATTCATTTTCTGGAAAATAATCCGTCATTAATTCGAAAATAAGCTTCAAAAAGACGTGTTTTTGGGGGCGTGTCTGTTTGATTGACAGGGCTGTGGTGCAGTCAGGTTACGGCTCCACCTGATTGGAAACCCGACGATACTACGCCCCTCCCCACCGATACTGTAACCAATCAAACAGACACGCCCCCAAAAACACATATTTTTGAATCTTCTTTTCTAATGAATGAGGGATTATTTTCAGATGGACCTCCAGAAAACTAATAAGAAGGAGTGACTTTAGTTAACAACACCGAGATAACTGATGGACACATTTTACTGACTGAGAATTCATGAGACATTGAATGGGAGTCTATGGAGGCTTTTTGGAGCCGACCTCTAGTGGCACTCGGTGGTATTGCAGCTTAAGGCGCTTCCGCATCGGCCTCATTTTTCGGACCCGGAAGCTACGGACACTTTTATATTCAGCCTGTGGTCCAAATATGGTCACTTCCTGCTCCAAACCGCTCCGAACTAACAAGATGGCGACGGCCAAAATCCAAACTCGAGGCTTCATCACGGCCGTTCAACAAACCGACGGGTGACGTCACCGCTGGTCGTCGTCCCTGTCTAACGGTAACAAACCACACCTACCGGGACATCCGTCAACCTCTAACTGAAGAAACTCCTAAATCTACACCTCCATCCGAGGGCGTTTCCTGATCAATTCATCCAATCCGTGTTGCGTTCACCTGTGATGGCGTCCTTGATGACCGTGTTCTCCAGGTTCTCGCACACCCACTCCCGGCAGCACTTCCCCGGCAGCCGGACGTGTTGCGGGTCGGGACAGTCCGGCGTGGGGAGACGACCGGTCAGGGGACACGCCGGCACGCAGCTCACGCCTCCGCCCCGGCAGCGGCAGTACACGTCGCAGGACGGCTGGAAGGACTGGCCCTCGTGGTAAGTGACGCCGTTGACTTCGCAGCCTAGATCCTCCTGACCTGCAGAGGTCAATCAGGAGGTGACGGGATTGAGTTAGGGCGGAGAGGAAGGGGAGGGCACGGGAGAGGAAACAGGTGAGGACACGGGAGAGGAAACAGGTGAGGACACGGGAGAGGAAACAGGTGAGGACATGGGAGAGGAAACAGGTGAGGACACAGGAGCTGCTGTCCTCCTGCCCGATGGGTCTTGAGCTTCTTATGGGAAAAGCAAAGAGAAACTAAAGGGGCTGTTTTTTTTTGTTTTTTTTTTTTTTTTTTTTTAAAGTGCCGTCTCTGCAATCTATCATCCTCAAAAAGGGAGCCGGTCATGAAAAGGAAAAGTGTCAACAGCTGCCCCGGAAATAGAAGTTGAAACGTCTCCCCCCCCCCCCCCCCCCTTGTGTTTACTCACCGACACACTCGCCGGGGTCTCCGGGGAAGCTGGCGCTGTAGTCGCACCGCAGACCTCCGTCGCAGGGGAACATCTCGGTGCAGGGCTGGCCGCGCTGCCGCGCGCACACCTGGCAGCACCGGCAGCCGTCCGGCACCAGGGGCACGCCCGCGGGGCACAGGGGGGCGGGGCCGGGGCAGAGGCAGGGTCCGTCACACAGCTGACACAGCACCTTTTGAGGGGTGAGGGGGGGGGGGGGGAAAGGGTTGATTGGGAAAAGTGGTTAACAGGATGTTAGAACAAAAAAAACAAAAAAAACTGGAGGGGATGAGAATAGGAAACAGATGAAATCATTTGAATTACATCCTGGTTTTAAATGATTATTTTCATATGTAAAGGAGTAAAGTTAACATTAGTGGTGTTCTCACAGGCCAAACCCACTGTTTGTAATGACATATATCTGATGGAGCCGAAACACAGCCTCACTTTACCGGAGCAGAAGACATGTTACATGTTTTTTTTGTGTGTGTCTGTAATAGAATAGAATTTCTTAATTGGTATTTTTATTGGACGTATAATGAAATTTCCAGGCACCTCACGTGAGAACAGCTCCCATAAAAAAAAAACTAACAAATATCACAGTACAAAAGTATTTTAAATACATTTAAAGTTTAGAAAAGTAAATTGCAGACAAAAGTATATTTTTTTTTAACAAAGATACCGTAAATAAATAGTTTGTTAGTTTTTCTTTACACTGCAAAGTAACTGCATCAACATCAGACATTATTTCAGCACAACTTTAAACCACAAAAGCAACATGATCACACTGATCATGTAAAAAAATGAAAGAAAAGAAAATGCTTCTTTGTCGTTAATGAATCTTGAAATAATCAGCAAGAATTCTGATCGTTTTAAGTTATTTTTTTTGTCTTATGTGATTAAAAACTGAGCATCTTCAAGGTTTTTGACTGCCGGTCAGACAAAACAAGTCATTTGATTACAAGTGAATTGTGATTTCATTTAATTTCTGAAATTAGATTTTTAAAAGATGGCATAAAATAACAAGTAAGTTACAGCTTTACTTATCTCATATCTCGTGCTATTAATGAATATATTTCTGCCCTGGTGGGTGTCTAGGATACCTCTTTCTCTTTGTCACAGACAGATGTTACCTTTCTTCCAGGACACATCAAATCAATATAAATACAACAAATAAAATGTCTATAATTTATTTTTTTTAAAACGGATTCCCCCCCCCTCCAACCCCCCCCATTATCAACTTAATCATAACAAAACAGAGTAAAATAAGTCCTCACCTGTGTCACCACACACAGCAGCACAGCCAGAGCACTCACACCGTCGCAGAGCGGTCGGTCCATTGGGACTCAGTGCGTGTGTGTGTGTGTGCGTGCGCGCGCGTGCGTGTGTGCGTGTAACGGGACGGTGCGAACCGGCGCAGCTGTTTTTGCAAACTGCTCGTTCCTCCAGCCGGCTGACATTTTATAAAGTCTGGACTGTGATGTCACGCGCTGACTACCGTGTAAACAAGCCACCGGGACCGGCATCAGAAATGTTTCACATTCCTCCTCCCTGCTGCTCATTTCCACTTCCAAACACACACACACACACACATGCATGCATGCGCACGCACGTGCACACACACACACCTCTACCCACCTCCTTTTTTTCCCTCTCCTCCCTCTCCTCCCTCTCTTTCCAGTTCTTGTGGCGAGTTTTAAAGTTTGCAGAGCTTAACGTGAGTTTAAAAGGGAGGAAAATACATTCAGCCGAGTTGTCTACAAAGTCAAATAACTTCCAAGGGCCTTTTTTTTTTTTTTTTTTTGTGGCGACGAGTCCGATCTCAAGTAGATGAAAGATTTTTTTTTTTTTTTTTAATCTGTGTGATGTTTTCACAAGCCAGATATAGTGGCATCATCTTTTCAAAAGGGGTGGGGGGGGGGTGCAAATATACAGATATATTTCCAACTGTTCAAAGTCATCCCCCCAAAAAATACTTCATGTGTCGGAGCCAGACTTAAAAAGAGACTCTCTTTTCCTTTGATTTAAAAAAAAAAAAAAAAAAAAATAAAAATTTTTTTAGTTTGCTTAAGAAGCTGCATGGAGGCTGGGATGAACTTCAAATCATCAGGATCTATTTCTATTGCGAGAGAAGCAATATGGAGACATCCTGTGTTAAGAAATAGCACTTCCATATCAAATAGTTCACAGCAGAAGGATGATGATGATGATGATGATGTCGGACTAAAATATGGCACCCATGTTAAAGAAAAAAAAAGCTCACCTGACCACCTGTGGGTGAACAGAAGTACACCACACACACACCTTACAGAGGATTGGGGTTACCTGTCTAAGTGGGCGTGTCATATAGGACAGGGGGTGTGTCTTGTGCTCTGCAGATAGACTCCTCCCACCTGGCACAAGAGCCCAAAAAAGTTGCATTTTCCCTGGTGTGCTTTAGAGGCATTAAGCACCCACATCTACAAACATGAAAGTCATTTCCACCAGTATCAGATTTTTTTTTCCAAGTGGTCACTCACAGAATTGCACTGAAAAGAAAAATCTTTTGCAGCCAAAAATTGCATTTTCCCCATAAAACACAATTATAAAAGGACTCTGAAGGATGTAAAACTGTTGACAGGACACTTCCAACTACACATAAGGTCACGTGGCGTGAAAGACTTTTACGTCGTGATGATGTCAAAAAGTTACAATTCATCTTCTCGCCACTGGGGGAGGTTTTTACAGATATGAAACAATTCATAGGAAGAGTATTTTACAGTTTTCATAGTTGTGGTTTACAGGGGGAAATGCTTCCTGGACCACAGTGGATTTTTTTAAAATATTGCAATACCAAGAATGACCACTTGGATTTTTTTTTGTTTTTTTTGTTGTTAAGTAGATGTTTGGTCATAAATCAAAGCATTTAGAAAGACAATTTACGTGATGACGAGCTAATAAAAAGTCAAAGGATCGCAAACGTTACTGCAAGTTATGACGAGGGAGTCGTAAGCAACTAAAAACGTTACATTATACAAATCCATATTATAGACATAGTCTACCGGACTTTTTACACATACTAAATATTCCAATGATGCTCTCATAGCCGTAGCGTGTCACGATATCAAAATTGTGGCAAAAAAAAAAAAAAAAAAAAATCGCAGCCAGGTACTAAAAACAAAGAAAGCCATTCAATGTAAAAAATAATTCATTCAAATGTAACACTAAATTCCTGAACAGCCATTTCTGCCAGACCTGGGTGGGCAGGAAACACATCCAGGGACGAGTTATAAATAGAAGCAGACAGACAGAAAGATAGAGAAGGAGGTAAGTATGTGTGTGTGTGTGTGTGTGTGTGTGTGTGTGTGTGTGTGTGTGTGTGTGTGTGTGTGTGTGTGTGTGTGTGTGTGTGTGTGTGTGTGTGTGTGTGTGTCCGGCAGGTGGACTCCAGGTGGGTAATGTACGTACTGAAAGGCCTCGGCTTTCTCTGAAAAAAAACAAACGATGCTTTCCCGACCGCCATGTGTTTTCCACGCTCTCCAAGAATGACCGAGGCAGGAAGGATTGCATTATAAAGAGGTAATAGATCTTCTGTGACACAGAGTGAGTGTTCAACAAGTACTTTGAAAAGATCTCAGATAAAAAATGTTTTCAAAAGGGAACTCTGAGCAAAACTGGTTAAAACTTTGGGGTTTCTGCAAAGAAAAAGCAGCACAATAAGTTTAGCCACAGAAAAATAAATATATATATTTCTACAGCTTCACTATGCTCGCTCTATGAACAAACATGGGAGTGTAAAGGATATATATTCAAAAAGGCAGCCAGAATCAATCACGGCAAAAATCAGATGTGCCAAGTCAAACCGAGGCAGGCGGGAGAGGTCTCAACACACACACACACACACACACACACACACACACACACACACACACACACACACACACACACACACACACACACACACACACACACACACACACACACACACACACATTGGAGAGTTCCCAGACAGTAAAGTATCACCCTCACTGACGGTGGACTCTTTTAGAAAGAAACCCCCTTTTTAAATCCTGTAACAATGACCCCCATTCAGTTTGGGGTGAATATTATTTTGCGATGTGATGGTATGTGTGTGTGTGTGTGTGTGGGGGGGGGGGGGAGGGGAGGGGAGGGAAGTCCTTCGGATTCCTTGTTGATTCGTGAATGTAAAAAAAAAAAAAAAAAAAAAAACTGGCGGGGCAAAGAGTAAAGAAAATATTATTTGTCCTGTGAATGTTACAAAAGAATTCATTGATCTGAGTGCTGAAAGAAAAAAAAAAAAAAAAAAAAAAAAAGGATAATCACTCCACCAAATCTGTCACAGCAGAGCACAAAAAAAAAAAAAAAAAAAAAATGTCTAACACATGTTCGGGAGGAAAAGTTGTCCGACAACCCATTGAAATACCTCAGAGTGGAAAGTAGCAGCAAAAACACGAAAGGCAGATTCAGACGGTTGTAATGAGACCCTGTGGTGACTCGCTGTTTAAATCACATTCACAGATGTGAAACGCTGCGGTTCTGTTCTGCCCATTATTTACTTTCTGGATTTCAGAATGAAATCGGACAACAGCAGGTGCTCAATAAGGACTTCCTCGAAGGAAAAGGCCGCGTCCACGACTTTCTATCCGGACTGAAACAGCCGAACAACAGCCGGACGGGATCGCCGTGGAATTTGGCGAAGACGTCCGTCTGGATGACACAACGCTGCCGTTTCCTCGTCACGGCTCAAAAATACAAATGTCTCGACTACGTGACATTGACTCACCACTAAAAATTTCCAAACGGCAAGTTTTTTTTAACTGTAGGTGATGTGTTCTCCACTATGTCGCAATCAAGCGGGCAACCAAGCGGTGACGTCACCCGCCGGTTTGTTGAACGGCCGTTACGAAGCCTTCGAGTTCGGGTTTTTGGCCGGCGCCATCTTTGCTAGTTCGGAACAGGAAGCGACCATATTTGGGCGAGATGGAGGGAGGAGGAGCGAGCGGTGGATCTGACTCAAGCTGATTGGAAACCCGGCGATACTACGTCCCGCCCACCGATAGCTTTAACCTGACTGCACCACAGGCCTGTCAATCAAACAGACACGCCCCCAAAAACAGGTCTTTTTGAATCTTCTTTTCTAATGAATGAGGGATTCTTGTCAGATGGACCTACAGAAAACTAATAAGAAGGAGTGACTTTAGCGAACAACACCGAGATAACTGATGGACACATTTTATTCACTTTGGATTTGATGAGAGAAGTTGAATGGGAGTCTATGGAGCCGGAGGCTTTTTGGAGCTGACCTCTAGTGGCACGCGGTGGTATTGCATCTTTAAGGCACTATTTCTTACTTGTTAACAAAAAAAAAAAAAATCATAGAAATAAATCTCAATATTGCTAATTAAATATACTTCTAATCTAAGTCTGGGGTGTATTTTCAACCATTGTAGTTTTAACAAACAAAAGTTACCTTGCACATTTAATTCAGACCTTTTTTTTTTTCTTTTTTTTTTTTTCTGAAAATGTGTTTTCCTAACATTTGTGACCTCACTCTGAAAAAAAATAATAAACCCAGACAATCCTCCAGTCTGTTAGTTTGTGGGTTTGGGTGGTGCCAACTCACTGTGACTGATTTTCAGTGTGACTCAGAATAAACAGGCTGCGGGCTTTAACAGCCACAAATAATACTCAAATCTTTCTCCCAGGACAATATTTGACACTCACTACATAAAACGCAAGCGAGTGCACTCGGTAATTGGTGTCTGAGGTTTTTTTGGCAGAGCGTCCTCGCTGCAGGTTTTTCCAGCCACTGGCAGATCTGGCAGGTATCCTTTCACAGCGGCGGGCACGAGCTGCAGTCTACTCACGGTGTTGATTGTACGAAGGTCTACAACTGACTCATTCTTCCAGTAAAGATACGGACATTGCCGGATCACCGCCGCGCCCCGTAGAGGTCGCAGACTGAGAACAATAAACTCCAACTGCCCTTCCTGTTCTGTCTGCTTCTCTTCCATCTTCCTACACACCTCAGCTCGAAAAAGTTTCCTCGCATAGCCAGTGGTTATTAAATAACCAATCGAGGATGCGAAAGTAAAATTTACTTCCCTCGTTTTCCTCCATCTAAAACTGCAGCTTCAAACAATGTTGTCGTAAAAAAAAATGTCCAATATGAAAGGAAAAAGAGGAGATGAACTTTGGAAGCCAGATGGAAAATATTCCCAAACATTTACACAACATTTTTTAAGTACTTTCACCACTAGAAATCCAGGTGTTTCCTCTCAAATACCTCTGGTGAAACTGCAGAGGAAATACTACAGGTGCGCAGCGATTAAATGACGTAATGTGCAGCTTAAAGTGCAATAAGTGGTTTAAATATATCCCAAATAAGGAAATGAGACATGATTTAATTCTGCCAAACACACCCCTCAGCCAGAGACTAAATACAGCAATTACCAAGATTCCACAGAAAAAAAAAAGAAAAAGGCCCAGAAGGTCCTCAAGCTGAATTGAAAAACCAAAAATGGAAACTATATCAGAGAAAAAGGAATATTTAATATAATTATTGAGTTAGCCACACACACACACACACACACACACACACACACACACACACACACACACACACACACACACACACACACACACACACACATATATATATATATCCAGGGGCTCTTCCAACACAGATTTTCTCGAGCTGTCGCCAAAAATGTTTTTCCCTGAAAATTACAGCCGGATTCCCGACATTCCCGCTCGACGTGTGAAAGTCCCACCGTGTTGCCACAGGAACACGCAGAGCGGGCGATAAGGACATCGTCCCGACCGAAAGGTCAACCTCTTGACGTACATGGGAGGGGGAGGAGGGACGGGGGACGGGACGGGGGGGCGGGGAGGGGGAAGACCAGCTCATTCGCACCCACTCGTCGCGACAGCCGCGTTTGACGGATGCGAGCGAAGGTTAGAAACAACAACCGGCTGCACAACATCACGAATGACCAACGGGCGCCGAAGTCTCCGCTGCCTTCACGTGTCAGTTTGGCTACAGCTGAAATCATGCTGCTGAAAATGGGACTGTTTGGTAGTTAACAGGTGAAGGGTGAAATCTCAGAATACCGTACGTATAAAGGATCGGTCGGTCCGGTCCGTCAACTCTCCGCCCAACACCGCCTCTTCCAATGAACCTCCACCAGGTGAGCTGGTTGTGAAAATATGTAGCCAACTCTTGATGGGATTTCATTTACCAGCATTCATGATGCTAAATGTTACAACCAAGCTGCCGAAGTCGTCCAAACGAACGCAATAATATTACTCTCAATAAATTAAGATGATTCTTGTTGTTTTGTTTTCACTTCTTCACATGAATGAGGGCAGGCTAAATTAAACTGACTGTATTTAGTTTTTTTGGTGGGATTATAGTCTGGAAACCCTGCTAGCATTAAGATTTGCTCAGCCACTCTGACGGGCGAACCAATCAGTGAGCAGCGGGTTTGGGTAAGTCTGATGACGTTGAAGTTTTTTTTTCTAAATGTAGCTCCAGCGGCGTTAAGAGTTTTGGACGGTTTCCGTGCATAGGGTCCGGTTAACGCTGCTCCGGTAGTTTCAAAATTAACCGGAGATCTACGACCAGTGGGAAGCAATGACCAGACCCAGATATCAACGCAGTGGATTTGGGTCTGATAACATTGGGCAAGAGGTTTACAGAAAAGGCATTAAGACAAAATGTAAACGCAACTTAAACTTTAAACTTAAAAAGTTTTTAAAGTGACCAGTAGGGGGAGGCTCTGCGATAACGTGAAGTCGTTCCAACAATGGCGGCGTTGGAGGACTTCTGGCGCACGAAATACGACGTTATGGCGGTCGATGCCTGTCGTTTAAAGGCCGCCACGATAGTTACCCGAGGTCGACGCCCAACAATCCCTCGAAGGGGCGTGGCTTAGCCGTGTGAATTTTGGGTAAATTGCAGAAACAGTCCAAATATTGTATAATTCAATACAGCTCAACAAACTACATCCTCCAAAAAAAGACCAGACAGTTGATTCAACACCTCGCTCATATAGTTTCGACCGAAACCATTAGAACTCATGAAGGTCGTATTTATAGCAGAGACTGTTGGATTAAACGGGCTAGTTTTAGCCCAGTACACCAAATAAACCAGCAAACGTGTGTAAATCTGCTCAACAGCAACATACTAGTATAATCACATGACATGCTGATGTTCGTATTTAGCATTATGGGTGTACTTTTCCGCTCCATAAAGCCCACTGACACACTGTGAGTAACATTATGCTAAACAAACAAACAAACCCGACTCGCACATACTGTACTGCAATCTCACCGTCCTTGATTCTGGTCACTTATTAATTTTTTTTTTTCAGTCTGTCTTTGGGTTCAGAAGGTGTTTGAGGAGAGCCGATTTGCAGGAACACGGGAGTGAAAAAATATCCTGTGGCGTTTGTTGACACACCTAAACCAACAACCAACAACACATCCATTCCTGGCTCCGGGTTACTAAAAATAAATCAGAAACAAATAAATACGGAAACAAGGACTCCGTTCACGAGGACGACCACTTCCTAGCATCGGTGTTATTGGCCGAGATAGTTGCTGTAAGTTCAGGTGGGAGGGAAGATATAAAGCCTGGCCTGCAGACAGGTGCAAAGATCCGAAGCAAACAACAAAAACAAAAGTAAAAGACAAAATGCAGAGCAGAATTTAGTGCTGCCATCTACTGGGAATAAAATGAAACAACACTGTGGGAATGTTAAAGAGGAAAAGCATCACAGACCTGATTCTCTTCATGTGAAATATTGTAATTAATTCCCAGCAACTAAACAACACTGCGAGAACGGAGAGAGGACTTTTATAACGACCGAACCACCGAGATAAACGGCGTCCGACGCGTCACGGTTCTCCGGAGCCGAATTGGAGGTGAAACGGTTCAGTGATGGCATGAAGCTGCAGTTGCCAACGTTGTGGGAGAAGTCGGGATGTGCCGTCGCTTTCCCACCGGTAAGTTTGGAAAACATGTCCGAAAGAGAGCCGCTATAACTTTTTCACAGTGTTTGGAGAACGTTTTTTGGGGTTCAAAGATTTTCACTGCGTTCACGTGTGTAATGTGAGTTTAATATGGACTCTGATGATGACTTGTTTAAAAAGATTTAAGACAAGGACAGTTTTATAGACTTACAATGTTTTTGGTTTTTGTTGTTGTCGCCAAGTTGTCCTCCAAAATAACTTTTTATAAAATTTATACTGTATAAGTGGTGGAATGATGCATTCATATTCTCTTTCCTGTGATTAATGATACTGTCAATAATAATAATAATAATAATAAACTATATATTTTTTTAGCACCTTTTGTACAGGAAATGCAGCTCAAAGTGCTTCACAGCAAGATAATGACACGCAGTGTTTCACATAAAAACAGATATAAAGGAACATTTAAAAATTATAGAAAAGAAATGAGATGCATAAGAAACAGATAAAATGCACAAAAAATAAACACAAATAGGGTTTAAATATATGATAAGCAATATGCATTTTAAAGGCGCACTAGTTCAAGCTTTCTTTTAAAAGTATTAACTCAGCAGCTTCCCTTAATATCTAACAGCTAGTTTGTTCCACATCTTTGGAGCGTAGTTGACAAAAAGCTGAATTCTTGAATTTTCCTTCGGCTGTCTGCTGTTGAACCTCCAAATAAACCAGCAGCAGCTGAAAAAGTAAGTAGAAAAGTAAAAGTTCAACATTTAAAAGCATTAAAATACACTTACAAGTACAAAATAATACAATAGAATGAATATATCTTGGACTGAAGCTTTGATATTTCATTTTTTCTTTCACTTGGGAGTCCTGCAAGACCGTGTGAAGGGTTCCAAAAACACAGTTCACATGGCACTTGCTACTTAAACCTGACACTGCACTGAGGATTTCTAAAAATGTGGTTGAAGAGACCTCTGGTGGCCAAATTAAGATTAAAAAAAGGCTGAACAAGTTTGCATTTCATTACAGCTGCCAGACCTCAGCAGTGAACCGTGTTACCGTGGCTGCGGTGATAAACAGCTCGCGCATAAAGTTGTCACACGACGGTGCGACTGTCCGTTATTTTACACACCGTGTGACCTCTGCGTGACCTCTTCGAGACATTTTGTCGCAGTAGGAGGAGCACAGGTGTAAAAATAAATGGGCTGAAATCTGCAAGCGAGCTTCTAAAATCTGGAGGAAATTATCTGTAGCGGTTAAAAGGAACCATAGTTTAAAAAAAAATAGGTGTATTTTTGTCATTGTTGAGGTCTGTCAGTCACAACAGAAAAACAACACTGCCTGGTTGGATCCAGTCTTAAAGGAAAAGTTTGACCTTTTTTTTGGGAGGGGGGAGGGGAGTGTTTGTATTCACGATCGCGCAGAGTTCAATGAGAAGGTGAATAAAAAGCCTGGAGACCGTTAGCTCAGCAGAAAGACTGGTAATGTAACACCTGCAGATGTTAGCGGACAGCTCGGACCAGAAGGGTTCAGCACATGATAACTTTAAAGTAAAAGGACCACAGAGGACGTAAATTTACTGGCTTATTTATGTTGAAAGATAGAAAACTTTTAGAAAAATTGGTATCAAAATTCACGTTCCTTGTCCCCAATTTCCCTTGTCTGTTTCACTTCAGTTTGCATTAAAATTATCTTCATTAAAAGACTGAATTTGCACTCTAATGAAGGTAACGGACACTTGTTTTGAACAGACGACTAAAATAGAAGGGAAGCAGCCAGACAGACAAAAAACAAAAGAAGACAGAAATAATCATTTCTTGCCATTTTCTGAATCCAGACAAAAAAAAAAAAAAAATGGATAAAACATTGCAGGCGTTATATGTTCTGCAACCACTAGGTGGTGCCGATTAGCAAAGACAAGAGAAAAGACACTTCAGCTGCAAATAAACCTGCACACCAGAATAGTATCATCAGTCACTCCAAAGAAAAAGACCAGCAGATCTTTTGGGGAAAAAAAAAAAAAACGTGCCACTGCAGCTGTTCATATCTCATTTTTCAGCTTCGTGCACAAAGTTCTTCGTCTGGCCCAAAACGGGTTGAAAGCAGGAAACTCAAAAGCCTCAGCAGAGGAAGTGGAACCGATATCTGACTGTGTAAAATGTCCAAAATATAACCGCGACCTTGAAGATAAAGAAAAAGATTAATCTTATGAACATTTTCCGTTCACTGGGACACTGAGGGGAGGGTGTGGGGGGGTTTCAAAACTTCTGCTAAAGAGACACTTTAAAAAAAAAAAAAAGCCAAACAGTCACTTTAAGGTTTTCTTGGTCAGCAAACAGCAGACTTCTGGGAATTCAAAGTGGGAAGCGGGATAGAAAATGATCCCTCGTGACAGGCAGAGATGCTGATGTGGTCGTTTTCATGGACACGACAGTTTGGTGGGTAAAATGTGAAATCTGCTGCCAAAGCAGACCGAAAACACAAGTTGGACATTTTGAACTGTCAACAGCTGTTTGGACTCCTGATGCCAGATTATTAATAATAACAACAGTCAATCATAATGATAAACTGCATTCGGGGGTTCGATTCACCAAACGCTGACCTGTTTCCAGTTCTCCCCGGGACGGAAAAGATTCCCAAGAATTTTTTTTATTGTAAATAAAAAAAATGTATTCGAAATAATTTCAGAATTGAATCAAAATGATATTCGAGTTGAAAAAACTTTTCTCACACAAATTCTTTTAATTTAAATACATTGTTGTGTTTTGAAAAGTTCAAGCTCAAATCTTGAACTTTCAGTTTTAAATTTTTTTTAGTTTTACATCCATAGTCAAAGTTACATTACATTAAACTTACAGTAGTGGCAGCCTGTCTCAAAAAGAGCAAATAATAATAATAATTTTTTTAAAAAGGAACAAGAACCGAGTCGGACGAAAAGTTTGTTTGTGTAACGTTCGCGTCAGCTGACACCACCTAACACAGTAAACATCGTATTCATAAACATGTCCGGAGCTGCTAATTTGATGCTCCTCTCAAATAATTCCACAACTCGGCTTACCTGCTGCTTAAGTCACCAGGTGTGGCTACGAAATGGCGCAACTTCCTGTCCACATTTCAAATTAAGAGCCCTTCAACGTGCCATACACACTTGGCTTTTAACTAGTCTCAAAAAAAACCTTATGTTTATGCCATATCTCCTTGTATCGTTAATTTACTGATGTAATGTTGTTTTTATATATATATAATCACACCGCAGTCGATCCCTCTGATGGTTTAATGCCTCTGGAGACCGCACGTGTCCATCGGTCAGGGTGAACAGATCCTAACCAATCAGCTGGAACCAAAATAGCTCGTGCCTTTCATTAAGGAGTATTTGGAGGTAAAAAAAATAAATAAATAAAAAAAAAATCTCTTTAATGTTATAGGTATATTTAAACTCATGTCCCGTGTGAAAGGACTGCTCTTTTTCTCTTTTTTTTATTTTTTATTTTGAGAGTCTATTTAATGAGCAGGCTACCTAACACGCTCTATTTCGGAACCCCGTTTGATAGCATTAATTAGCCTGCTGCAAAGCCCTCACATGGGACTAAGCCGCTGCCGTTAATCCTTCCACCTCCCGTCGGGTGCAGCGTGTTTACGCGCCACAGCCTTGCACTTTGTCGTCTCGTGATAACACAACTTTTACAGCGGTGTGATTTGTTGTTGTTTTTCTCCGTCGGCGTTTAACAAAGAGAGAAAGGGAGAGAAGAAAAAAAAAGAAAGGGAGGCGTGCCCCCACGAGTCGGACATATAACGGCCGGGCGAGCCGCGACAGGCTTCAGCTCCCTCCCACGCTCCCTCCGTCCCTCCGCGGACCAGCAGACTCACCGGCACCCGCGCGCTCTCCATCATGACCGAAGAAGTGGTGTTCAACAAGCCGAAGGTACGTCCATCAGCCGGCGCACCGTAGCACGAGCATGCATCTTTTGTCGTGGTCTTCTTCTTTTCTTTTTTTTTTTTTTTTTTAAAAAGGGACCGATTGGAGTGGATTATTGACACGCGCAACTTTGGTGTTTTTTTGTGGGTTTTTTTTTACGCACGGTAACCTACGAGCGCTCTGTTTGGGAAGTCGCACAACAAAAAAGAAAAACACAACAACAGCAACGACACAAAACATACAAATTTGCAGAAAGACCTTTTAACACTTCCTGTTTCCTTAGCATGATAACCTCATTCAAACGAGGAAGAAGATCCTCGCCGTTTGACTAAGCTGCTCTAAAACAACCATTCAAAGTCTCACTTGTTGCATGACTGGAACCAGATTTTTGCTGAGCAAGCTTCTTTCATAAATTTCTATTATTACGCTGCTGCAGAACACCAACACCAACAACAAAAGGGCTGGCGTCTGAACTTTGCTTCTTCTGCAGGGTAATTCAGATGTTTAATGCCTGCCTGTGTGGATGAACCCTCCCTATCAACTTTTAATCTTTCCTATTATATTTGTTCATGTAGTTTCGAGGGCTCACGGGCATTAACAATTCTTCTCATGATTGCACTTTGAGTTCTTGATGCTGACTGAACATGTACCTGGTCTACGCTCATGGTGATAAGAAGAAAATGACTGGAAAGACACACACACACACACACACACACACACACACACACACACACACACACACACACACACACACACACACACACATATACACAAGATCTTAGAAGTACACCAAGAGTGTACTCGGGGAGTGCTGGCAGCCATAACCTCATTACATATTAATATGTTGTTGTAGATTCGATACCACCGATAGAGGGAGGGGAGGGAGGAGGGAGGAGGGGGAGGGCGGGGTATCATCGTCCGGGGTCGCTTCGTTACGCTGAGACATTGCTTCACTGCAGTGACTCTTTGTTGCTACGCGATAAAGTGGGAATTATCTGCAGGGCTGGAACTAATCAGTATTTTTTTAAATTTTTTATTATCGATCAATATACTGATCATTTACTTCATTAATCGATAACAAGTCAGGATTTTGCTTCATCTCTACATCCAACATCATATTTGTTCTTGTTGATTAACTTATTAATCATTAAAATATTGATAAATTAATGAATTTTATGACTAAAGATACAAATTTGAAAGCGCCTGACTTGACTCTGCTTCTACTACGTCTTAGGTTTCAACTCTGGTACGACTGTATCAGATTAACATTATTAAAAGACGAATATGGACAAAAAAAAATAGAAGTACATGGACAAATATGCACATAAATAAAAAGATAAATCTGACCCAAGTGTAAGTTATTTTCATCTATAATTTGGTGTAAAATATCTAAAAGTGAAAAATGTTGAGGTGACATCTTTAAATGTCTTGTTTTATTGAACCAACAGTCCAAAACCCTCAAAATATTGACTTTACCATCACAATACGAAGTAGAAAATGGTTATAAAGGAGTTGTGGTGATTATTATTTTCACTGTTGATCAATCTGACGAACGTTTTCTTCATTGATCGATTTATCGTTTCGTAATAAAAAAAAGAAAAGAAAGCAGTTTGTTCTGGTTTCAATCTCGTACAGCTGGATTATATTAATAAACAAACTAATAAAACAGACGATGTCCAGAGAGCTTTTACTTTTTTACATCGACTTCCTATTTGGCTTCAGACATTGAACATCAGCGATGATCATGAGTCGCTTTCTTGCGCAACGGTCACATATTGTTCCATAGTTTACCGCATAGATCAAATCAGCACGACCGTTATGCAAGTACACCACAATGTACTGCAAGAACTGCCAGTGAAAAGTACTGTATCAGGATTTCCTGAACTCAAAGATGGGTTAAGCAGCTGTTCCCTGTCTGTAAACAGCTCCGACGCACCGCAGACACTTGAACAATCTTGATAATACATAACACGCAGTCACAATCAGTGTTGCAACGTCTACTTGTGAAATATAAAACGCTACAGGTTACTATTGACCCTTTTTACTTTTTCTAACACGTGTTTTAAAACTGGGCAATAAAGCTGGAAAAAGTCCCCCCAAAAAGTTAAATATAAAAAGTCACAACAGTACTTCAACAAACTGTCAAACTTTTTCGAAAAATTGCTCAACAATAACTTGAATTAAGATGAAAATTATTTCATTTGAAAGCTCAACCACCGAAACAGATCACGCGTAGATCACGATCGACTTCCTCGGTGGCCACGCCCCCTTCCTGCTACAAAACATAAGATGGCGACCATTTAGGGTGGAAAGTGTTTTAGACATCTTTTTTTTTTTATGCACTGAAAATAGTGAGCGTTGGTACACAAGTGCAACATTAGGAACACAGGGACTGAAGTCAAAACAACGGGTCCAAAGACGGACTGTGGACCTCTAGTGGCTGGAGGGAGTAACGCAGGAAACAACCTGGACGAATAACCTGAAAGGCAGAAAGATGGAAAACAAAAAACTGTGACACATTCTTGTTGTAAACATTTGGACAGAAACATCTGATCCCTGTTTCTTCTTTTTTTTTGGACACGGATGGACACTCTGCTTTCACTCTCTATAAAAGTTGGTCACAATTGGAGCTGCAATTATCTGTTAATATTAATGGTTACGTGTTATTTTCTTGATTAATCAGACATTTTTCCAACAGATTGTTATCAGGAAATACAAAAAAAAAAACTAAAGATATTTATTTTACAGTGATATAAAACTTGTAAAAACAAAAACATTGACTCCTCCCACTTGTACACCTGTAGGCGGAGCCTATCTGGAGTTAACGACTGCCCGACTATCCAAAAAGTTGCTGATGATGTTTACAATAATCGGCTAATCGTTTCAGCTTCACATCCAGTCAGAACAAGAAGTGCCGTTCATGTACGAGCATGTGTACAAATAATATTAAATAGCGATGACTAAATAAGCAGGTGTCCAAAAAAAAAAAAAAAAAGGACTATGTTTGTGTGGTTTGATCAGATTTGATTGACAGCTATCAAACATCCCACAAAACCCATCAGATGGTTTTATGATCCTGAATCCTTATTGAGATACATTACGTCATCGTTTCCAGCTGAGGCCCCGCCTTCGTCAAACCAATGAACTCGCAGATGAAATAAAAGAAGACGTCGGTTCCCACTACTTGATCTTAAAGGAATCCGATTCCGCATAACAAGGAAATATTGAAGTGGAATCAAATCACGAGACGCGAGAGAAGATCGAACTAAAGAGTCATTGTGGAAAATGGAGGTCAGCTGCTGCCTGCAGTGCACATTAAAGGGCTTCATGTAAGGGCTGATGTCCACAAACCGCTCTTCTGGCTCGTTTCCTTCTTTCCTCCCAGTGATCGATTCGGATTAAATGTCTCCGGCAAGGGAGAAAAATAAATAAATAATTGTTCGCTTGAACGTCTGCTGTCAAAACCGAGAGGCCTCAGCTGTCGAAAGGAGGAGCGGCGATTTATCAGCGTCATGTGCCTGGATAAATCCTGGCTCTCGGTGCGAGGGGGGGAGGAGGGGGTATGGGGGAGAATGGGTGGGTCGGGGAGGGGGGGGGGCACTTTTTCTTCTCTGACCTCTTCTCTGGCAGCCGTCGGCATTTTCACCGCTCGCTGCTCAGTCACGCGTTCGCTGCATTCACGACAGGCCGCAGCCAAAACGCTGAACTTGCAACCCCGCCGCCGCCGCCGCTCTCCTACTGCTGCTCCTTTTTTTAATTTTAATTTTTATATATATATATATATATATATACATAACACCCAAATCATTCTGTTCTTCTTTTAAACTCAAGCAGACTCATTCGTCTTTATTTTTTTTTTCTTTAATTTGACCGATTCGTCATTCATGTCGTCTGCAGGTTGAGCTGCACGTCCACCTCGACGGAGCCATCAGGGTGCAGACGATCTTCGATGTCGCCGAGTAAGTCGACGTGGAGACACGTTGTTCTTACAGAACAGAAACAAGGAGGAAGAAAAAAAAAACAACAACAACTTGATCCTTCTTCTGAATTGAATTGAAAACTCACAAAATGTCACAAAGCTGGAAAAACACAAGTGTCTTTGTGAGCTTGTTGACTTTTTTTTTTTTTTCTCTATACGCGGTTCTCACGGGACGGAGATGATGCGTTACCGAAGAATAAACTAGAGATTTACACATCAGTTACACCAAATATTAATCCAAAGACATCATGCGTATCACAGTAAAACACAGACACAGTGTGTACTTTTACTTTTCATACTTTAAGCACATTTTGCTGATAATACTCACATACTTAAGTAAGATTTTTAATTTTACTTGTAATCTGCTTATAGAATTATAAGACTCTCCTTGCAGCATTAAAGATAAAGATTAGAGCAGCTTTACCTCTAAAAATACCGGTGTCACATTAAAAAAAAAAAAAAAAAAAAAGTATCAGTTGAGGTCTTAAATAAAAAAAACAACGTGTTTTTGCATTTTCCAAATATAATGATAAATTAAAAAAAAAAAAAACAGGCTAAAAAGTGATCGTTATCTTTAACACGTCACACAAACGACAAACCGCCGTTCAACTCTCTCGTCGCGGCAGAGTGAAAACACGTAGACAGGATTTATACTTTGAGTTTTGAAATTGAACCGGCGTCCTCGAGCTGCTTCCTCTTTCCCCTCCAGGAGACGCAGCATCAGTCTGCCTGCCGACAGCGCCGAGGACCTGAAGCAGAGGATCATTCTCCTCCAGCCCACCACCCTCACCGGCTTCCTGGGCAAGTTCGAGGAGTACATGCACGTGGTTGCGTAAGTGCTGCCGACAGCCCCCCCCCTCCCCCCACCTCCTCCTTCTCCTCCCCTTTTTAAATAATTTAAAGTGTCATCGTCATTTTGTTATTTTCCGCCGACTCGGCGGAGGGCGGGGGATGCTGCAGCGATCTGAGCTATGAAGAGTCAGGGTCCACGTCATTAACAGGACATGTTTACAGCGAGGGTCAAAGTTCACCCACTCTGTCGGTAGCTGCCACTGCTGTGATGCATTCGATGTCTTTTAAAAACCAACGTTGCATGAGTGTAATATTGCGATTACACAACAAGTTATGAAATTCCTTCATATTGTGCTCTCAAAATATTACAACTTCTTGTCAGTGAGATCTCTGTATCCATTGCAACACACGGGGGGTGTAGGACTAAGAACCGGTTGCACCAGTGGACTCTTATGTAATGCGTTTACTACTTCAGGAAGTAGTCGGGCCCTCAGCAACCACCCTACCGACAGAGAAGGTTTAAGTGCCAGACCTGCTGAACAGGAACACATCATTAAATCGGCATCGAGTTTCTCCCCGGTAACCAAAACCGAGAGAGAAGTTGTGTTCGGTGGTTCTTTTCCGCTGTCACTCGCTCTTATATTTAGTAGTGCAGCATAAAAAAAATTAAAAAAAGGCCCGAACTGTTTAGCGAAGACCATAAAAACTAAACACACATTCTTTCAGGTACTCAATGGCCGTAAAAAGAAAAAAAAAAAAAAAAAAAGCTTTCAACAATGCTGGTCTGTAGCGGCTCTCGGTTGAGCTGAATGGAGCCTTCTGGAGTTCCCGGTGCTCCTGAAAGCCTCGTGGTGCAAAGCAGCTTCAACAACGTACGGAAGTTGCTGGCTGAGTTTAGCTGGTGTATAATTGTTGTGTGAAGTGGTCGTGTGTGTGTGTGTGTGTGTGTGTGTGTGTGTGTGTGTGTGTGTGTGTGTGTGTGTGTGTGTGTGTGTGTGTGTGTGTGTGTGTGTGTGTGTTTCAGTGTGTGTGTTTGGGGTGGTGGTGGTGGTGGTGGTGGTGGTGGTGGGGTGGGGGGGTTAATGAGAGGACACTGGTGAACAACAGGCCGCCTCTGTGCGATGAGCGTTCACGTTCTTTGTAATTGCTGGAAGCCGCGTTTGTTCTCCGTCACGTCCGAAGCGATTCCGGCCAATATTTTCACACAATATTAAATATCGTGAGGGCAAAACAGACAGACGTGTGTTGGATGTAAACAGGTAATCATAAACAAGCTTAGGGACCGTCTGAAAGTTACCGGAGGTGGGGCAGAATCTGTCCAGCATTACGCCACGGGACTGCAACGAAATGAATTATTTCCTTAATTAATCAATTCATTGGTTTGATTTGAAATGTCAAATTAACAGAAAATATTTCCAAGTCTAATCGTATATAACAAATGTCATCGTTCTCTGCTCAATCAAATTCTATTTTCACACAACTTACATCAATAAATGCACCAGAAAAGTGAAAATAGCAAAAAAAAAGTCATGATAAAATATTCTAAATGAAATGAATTGATGTTTGAATTAATTAGATAGACAAAAGGCAATTTAAAAAAAAATTGAATAGATGAAACGCATAAAACTTAAAGCCACGCTTACAAAGTCGGTTTTTAGATCTGTTTTTTACAGAAGCAAACATAAAGTATACTATCTATTATGAATCTCAACACTCATCAGTAAAACTTCTATTAATTGATTTTAATTTGAAAGATAAAGTCAAGGCCGAGTACACATCAAACAGTTTTGGAGTTATTATCATACTGCTTTAGAAAAAAGTAAATGACAGATTAAAAAAAAAAGGACACCGTGTGTCTCACATCAGTAACACTGAGTAAACGCTTACGTTGCTCATTTCTTAAAAGCCGTTAAAGTTCAGACGATAGATTGGTGCGAGTATTTGTTATCGCTGAGATAAGTCGATCAGAACCGAAACCGTTCTCCGTTTTCTTTTCTTTTCTTTCCAGCGGAGACGAGGAAGCCATAAAGAGGATAGCCTACGAGTTCGTCGAGGACAAGGCCAAGGAGGGAGTGATTTATGTCGAGGTCAGATACAGCCCACATTTCCTCGCTAACTGCAAAGTGGATCCGATTCCATGGAACCAGAAAGAGTACGTTTTTTTTTCTTTTTCGTCTCTAATAACTGCAACTTGAAGTCAAACCAAAGTCGTGCTCACGTGTTTTGTATTTTGTTGTTGTTGTTGTTGTTGTGTTGTTGTTGTCGTCTTTGGTCAGAGGCGACCTGAGCCCCGACGACGTGGTGCGCCTGGTCAACGAGGGCCTCGGCGAGGGCGAGAAGGCCTTCGATATCAAAGCCAGGTCCATTCTATGCTGCATGCGCCACATGCCAAGTAATGAACTGTTCACGCTTCTGTCTGCCAAAACAACCCCGTGAGATTCGGTTCCCTCCCTGTTCTGTCTTCCGTCTCGGTTATTCTCTGGACGATAAACAGGAGCGCCGCAGATACGCTACGTACGCCGACCTCCGCTACTCTTGATCTCGTCTTTGCCACGTATTGTTGACGTACGGTGAAAACCGCGTATTTACCAAATTTAGTGATTTTCTTTCGGCAGAAACTGTTTGTTTTTTTTGGAGGCAAAATGGTACTTTCGGCGAAACGCGAACCAAGTCTGGTATTAATGACCCGAATTCACTTCGTATATGAACAAAGTCCCGACCGTGTTTCTTTGGGGATAGTTTCAGGTCGTTGTATCTAAAACTGAAGACGTGATGTGTACAGTCTGCACCGGTAACCGCGGTAACGCGAGCAGTTTCTGTCGGTAGCGGCGGTGACGGCAAGAAGAGACGTCTGTTGGACGCCATGCAGCCGTTTCCTGCGTCACCCGCCGGCAAAACTCACATCTGCACATCATATGTTTTCTATTCCGTCTCTCACGAAAACATTTCCCCGATGACTGGAGACATTTTTAGCGTTTTGTTTTTTTTTAAAAATCTAAAAATGGGTTGTTTTCCGTGCAGTCGTAAAAGTCAGGAAGCGACATAAAAATTAAAGGGATAGTTTGACCTTTGGGGGAAGCACTTTAATTGCCCTCCCGCAGACGGTTAGAAAAGACTGTACTGTGAATATGATGCGACAGCGAAGGAGACTCGTAAAACAGCTGCGCTCGGTCCAAAGGTTCAGCCAACTTTAAGCGAAACCAGCTCACGGTTTCATATTTACTGTACAGACGTCAGAGTAGGATCGATAAAGAAAGCTAATCGGCACGTTTTGCAAAACGTCAGCTATTGACGGCTATTCACTACGTCCACATTACTGATAAGTATTTATCAAAAAAATCTAAAAGAATCTTATGAGAGAAGTTGATTGGGAGTCTGTGGAGGCTTTTCGACCTCTAGTGGCGCTCGGTGGTATTGCAGCTTAAGTTACTTCGGCATCGGCCTCGTTTTTTCGAAGCTACGGACACTTTTATATCCAGTCAATTGTTGCGATACTGACATCAAAATATTTAGTCAAAACTATCGTGGCATTTGATTTTGTCCATATCGCCTAGCAACAGTCACAACCACATGTTTCTCCATGTCGTCTTGGGTTTAGCATGTCTGTAGATCGGTGGCATTTATATTCTATCGTCACATCACCATCTGTCCGCGTCCTCCGGTCGGCAGAACCAAACCGCGTAGTAATACACGTACGTTTTTAAACTCCGCAGGCTGGTCTATGGACGTCGTGGAGTTGTGCAAGAAATATCGTCACGAAGGCGTGGTCGCCGTCGACCTGGCAGGCGATGAGTCACTCAACTGCGAAGCCAATCCGGATCACAGGAGAGCCTACGAGGTGAGCATGTTGAAACATCGTACACAACTTAATAAGGTGGGGACATTAATGCGTCAACCTCGCATAGAAGACACAACTCGTCGACAGCGGTAATTAAAAGTCGGCTAACCAGCGGCCCAAATACCCGCGATTTGTGTTCACGCCAAAAAAAAAAAAAAAAGCAAATGTCGAACAAAGATAATGACCATGGGTAAACATTAGACCACCCTTACATCAGCACGTTAGCGGGCTAGCGTTAACCTGGCTCCGCCCACCTCTTGCTTTAGTCTGCTTCAGGTTACAGTCCGGAATCGCCGGTCGCATGAAGGTTAGCGCAGCCACTCCGAAGGGCGGACCAACCGGACCAATCGGATACCAGTGTGGAAAGTTGAATATTTCTTTTTTCTAAAGCTAGTAGTTTATATTACTTCAATAATTTCAAAATTAATCCAAGGTTTATACCTGGTAGGATGCAACGACTGGAAATGAGTCCCTATGGAGAGTATCCAGACTCATATATTTAAATAGTGAATTTCAGATCCAGAGTTTATATTAAAAAGATTAAAAAAAAAATGAAGAAGTTATGGTGCTGCTTTAAGACTTCAAAATGTAATAAAAGATAGAAGCAACGAAGTCTACAGCGTTGATTTAAGAGCTCCAAGAGTTCCAGCTAGCTCAAAAATAAGTCTCAGTACAGAAAGATTTGAGACTCCTTTTTTTATATAATTATGGTTCTCAGACATAATTGTAATGTTTTGGTCAAAACGCCAACATATTTTACTTTTTTTTTTTATAAAGCCAACAAGGTTTCGGCCTTCTTTTCTACAAAGATAATTTTGTATTCGCTGTCACAGAACAGTTTTTATCTACTTTATTTAACTAACACGGGATTTTAATAAAAAAAACCAACCCTAATGACCTACTCCCAAACCAAAATTCCTCTTGAGTGCTGAAGCTTCTGAGAAAAACCCAATTTAGATTTCAGCCGGCGTGTATGGATTAATTCAGAGAACACACCACGCTGAGTAATCAGTTTTGCCTGCCAGACTTTAATGAAGGGGGTAGATTAATCACTTAGTGTCCCGCACGGCTCCACGTTTTACCTGAAATTGATTAGTTGCACGGACGCAGGACGGGTCGGCGTTTACTGCGCGGGGAGAAATCCAGATTTTTGCATCCATGTAAATTCGTACATTTTTCAGTCTTGTATGGATCTGATATCGATCATTTCTTTTGATATTCTGTGATTACATTTTTTTTTTTAAGTGTATTTTAGTCATCTATTGTCCCCCTCCTGCTCAATAGAACCACTTACAGGGTTTGAACAGCAAACAAAGATGTGTTAATGTTCAAACCTCACGATGGTTCACAGTAACATACCGCGACAACAGGCTTTAAAAAAGAAACAAAAGAGGAAATTCTTTCCATTCTTTCGTCGTCTCGGTCGATAATTCACAAACCGTCCGTAAAGTTAAAGCAGCTGATAATGTAGTATTAGCTGATGTTGCACAAGTGCTCTTTATCTCGCTTCTTTATCCAACATCAATATCGCAGTGATGCAGTTTGAATAATTGAAGTGATTTTTTTTTATGACGTTATTCAATTTGGTCTTTTTTTTTTTTTTGCATGTGTGTATTTATGTGTGTACAGGTTGATGTACTTTATGTAGCCTCCGAAGGAAACTTATATTTTTTATGTTTTGTTTGTGCATTTTCTTTTCGTTCTGCGTGAAGCACTTTTTTCTAACAGCTGTTTTTGAGAAGCAAGACATCATATTATTTTGAATATTAGTATTGTTATACAACTGCAGCAGCACATTATGCACAGTTTTGTTTTTTTTCCACAGAGGAGTAAAGGTGACTGTATATCTATGAAATTAAAATTCTCTTCAATTATTAACAGAAGCAGACAGAGCAAAGTCCGCGCTAATATTGAGGGTTATCTTCATAACCGTGCGATCTACAGATACATGCGTGCCGATTCAGCAAACCCACGCTTTGTCCGTTCAAGTTTGAAAATGCTGAAACAGAAAGCAGCGGGATGATTCCCACTATGACGAATTCAAAACATAAACTTCCCAACTCCCCTCCTCTCCCTCACCAGTAGATGCTGCAGATGTGAAAGCCAGCTGTTTGGCTGTTCCATCTAATGCGCCGCGTTTCCTGTTGATTTCTGATTTCAGGAAGCGGAGCGCTGCGGGATCCACAGGACGGTTCACGCAGGAGAGGTCGGACCGCCGTCTGTGGTGAAGGAGGTGAGAGCTGCTGCAGCCGCTCGACAACATCACCAGACACACCCCCCCCCCCCCCCCCCCCCCCCCCCCCCCCGAGCCGAGGGCGGCGGAGGCGTGCGAGCGCGTTAATCGTTTCTGGACAAATATGTGTGACAATAGAAGCGGAGAAGGGCGGAGGTCCAAACCGAACAAGAAGAACGGAGATGTTTTTCACGTTTGGACCGTTGAAAGAAAACAAATTGGGGAGTGCTTTAACTAAAACAATTAAAGTAATTAATATCACACACATATACTGTGATTACTTTCTCGCCGTCCACCTCGGCTGCTTTCTCTCAAACCTCTGCAGAGGAGAACCCGCAGTGTCTCCGACTAAATAAGGTGTCCTCTCTCCAAGCAGCCCATCCTTCACTGAGACAGCTCAGCTATGCGTCGACGGTCGGACGCGCCTCTAGAAATAGCTCGTAGACTCCGCTGACATACTGTAACGCGTGGGACGGGTTGGGTTTTGCTTTTTTTTTTTTTGTCTGATATTTTAGGCCGTAGAAGTGCTGAAAGCCGAGCGGATCGGACACGGTTACAGAACCCTGGAGGACCGAGTCCTGTACGAAAAGCTGCTGGAACAGAAGATGCACTTCGAGGTAACCGACCGTCCAAACATCTTCATCACAGAGCTGAAATGGAAAAGTCATTAAATGTTGCTATTTTTTATTTTTTTTTATTTTTTTTAATATTCCCGCTATCTAATAAATTAAATGTGCTTTGCCATTTTGTTGTTACACTCTGTTAATATTTATCATCGCAGACAGGAAATTAATTTTTTAGTGCTGAAGTGGACTGACACATTAATAAGTAGCTGTCGCCTGTAGGAGCAGTGATGCACTGACCCCTAGTGGAGGCCTGCAGTAATTAGCTGTTCTGTTTGCAGCTGTGTCCCATTTCCAGCAAGCTGACAGGTGCCTGCGACCCAGACTTCACCAAACACCCCATCATCACGTGAGCTGCTTTTTTTTCCTTTCTTTTCTTTTTATTTTTTTTATTCCACATTCACCAAAAACTTTTTTTTTTTTTTTTTTAACTTGGAGAAAGACGCTTTAAGCGAGGAGCGATTTAGGAAAACTTCTCAGGAGCAAAGGAAACGACAGAAACCTTTATCTCAGCGAGGAGGTGTGGTCCACCCCGTTGCTAGGCGACGCTTCCTTTGAAAAGATGTGATCCAAACGAATGCTTCTCTGTGATATGGACGGCGACCTCCGGTGGAAATGAAATGAACTGCGTTCCAATACCAGACCGTGAAAACGCTGTTATTTGTTTTCCGGTTACTAAATATTAGCGAACGTCTCGAATGAACATCGATCGCAAATATCATCCTCTGGCCGATTTATAATTTGTAGCGTTTCATTAACGTCATTCAGCTTCTTTTTTTTTCCCATCACAAGTTGTATTTATTTATTTTTTGTGTATATAGTTTGTGTGTATTTATTCATTAGTCTTACTTTTTATAAAAAAAAATATTTGTATCTATCATATTTATTGTATTTGTAATTTTTTTTCTGATTGTCTGCATCTTATTCTTTTCCTAACTGTGTTTCTATGCTGCTGTGACGACTAAATTAATAAAGTCTTAACAACCTCTCTATCTATCTATCTATCTATCTATCTATCTATCTATCTATCTATCTATCTATCTATCTATCTATCTATCTATCTATCTATCTATCTATCTATCTATCTATCTATCTATCTATCTATCTATCTATCTATCTATCTATCTATCTATCTATCTATCTATCTATCTATCTATCTATCTATCTATCTTCTCTCTATCTATCTATCTATCTATCTATCTATCTATCTATCTATCTATCTATTATCTATCTATCTATCTATCTATCTATCTATCTATCTATCTATCTATCTATCTATCTATCTATCTATCTATCTATCTTTTATCTATTATCTATCTATCTGTCTATCTGTCTATCTATCTATCTATCTATCTATCTTTTATCTATTATCTATCTATCTATCTATCTATCTATCTATCTATCTATCTATCTATCTATCTATCTATCTATCTATCTATCTATCTATCTATCTATCTATCTATCTATCTATCTATCTATCTTTTATCTATTATCTATCTATCTATTATCTATCTGTACTTTGGTAGTTTCCTCCTCTGCTTAAGGATTTTTTTTTAAACTAAAGTTTTTCACCTCAGGGTTTAAGATGCTTTGTGAAAACCTTTTTATCTCAACTCTCTAATTTTAAGGGGAACATTTTTAGAAAACACCAAATTCGAAGAATTTCGTCACCAACTAAATTTTAATTCGAGGAATCTTGATATAAACTCGATTTTTTTTTTTACGCACTGGTTGGTTTTCGTTTTCCCTGTTTTGTTTTGTCCGTGCAGGTTCAGGGAGGACAAGGCCAACTACTCCCTGAACACCGACGACCCTCTGATCCTCAACTCCACCCTGCACCTCGACTACACCACCGCGCACACGCACATGGGATTCACCGAGGAGGAATTCAAACGGCTGGTGAGATCAAACGCGTGAATAATCGGAGGTTTTCAACGTGGTCTGAAAGGAGCTTTTTCCTCGGCTGGTGATTATAAGCAGGAACAAAAGAAATATTCCACCGCACGCTGAATTTTAAACCTTGCGAGTTGTGATTCACGCCTCGGGGTTCGAATGTGGAGTTCAGCGAATGATCGTTAAAGGAATAGTTGGAAATATTGATTTGCTTTTTGCTGAGAGATGAAAAGATTAATGTTGGTTTAGTTTGTACGCTAAATATGAAGGAAACAGCTGATCTGTCTGTCTAAAGATAACATGTCACCTATAAAGCTCAGAAACAAGCACATTGGATGGATGGATGGATGATAGATGGATGGATGGATGGATGGATGGATGGATGGATAGATGGATGGATGGATGATAGATGATGGATGGATGGATGGATGGATGGATGGATGGAGGATGGATGGATGGATGAATGGATGATAGATGGATGGATGGATGGATGATGGATGGATGGATGGATGGATGGATGGATGAAGGATGGATGGATGATGGATGGATGGATGGATAAATATATAGATGGATGGATGGATGGATGATGGATGGATGGATGGATAAATAGATGGATAGATGGATAAATATATAGATGGATGGATGGATGATGGATGGATGGATGGATGGATGGATGGATGGATGGATGGATGGATGGATGAAAGATGGATGGATGGATGGATGGATGGATGGATGGATAAATAGATGGATGGATGGATGGATAAATGATGGATAGATGGATGGATGGATGGATGGATAAATAGATGGATGATGGATGGATGGATGGATGGATAAATATATAGATGGATGGATGGATGGATAAATATATAGATGGATGGATGGATGATGAATGGATGGATGATGGATGGATGGATGGATGATGGATGGATGGATAAATATATAGATGGATGGATGGATGATGAATGGATGGATGATGGATGGATGGATGATAGATGGATGGATGGATGGATGGATGGATGGATGGATGGATGGATAAATATATAGATGGATGGATGGATGGATGGATGGATGGATGGATGATGAATGGATGGATGATGGATGGATGGATGATAGATGGATGGATGATAGATGGATGGATGGATGGATGATGGATGGATGGATGATGGATGGATGGATGATGGATGGATGGACAGTTTCATAGGTTAGAAACGAGTAAAAGCAATAAAATCGACAGAATAAGAATAGATGTAGTAAAATATAAAAAAAAATTACAGTATATACAACTAAAATAGAATAAAAAACAAAACAATTACTGACTTAAACTACATATTGTTTGTTTAACCAAAGTTAGAATCGGTGTCTTTTCTATTTTTGGAGTCACCGCTGTCTTCATGCTAAGCTAAGCTAACGTCTGGTGCAGAGGTGCAACATCAATAAGAACTTTTCCTGATTTGAATCCTTGTTGTTTCAGTCAAATTAAAAGATTCATGATGTCTGACTTGTCTAGTTTATTCATAGCTTTTCACGTGATATTAACATTCACATCAGCGGTCGGCTGCAGTTTCCGCCTTCGGTTGTTTATCGAGGTCAAACTGTCGCTGGTTCAAGCTGCTCGGCACAAAACCAGCCAATAACAAATACTCACCAACTTAAGTAAACGAGTGATGTTTACCAAAACATCGCTCGCTGCCGTTCGTCTCGTTTTTCCGGATCCGATTCGTGCTGGAAACTGGTGTATCCCAACAAAACGCAGCGGACGGATGAGAGAAGCAGGAGTGACCCGTTATGTAGGTTTTCCTTTCGCACCTGCAAAAGGATGAAGAAAAGGTTCAAAACAGTCCTCAAGCACTGGCTGCTGCTCGGAGGAGGAGCTTCCTGGAAGGTGACCAATCAGAGGCCGGAAGGGCCCTTAAAGAGACGGGAGCTGAAACGGCTCGTTGTGGACGAAGCTTCGGGCTCAAAAGAAGAAAAAAAAAAAAAAGGAAGCAGATGATGGAAAAAGTCATGGAGTGATTACAAAACAAAAACCTGAAAATGAGCACAGTGTATTCCTTAAAAAAATAAAAAGTTGTTTGCGCATGAATTGAGCAGCTGATAGTAGACCGGCAGCCGTCTTCTGTTTTTATTTCCGAATAATGTCTCGAACTGTCCCTTTAAAAAAAAAAAAAAAAATTCGTACCTTTTTCTCCGTGCGACCTTTCGTTGACCCCTCGTGTCTTTCCGTAGAACATCTGCTCGGCGGAGTCGTGCTTCCTGCCCGCCGCCGAGAAGAAGGAGCTCCTCCAGCGACTGTACGAGGCCTACGGGATGATGGAGAGCACCTCCTTTTAAACCCCGCCCCCTCCGACCGGCACGTCATCTTAAAACCTCCCCCACCTGACACCATGCAATGCGATTTTTTTTTTTTTTTTTTTTTTTACTTATTTGTAACCCGACACGAAGCCTATAGATCAAATATCAGACATGCCGTTTCATCATTATGGCTGCTGCCTTTTCACCCTCACGTACCGTTTCATTCTGCACACCTTTAACTGGCTTTTGTTTTTTTGTTTTTTTTTGGAGAAGGAGATAACGTCTGCAAAGGTGCAACAAATATGAGCATTGGGTGGTTTTTTTTGTTTTTTTTAGTCACATCCAAACTCTGCATACATCATGTTTACATTTTTTTTTTTTTTTTGTCATAAAGAGAATCAGGGAAACTTCACATGCACAATAACGCAGCCTTTATGAACAATTTTCAGCATGTTGTCAGCCTGGAAACAAAAATTAAAAGAGGCCAACTGAAGAACTTACGGGGAAAATATATAGTTTACTGTGAATATCCATTGTCGGGTTGAAAGGGTGAAAACAAAAATCAGGTGCAGAAACGAGCTCCATACCAAATATGCAGTTTTACGTTTGACCGCAAGGGGGCGCACTGCCGTCACCCACACCGATCCAAAAAAAATAAACCACAGCTGACTTGTGTTTTTTTTTAATGCATTTGATCATTACTCTCGCAATTCTTTTGACGTATGTATTTATTCAAAATATTTCAAGCTAAATATAAAAAGCTAAATCACTTCCATTTATAACCAACACATTAATGACACTTCTGAAAAACATCTCTGACCATGATAATAATAATAATAAAAAAAAAGAAGCTATTATGATGTTTCTGTGCGTCTCTTCTTTTATTTGTCTTGTTTTTTCTCTTCGAAGGACTTCCTTATAATAAACAGCTTGTGAGGTCGGTGATCCTGAAGAGTAATAAATAAGCCGTGCACATGAGGAAAAGATCGCAGAAACATCTGCAGATAAAACGGCTGTTTCATTATTGCTCAAAGAGATAAATGGGAACACGGAGGGGGGGGCGAGGACGGAGGGGGGGAGTGGGGGTGTAAACACTGGCTTCCTGTTGGGCCATGCTAGTGTACGCAAACGCTCGCATTCAGTAATATTTATGGTTTCTGGAAAAAGCTGAAGTCATGAATCTCGGTCGTGGTTTCAGGAAGTGAGGCAAAACAAAAACAAAAAACGATCCTAGAAAAAATACCAACGTTACAGTAATTCATAAGTATTTTATTACACAAAGAAAAATTGCTATCACAAAGTTATCACGGAACATTTAGCAATAAATATGGAGTCCGTACACGACAGTAAGATGGGAGACTATGTCGGTTACTATAAAAAAAATAAAAAAAGAAGAAGAAGAAACCCAAAAAAAAGATCGGACGGGTGAACACACACACACACAGAAAAAAAAAAAAAAGGACAAACAGATGATTACGAATACGTCCTCCGAGACGTCGTCATCAGGCCGAGAGCGACGTGGTTGTTTTTTTCTTTCCCCGAGTGTGTTGTTGTTGTTTTTTTACTAAATGTTTTTAAGCTCGGTTCGTCTCCGCAGACGCGACTCAAAAAAAACAACAAAAAAAACAACAAAAAAGAAGTTTTCTGTGCTTTCTCGTCTCGTCGGGAATATAAATGAGTGTGAAGCAGAAAAAAAACAAAAAGAAGAAGAGCAGCAGTTTCTACTCCGTGTTACAATCTCATCCAATAAAAAGGCGTACACATGTTTAGGGGGGGCCCCTCCCCTCTCCTCCTCCCACCACCACCACCACCACCACCACCACCACCTCCCCCGGGGCTCCAAACAGGCCCGGCAGTGAGCGAAAGTGTCCTCATGTCCACTTTTTTTTTTTTTTTTTTTTTTTTTTTTTTTTTTGTCTCTCTCCACTACATTTCTTCTTCTTGCCTCTCTTTCGGGTCTCCGGCTGATTTATATATTTATTTATTTATTTAGGACGGGCCTCCGCCGCCCTGGGCGTCTTGGCTGGTGGAGCCCTCCGCCGCCGGGGCTGGAGAGGCCCCCGGGTCTCCTGCAACAACAACAACAACAACAACAACAACAACAACAAAATAAGTTTTTTTTTAAATTTTTTTAAACACCGGTAAAAAGTCTGTAAAAGACGGGTGTTTTATAATCGTGCACAAAAAAAAAAAAAAAAAGGAGAAGGCAGCACTGAAAATGAGGATCTTGAGGAAGGAACTACGACTTCCTGCGTTAAAACGCAGTGTCAGCGTGACATGAGATTATTTCCCCAGTTTAGCTGGTTTTTGATTTATGGAGGTCGAATCGGTTGGCGCGCCATGGGAAAGTTATTTTGTTTTTTAATTTGAAGAGGAAGTCGGCAACAATGCGACGCGCGCATGCACACACACACACACACACACACACACACACACACACACACACACACACACACACTGTCATATTAAGACGTCCCTGCTGTAAAGCGACTGATAGCGGCGGGGGGACGGACTGCGTGACTCATTTTTTTTTGCCCTCGGTTACCGTGACGACCCGAATCGGGAATCAGGAGGTCACGCGACAAGGTAAGAGGCGACAAATGCTCGCCATCAAAACGGAGGTCGCCGGGGTTTACGGCAGGCGGGTAAGTCGTAAAAACACCGTCGCTAGGCAACCGCGGACGACATCCGGAAGCCGCGGAGGTTGAGAAGCTGGCGAGCTACGACGACGCGCGGTTATGGAGACGAACTCCACGCGACAAAAGTTACAAACACATCGGCCGAGACATCCAACGAAACGCGAACTTCCGGGCGTTCCCGTACACGTCGGCAAAACCCCGTCAATAAAATTTGAGTTCGGACGGAATTGGTGAAATGAATTGTGGGTAAATGAAGACTTATTAAAATAGAAGATAGGGAAATTGGGAAAAGCAATAATTGGATTAAGTTTAATTTATGGTGTGAAATCAGCGCGAAGCGTGGTCCTGAAACACTTAAATAAAATACAGGAAGTATTTGGACGAAAAGTTTCAACGTCGGAAACAAAAAAAACAACAAAAAAAAGGGAGTGAAGAGCAAAAAAGGGGACGTCGTAAAAAAAAGTATGAATGCGAATAAAATGTCAATAAAGGACATTTTAAAAGAAAACCAACGTGGCCGACGCCGGCGCTCCACCCACCTGCAGCCTTCAGGTCCATCTCCGCCAGGTCTTTGGTGAGTTCGCTGGTGCTGGCCGCCCCCGCCCCCGCCCCCGCCTCCTCCCCGCCGATGTCGGGCACGGCGTTCCTGCGGCCGGTGCGATCGCAGTTGATGAAGTCCGAGTACGACGTCTCCACGTCCATCATCTGTCCATGACCAGCGCTCTCATTACACCTGCCGGAGAGGGGAAGAACGAGGATGAGGAAGAGGAGGAGGAGGAGGAGGAGGGTGAGGAGGAGGAGGAGGGTGAGGAGGAGGAGGAGGAGGGTGTCAAAGCGTCTGCGGAGGTGTTTTCTTCTTCTTTTTTTTTAATGCGAAGCAGCTCATAAATCAACTCGGCCGTCTTCCTCTCGGTGGTCGTGGGAGGACGCTTTTTTTGTTTTTTTCTTTCTTCCCAACTGAATGTCTTCTTCAGCAGAATCAACAGGACGCACGGACAAAAAACAAAGACGCTGGTTAATAAGACGGAGCGGAGAGACGAGTCCACGACCGGCAGAGACAGAAGCAATAAAATTAATTTTAAAAAAAAGAAGAGAGAGAATTAACGTGTTGGTAATTGTCATCTCTATTTCTGTACAGCGACGCCGACATCTGTGCTAATTGGTCGTCCTGATTACATCAGGACAAAAAAAAAAAAAAAAAAAAAAGAAAGGAAGGAAGTGTGGCTCTCACTGTCATCCACTTTGTCGGTCCTGTCGGTTCTTGCACAGCAAAAGGAGGAGGAGGAGGAGGAGGAGGAGGAGGGCTGATCAATATGGAAAGCCGGAGTGATAGAACTTGAAACCATTCATGAGGGAGAAGAAGAAGAAGAAGAAGAAGAAGGGGCGGAGCCACAAGGAGCCCCGGCAAGAAAAAAAATAAATAAATAAAAGAAAGAAAAATCGAGCTCCCATTAGGTATTCATTCCTCTTCTGTTTCCCGTTTCCTCGGTCCATATTTAACTAGGTCACCGATCCTGCCAACCACTAAAGCACTATAGAGGAGTGTTTTTTTTTTTCCTGGGAGAGGAGGGGGAAAAAAAAGAACAAAAAAACACCACTGCTCCAAAAAAAAATATATATATATATATATATATATAAAAAAAGAAGAACGAATGAAGTAGAAAAGAAAAAGGCAGAAAAACACTTTGTCGGACTGTAAAATTTCTCCTCCTGAAGGTTTTCACACAAGACGACTTCACGGTTAACTTCTCTGTCAGAAGCACGTCAACGTTTTAACCGCCGGCGAGCAGCCGTGAACCTTTGAAAGGAAAACTCGAGAGTCGGGAGGTCCGGGAGGAAACTGGTACGAGAACGAGAGAGGAATGATAATAATACAAAAACAAACAAAAAAAAAGAAAAAGGAGCTGGCAGCCTCGACACGCCGACCCGGAGCCGGTCTGTTCCCAAACTACTTTTTTCTTTTTTTGCACTCACATTCTTTTAGTGTCAAAAAAAAAAAAAGGGTCCCACAATTGTTTTTCTTTCCTCCGAGTGCCAAAAAGGAAGCAGCAGAGAGACCCGGGGCTGAATTATGAGGCCGCCGCCGAAGGGACTTAAGCTGCAGTACCGCCGAGTGCCAGTAGAGGTCTCCGGCTCCACAGACTCCCCATTCAACTTCGCTCATGAAATTCTAAATCAATAAAGTTTCTTCCGTCAGTTATCTCGTGTGTTGTTAGCTAACTCCTTCCTTATTAGTTTTCTGGAGGTGCATCTGAAAATAATCACGTCATTAATTGGAAAATAAGCTTAAAAAAAAAGATCTGTTTTTGGGGGGCGTGTCTGTTTGATTGACAGGCCTGTGGTGCAGTCAGGTTACAGCTATCGCTGGGCGGGACGTAGTATCGCCGGGTTTCCCATCAGATCCAGTCAGATCCCCCGCTCCCTCCTCCCCCTCCGTCTCGCCCAAATATGGTCACTTCCTGCTCCAAACCGCTCCGAACTAGCAAAGATGGCGCCGGACGAATTCCAAACTCGAGACCAAGAATTTACTAAATTGTTGGCTGCATTCGTCATTTCAAAATAATATTGACATATAATCGTTGATTATTGCTGCATTTTTTTTTTTTTTTTTTTTTTTAGCCACTTAAGGATAAGTGAGCGCCGACTTTCACTCGATCCGACGAGAAACCCCGAGGACGCTAAGCCCCGCCCACCGAGGCCTGTCAATCAAACGGACACGCCCCCTAAAAACAGGCTTCTGGAGGCCAAATATCTCATTTGTGACGCAATTAGTGTCAGATTCTTCGCCAGTAAACGAATACGGAACGACTCGCACGTTTGGCTCGTAGCCTCACGATGACATCGCAAACTGTTGTTTTATAAACTTTTTTTTATATATATATATATATATATATATATATAGTTTACAGGGATTAAACAAGAGAAGTTTCACGAGGAGCAGATTTTGTTACGAAGGCAAACGAGCCGTGCGACAACAAAGAGCATCGACGTTCTCCAAACAAAAATACAATTAACGTGTTTAAACGCGTTAAATTGAGGCTCCCGCTGTATAAAAATCGGCGTAAAGATATAGATATATGAAGCGTATCGGCGGAGAGATTTTAGAGATCGAAGGAACAAACAAACGAAGCTCTTTGTTTGTCTTCCTCTTCTCCACTTTCTCACGCCGACTCCCGTCTAATTGCCATTTGTTTGTTTAATTAGTCGGCTCGCCTGCAACCCGAGGATGGAAATCCTACCCGGAGATCATTAACAGGTTTCCATGGAGGGATGATGATGATGATGATGTTGTTGTTGTTGTTCTGCTCTTCGGTTCTACGCTCCTCTTTCGTTCTCCGTCTGGTCTCAGCTGCTTAATGAAATAAAAAAAACAACTGATTTTGCGTCCTCGGAGCTCACCGCGGTGATGAACTTGTTTTTGTAGCGCCGGCTCGAATGACTGAAGAAGAGGAAGCTGCTGTTGTTGTTGTTGTTGTTGTTGTTGTTGTTGTTGTTGTTCACCCGCTGTGATTTGTATAATGCAAAATCGGGACGTGAAGGTCGCTTGTGTAGACAAATCAAATGAAGCGCCTTGTTTCTGATGACTTTGGTGTCCAAACATGACTGTGAATAAAAATAAATAAATAAATAACAAATGAAATCTAAATTACTTAAAGAATCTTTCTCTGTATTTTGTTCTGTAAAACAAATTAAGAAAAGAAATCTACGCAGATACCGGTATATTTCTGATAGATCAGTCTGGTTGTATTTTCAATAATAATAATAATAATGACGACGGTTAAAGTGATGACTTTTTAAACTGCTTTTATTTTGTCGGACCAACGGTCCAAAACTAAAACTGCGATTTAAAAAAAAAAAAAAAATTTTATGGATTTCGAGAAAAAAAATACTGTTTTGATAATCAGAACTATTCAGCGATTACTTGACTATTTTGTGTTTTTCTGAAATGTTCTTTTCGTGCATTGTTGTTGTTTTGACCCTCATGGCCACCGTAGCTGTAGCACCACCATCTGGTGGGAGCAACACATTACAACTAGGCGCCAATCCAACAGTGGAAATAAGGAAGGGTGGACTATTTGATTATTATTTTATTTATTTATTTTTTCATTTTAATGACTATTAGAATATTCTTAAATCATGACAACGTCCTTATAAGGTTCAGTTTTAAGGATCGCGGAGGCTCAAATCTCAGAAATGGAAAATAACGTCCATAACTATGTTCTAATTAATGTAAAAAAAAAAAACGAACACTAAACTCACCACAATCCAGAAATTATGACTTAAAAGTTCGCGTCCCATTTACATGGAAAAAAAAAAAAAAGGCTCCTTTTATCTGACAAAACAGCGTGTGTGTGTGTGTGTGTGTGTGTGTGTGTGTGTGTGTGTGTGTGTGTGTGTGTGTGTGTGTGCGCGTGGGGGGGAAACTCGACACAGCTGCAGCTGGAAACACGACCACAAGACAAATGTCACAGGTGTGTATTTTCACCCGGGACAATAACGAACCGAATCCTCAGGAGGGAAACAAAAAAAAGCAAACACACACACACACACACACACACAAAAAGGATCGGCTGGAGAGCTTGAACTCAGATCGGCCTCTTTTCTTTCTTCCCTTCGACTTCCTGCTCCGCGTCACTTCAGGAAAAAAATAATAATAATAAAAAAAAAAAAAAAACACGAGCGACGATATCGGACACCGAAGGCTCTTTGTGGCGAGCCGTCTCCTTCACAACCCGTCGGACCACCCGTTGGACCACACTGGGCGAGAGGTGACGTGTAACCGGAGAGTGTTGGTTTTTTTTTTTTGGTTTTTTTTTTCAACGTGGAGATATTAGCAACAAAAGCCCTTTATAGAGACCAGCGACAGGAACATGAGTCAGCAGAGCTTCCTTACAACCATTAAGGGGACGAGAGGAGCGCCGCCGAGCCTTTTAAAACCCGATTTGTGTGTAATAAACTCGCGTTATGTGCAAATAACCCGCACAAAAGACCGGCTTCCTGGACCGTCTCCGTGTCCATTAGGGGGGTGCGCCCGCCCGGACCGCTTCCAGGCTGTCGAGTCATTTCGCGGGCAATTATTGACGAGGCAAGAAAAATAAATAAATAAATCCCCACGTGAAATGAAGGTCGTCTGCTGGTCAGATTTTCCACTGAAGTTTATTAGTTTGGTCAATAAAACGCTGAGAATGAATAATATGTGTTTTTCTATGTGAGGGTTTGACTCTTTTAATGTCAGACGTGAACAGGAGGCTTTTTTTTTAAATTTTTCTTCCACTAAAACTTCCAGAAAAAAGACGATTAATCTGTGAATCAATTCCACAAATTGATGATAAAAAAAAAAAAGTAAGATCTGAAACGGTCCTAAAACAATAAAAAGATTTAGTTTCCAGGGATGTAAAGCAGAAAATAAAAGCCAAACAAGAAAAGCTGTGTTTGGTTATTTTTGCTTGAAAATATGGTGAATTATTTTCCAATGAGTTAAATCAGTTAAAAAGGGCTTTTTAGCTCTAATTAAAAAAACAAAATACAAAACACGCCTTCCTGAAACGAAAGAATACGACAACCTCCAATGCAGCTTAAAGCTCTTGTGGTCTAAATAGATGAAGTCAACAACAACAACAACAACAACAACAACAAGCTGCGTGTCTTACCAAAGTACTGAAAAAGCGCCTCGGACGTGTTCGCCCGGATCCGTTCGGCCCTTCGGTGCCGAGTGTGTCGCGCCTCGGGGTCCGTTCGCCCTCCCACCACCCCCCCACCACCACCACCACCCAACACCCCCCACCCTGCCACCCCACCCGTCCGACGCGGTCTGTTCACATGATGTCAGCAGCTGCTCGGCTGAAACCACTTCAAGGCACGAGGGAGCCGCACTTCCTCGTCGGCATTGTTTTTCCTTCCCCTGGTTCTTCCTCTCATAAATAAATAAATAATAATTTTAAAAAAAAGCCGGTCGTCCCCTGTCCAGTTGTGGTGCATACCACCCCATCGACCCCCCCTCCCCCCGTATCCTTCCTCCTCTTATGGGACCTATAAAAGCCGGGTGTGAAGATCTAATTTCCCCCCGGTGAAGTGAATATTGCAGCTTTATTTGTTGTTTTTTTTACACTGTACACATTTTACACTGTTAAAAGTTTTCCCTGCGGTAGAGACCAGCAAATCTCTGCAACTTCGAAAGAGTTGTTTGTTTTTTTTTTAACGACCTCTTGTGACACGTTGAAGTCAGTAACTGTGTTCAGTTAGACATTCGTACGTATTTAATTGTTTGTATGGTCATTAAAAAGGGCCAAAAAAAATTAAAATAACATGTTAAATAGGAAAGACCGATCAAATTATTATTTTTTTAAATTTAAGAAATGTGAGGTCACCAACAGGTCACATGACCAAAGTTAATGTTACGGCACGACCGCGGCATTGTGGGTAAAATGTAATTTAATTTGTTCATATTAATGTGTGTATTGTTGTTGACGTGCGTTTACCTCGACTACGTGTTGCAGTTTGACTGATTTATCGCTTTTTTTTTTATTTCTTATTTTGTTACGCTAACACGTGTGAGCCGAGGTGACCAAAGAGAGACGCGCCAATAAAAATCATGAAAAAGACTTCGGTGTGATGCGTGGCCGTTATTTGTCAGACCCCTGCAGGAAATCGTAGCGATCGCAATAATCAACGCAAAATCAAGCGAGCAATTTCTTTAAATTCCCACGTCGTCAGCAGAAGCTGTGCTGAACGTATTAACGGCATAAAGTAAAGTCTTTTCAAATAAAAACTTGCTTGCGGGGTTTGCGGAAAATGTGACCTTCACAATAAAATGTTCTAATTTACTTATTATTAATGGAAGTAATTATGTTATTGTATGCTAAAATAATTTTATACCCGCAAGTTGTAAGAGACTGCACGTTGTTTCTGTGCATACAGTCGGCCTGTGTGTCGAGTTAACGTTAATTAAAAAGCACCTGAAGCTCTTATTTTGAAGGCTGACGTAGTCGTTGTTTCTATATTACAGTCACAGACTGTCTGCCCCCCCAAAAACTGTGGAGAGTATCAGTACGTAACTACGGATGTTTTTATTTTATTTCAATCTGAATATTTTCATTCTGAACTTGCAATTTTTTTTCAAATTCCAGCACAAAAAACCCCCCCAAAAAACGCACTTAAAACTGGGCGAATTACATCGCAATTTTTTTCTGTACAGCCACCGCAGAAAGGAATATATTTTTTTTTTAATCACAATTTTTTTTTTTTTTTTAAATAGTGAGATCCTGGAGGGACCGTTTTAAAGTTTCAGACTTCCTACCGAGTCACAATTTCCCATCTTCTCTGTCAGACATGCAGACTTATCGCCGATAGCAACTGGACACTCGATGCAATTTTTCCATCTCTGGCGATACGGAGACCGACCACCGCCACTCTCGCGTAATTGCCGTCCTAAACGAGCGTGCCGATCTCCGACGCCCCCGAAGGCATCACGAACAAACTGGGCGGCGAGAGACGAGAAGCCTGACCGGCGCTATCAGCGTCAGGCTGGAAAAAGCCTTTGAGTGAACTAATGAATAAAAGAAAAGGAGCCGGGGCGAGGCCAAAATAAAAAAAAATAAAAAATCAATCCGGCCCTGAGAGATGATCTGGGGAGGCCCAGAGAGGAAGAAGAGGAGGAGGAGGAGGAGGAGGAGCGTTGTGATTTCCCACTTAAAAAGTCGGAGCACTTTGCAGATCAATTCGTTGGAGAAAAACAGACGTATGAACGGCTTTGGTTCAAAATTTTATATCCACCATTAAAACAACAACAACAAAAGTACTCCCACACTGATTACTGCAAGAAATTCCCACATTTTCTAAATCTGGACGAAGAGGAAGAATTTTTGGCCATTTTCTTGCTCAGAAAATAAAAAGTGAAATGATTGATTTAATTATCATGTTAATTGCCAATTACTTTTCTGTCAATCAAAGAGTTACTTCCGCTATAATACAGCTGAATCGTCTGAAGACATTTGATTGGAAAACTGTTTATAGTACGAGGACAACCAATTAAAATATAACATTGTAGCTGCTATTTAGGTTTAAACTCAAATATATTAAATCATGTTATATATTATATTATATAAATGATATGAAAATAGAAAACTAGAAAAGAGACTAATGCTGGAAAATTTGATTAAATACTTTTACTTTGAAAATATGCTTCGCAGGACATCTGGCCGACGACATTGTCCTCCTTTATTTACCAAAATCGGATCCAAATGTTCGTTAGCTCTAAAAGCCGTTCTGTTTTTCGGTCTGGCTTTCCCTTGTTTTCATCCATCTGTGGCCACGTTGCGTGGGCACGTCTACTCGCGTATGTCCGTCGTGTGCGGGATTTTGATGATGTGATTAAATGCTTATGAGATTACGCTACAAAACCAATTCCCCCACGGAGATGAATAAAGTTCTTATTTCCTGCATCTAAAATTACACCGATGTTCTCTAAATGTCCACTGCACTGCTCGCATTTTTTTTTTTTTTTTTAACTAGAAAATCCAGTGTCCGTCCGTTCCCTCCCCCCCAACCACCGGCTTTTAATTTGAAAAGTCGCTGCGTTCAGCTGGAACTTTAAAGTTATAAACCTAATTTATGAGCACCCGTTTCTTTCCAGCTCAGTGTTGAGAGTCTCTGCGGTGTTTCTGTCCTCTGACCTCTGTGTGTCTCACTGTGGGCGGGGCTTAAACCTCTGCTGCACTCGTCCACTCGTGAATCGATCGAGTCGATGGCGTCGTTCCCCTCGGTCAAGTTAACGAATTATAAATAAAAAATTTTTTTTTAAAAATGATGAATTTGATCATCAAATATATCTCGGCGGCCCGGCCAAGAGGGTCCGTGCGTGGGAAACATGTTCGAACCTTCAGCCATCTACTCGTTTACAGCTTTTAGAAAGAAAAATAACGCTGTCGTCATGGCGACTTCAAATATATTCTAACAAAATGTTTTCTTTTGTCCAACCAACAGTCAAAAAAACTCAAAATATATTCCGTTTACCGTCACTGAAGACCAAGAACACAATAAATTATTCACATATAAGAAGTTGTTTTGTTTTTTGCCGATTTGTTTTAAAAGCTTCCTTTAATTACTAAAACAGCTGCAGTTTTTCTGTCAGCTGACAATCGACAGAATCGACTGTTTGGTCAAAAAAAAAAAAAATCGAAGGAAAGGGAAGGAAAGTACAAAACTAAGGACAGAGTATGTTGAGAAAATTAAAGAGTGTTGATGGCCTTCTAACAAAACAAAAACAAAAAAAAACCTCTGGATCTTTCTCTTCTTCCAGGCGGGGCCGAGATCCTCCTCTTCCTCCTCTTCCTCCTCCTCCTCCTCCTCGCCGCTGCAGGAACTTCAGGCTGCAGTGGCTCGGAGGGATTTAGGAGGTCAGAGATGCAGCGAAGTGCTCAAAGCAACATGATCCCCGCTGGTCAGAAAAGAAAATCGATGGCAAACTTTAAGGTTAAGTGTCTCGGTGAGGAAGGTCTTCTCCGCTTTGTTCTGCAGGCTGTTAAAACAACCGTCTCCCGCCTGCTGCAAGTGTCTGCACAGCTGATGCTGCAGACGGCAGCACAGAAACACACTCCAATCCACAGACTGTGTGTATGGAATAAAAAACAACAACACGCAAAAAAAATAAAATAAAAATGGATGCAGCCTAACGTGACGTCACCCTCCTGAAGTTCAGTCTGAGGTGTCCAACTGGGACGGCATCCCGCCTGTCACTCAAAGCAGCCCGCCCTTATTCATGCAGAGCTTTAAGCTTTAATGCAACTTAAACAGCGAGTTTGCAAAAAAAAAAATTAATAATTATAATTCACCTTCTGCACAGTTGATGTTAAATAAGCTGCAGGACGTAAACGTGTTTATACAATTTGGGGGTTTTAACGTACAAGAGGAGTGACTCGATTTTTAGGAGTCGGCCTCGAGTGGCCACCGGAGGAACTGCAGCTTATGGAAACATACAAATCCAACACGACACGACGCAAAGAGAAGCTACAACTATGACGCTGTCAGACTCATGATGGACAATAAAAACAACAACAACAACTATCAAAATCAATGCAGGAAAACCGGAGATTTTCTTCTTTCTTATTTCAACCATTCCTCTTTCAAAAGCTGCCGCCAACATTACCCACAAGGCAACTTGATACGAAATGTATCTGGATGGAGGGGCCGAAAAAAATTTAAAAAATGAAATTTATTTTACAGAAAATTAACATTCCGCATCGTAAATAAACGTAAACACGACTTTGAAGTGCCAGTCGTTTTGCACTTCTTTTTTTTTTTTTTTTTTTTTTTTTGCACAAGCTTGTTCGTGGGTCAAACTTGGCCCGCGGGCCCCCAAACTGGCCGGCTCTGACACACGACCGCTGCGGTCGATGCGTAACATCAGCGGAGTTCCCCCTTTAAAAAAAAAAAAAAAAAAAAAAAAAAAAAAAAAAGCTCAGTTACGTCACGGTACTACTCCCTGACTGGACGCAGCGCCTTCCTGAAATCACCGCCGGTTGCCCCGGACAACGCACGCGGGTGATGTCTGCAGCAGTGAAATAACAGAAAGCTGGAAAACAACGTGGTTTTTTTTTTTTTTTTCTTCCTCCGAATACGTCTAATTAAAGCAGACGATTCTCCTCTGTAGGAACCCAAAATGTCACACACACACACACACACACACACACACACACACACACACACACACACACACACACACACACACACACACACACACACACACACACACACACTTTGTTAATCCACTAAGTCGTCTCATCTATTGAACAGATGGCAGAATTAAACAACACGGAGGAGACGGACGACGCTTCATCTACGGACTCCGCTTCCCTCCTTTCGTCGGCTCGATCGATCGATACCGACGCCATCGTAACGTTACCGAACGTTCACACGGCGAGGAACGTCACACACACACACACACACACACACACACACACACACACACACACACACACACACACACACACACACACACACACACACACACAGTCCAGGATCAGGTGTCCATCTCTGGAGATATTAAATGTTCAACACTCTGTCCTGTGGGAGTGTGTGTGTGTGTGTGTGTGTGTGTGTGTGTGTGTGTGTGTGTGTGTGTGTGTGTGTGTGTGTGTGTGTGTGTGTGTGTGTGTGTGTGTGTGTGTGTGTGTGAGATTGATCAGCACTTCACAGGCTAGAAAGAGAAGAAGAAGCGGCGAAGCTGTCAAGGCCTCGAGCTGTAAAGGGAATCCCCCAGCTGCTCTCTGTGTGTGTGTGTGTGTGTGTGTGTGTGTGTGTGTGTGTGTGTGTGTGTGTGTGTGTGTGTGTGTGTGTGTGTGTGTGACTGGTTTTCATCAACCCTCCCAGTGATTCACAGCTGACTCAGGAGCAGGTGGTTCAACTCAACTGCAAAAATGAGACCGCGACAACAAAAACACACGAAGAATAAAAAACAACACATTCTCACGTCTCCCAACTTGCTCGTTTTAGCGTCTCGTCATTCGAGACTCTTCGCAGGCCGGCCGTCCTGTTACACAAACAAAATGTGTCAGAGGAAACGGATTTCATATCGGAGGCTGGATATCGTCTCTCGGGGGATAAAAGAGAGTAAAAGAGTCAAAATAAATCAGGACTGAAAATGGGACGTTTACGTATAAATGAACGAGTCCACACGATGCTATTAAATCCATTAATCTCTCCGTGTAGTCGTATTTTTACATCTGTTGTCATTTTCCAGCCGTCACCATCTTGTTTTGTTTTTTTGGAGCCAGACGTGACCATATTTGGACGAGTTGGGGAGGAGCTATGATTGACTGTAAATAAAAGATGGATGTAGCTTCTTGATCCGAAAAATGAAGCAAAGTGTCTTAAGCTGCAATGCCACCGAGTTCCACTAGAGGTCGGATCCAAGGAAGCCTCCATAGACTCCCATTCAACTTCTCTCATCAAATACAAAGTCGATAAAATGTCCCCATCAGTTATTTTGGTGTTGTTAGCTAAAGTCGCTTCTTCTTATTAGTTTTCTGGAGGTCCATCTGAAAATAATCCCGTCAATAATTAGATATTAGGCCTGAAAAGGCGGTATGTTTTTGGGGGGGCAGGTCTATTTGATTGACAGGCCTGTGGAGTCAGGTTTCCGCTGTTGGTGGGCGGGGCTTAGTGTCAAGATTCCTCACTTGGTCACTTCTGGCTCCAAAACGTCAAGATGGCGCCGGTCCAAATGTTGAACTCGAGGCAATTTACCGACCGATGAGTGACATCACAGTCGTTCGCCACTATGCCCCGCCCACTTATAACCTGAAGGCACCCCAGGCCCTGTCAATCAAACCATTTACAATAAACTATCTTTGGGCTTTAACGTTGTTATTAGTTATGATGTTTCTCTCTATTTGACATTTTATCAGCCACAGAATGAATCTATTCACCGAGAAAAGAATCTGCAGACGAACCAATGATGATAATTGTAGTTATTTTGCAGCATGAATCTCAACAGGCTTTCACAAAATAAAAAAATACATGTATTTCTTTATAAATTTACTGGCAGCGATTTGAATGAATATTGTTTATCCAAACAAACATCTTCAGGTTTTCAGCTCTTTAAATGTGGTCCGCTGTTTTATTTCTGAGACATTAAAGACAGCCGAAGATGAGACCTCGGAACAAATTCATAATTGGTATTTCATAATGACCTCATACACTGAATATTTTATGTCTGAATGCCAATAAAATCCTGAAAATGCTCATTTTGTAAATATTCAGACTTAAGAAGGTGCAGCTAATTCATATTTGGTATTTGCGCTTGAAAAATTGATTCAATCAATTAATTAAATATAGAAATAAAGCCGAAACAATTAGTAGATGAGTCGAATGAATTGGGGACAGTTTTGATGATCAATTATCGCAGATGTTTAATTCCCTGGTTTTTCTGCTTCTAGGGGATTTGCTGCTTTTTTTTCTCTAATGCAAATAATTAAAAGAAAATGGAATGTGTTTGATCATAATAAATATAATGGATGTATTGCTCGTGTTATTATCAGTTTTAAAGCAGACGTTTTAGATTTTTTTTGTTTGTTTGTTTGTCACAAAATTCAAGAAAAATTGAATTGGAGACATTTTAAGTTAAAGAATAATTTATGTCGACGGATGAATTGATGACTTGTTTTGGGCCGTGATTAGTCCTCGTCGGGTTTCGTTCCCCGAAGTCCTCGGGTCGTCGCCGGGCTCGCGTCCTATCTCTGAACCGCAGACGGTCGTCACGGCGACGTGTGGCTCTGGATAAACTGTCCGTTCTGTCTGCTCCGGTTCTACGGACGGCTTCTATTTACGTCCACACATTTAACGACACGAGACCTCGGCAGGAAGCAGGTGGTTTGTTTGCCCGTGTTGTTTATGGCCTGTATCGTTTTTTTCCCAGCCGCACACGCACACGCACACGCACACACACACACACACACACAGACATAAACACACACCAGCAGCTGAACGAGACCCTTGAGCTGACGAGGAGGAGGAGGACGAGGAGGAGGACGAAGCAAGGGCGAGCGGCGGGAGGTGTGTGGGGGGGTGATGGCGCTAAAGAAGGAGGCTGGGTGGGGTGATGAGGGGGGGGAGGCATAAACAAATGAGAAGATGAGGAAAGGATGGAGAGCAGATGAGGACGAGAGGGAAGGAAAAAAAAAAAAAAAGGAGGAGGATGACGAGGATGAGGAGGAAGAGCTGCAAGAGAAGGAATGCATGCGTGTTTATTGTGCTTTCTAAATAAAGCAGTGACATCACACACTACTTGTTTTTTTTGGAGGGGGAGGAGGGGAACTTGTAGACAAATTTACAACAGAAGATCTGAGTTTGCTTGACCTGCACCACCTGTTAAAGAGGGATTTACCCACAACTCCCTGCAACCCTCCCCCTCCTCCTCCTCTTCCTCCTCAGACATCAAGCATACTTCAACGAAGGCGGAAGACTTATTTTACTGAAGTAAAAGTCCTTTATTGTCACCGTGCAATAAAGATTCCAAAGAGAACATAAAAATAGTAAATAAATAAAAAATAAAAACGCTTATTACGAAACCAATTTCCGAATATATTTGTCTTCACTAACAATCACAATGCTGTTTAGGACGTTTATGTGGCCACAAACAAGTTTAATGAGACGATAAAGGAAAAAAAAATACTTCAACAAAAATTTTAAACGTCCCACAAAAGTTGAAGTTGAACTCGTTTAAAAACGCTATTGCTAGGCGACGGCAACGTGGACAGCGACTAGAAGCCACAGAGGCTAACGATTCAGCGAGCTAACAGGCGGGATAACGTAATGCAGGAAACGCGAAAGGCACCGAGGGAAAAAGAAGGAAGGTCAAACGTTTTCCTCGGACGTAGCCGATTATCCAAGTTACGAAGACGAACTCCACGCGACTTAAATTGCAAGATATTAGCTCAACATCCGACAACAAAGTGAAGAACTAAAAAAAGGTTGAACTTAAGAATCGACCGTATTTTCTAATAGTTATTGAATGTTTTGTACGTAAAGTCTTAATCTGAAATGCAACTACAAGCTCGAGAAGTCAGAGTTGAATAAAAAAAAAGGATTAAAAACAAATCCATGAATAAGTACGCGATGCTCCGTGTTGCACTATTTACTCATGATTAGAGCTTCGGGATGGGCCATTGAACTGTGACAGTTTATCCTGCGGTAATAATTAAATGCAGCTATTAACCTCCCATCCGATGAATTATCTTCTTACTTTGAAAAGTGGATCAAATAAAAAGCGGTGTCTAAAAGGACGAAGATCACGCCGGTTCCTTTTTATACCCTGCAGGGATATTTTTTTATTTTTTTTTGGTTTACAGTTCACTGATTTTAATTCACGACACAGAGCTTGAAAAAAAAAAGAAAAAAGGAGTTCATCTAAGATAATTCATTTTTTTTACACAGAGAGAGATTCTTATCAAATCATCTTTCACCTCTTTCATCTTTCAGTCAAAAAAAAAAGGTATCTTTCTTTTCTTTTTTTTTACAAAAATATATATATTTTTTTATATAATAAGGCTTGATTAAAAAAATAAATAAATAAATAAAAAAAAGATTTACGGTCTTATAAATGTAGGAGCTGCAGGTTGGTAGACTTTAACCAAAACGTTAAAAAAAATCTCTTGCTCCAGCTGGGCTTAAAATACATGTATTTAGATATGTGGTCAGTTTGTTTTTATAGTGATGGCTGTATATTCCAGCTGTGACCCGGTTTAACAAAACAACAACAACAAAAAAGGAACCGTCCCCAACTTGGGACATTTTTTTTTTGCCCACATATGGTCAAGAGACGTCGTTTCCATCCGAGTCTGAACGTATGACCGCCGGCGGCAGTGCCAAGAGACGCATCTGTGTTTTTTTTTGCGGTCGCTGAAGTATCGGCGTCCTGCTTCTGTTAGTCACAACTGGTTTGTCTTCACTCGCCTGCTTCTTTAAAACAAAACAAAAAATAAGCTGTTCTCTGCAGCGTCTCCTTCAAATATTCCACCAACAGATCTACCTCGACTTTGATATCGGTTCCTGAAGGACACAAAATCCACTTTAAAGAGAAAGAAAATGACGTGTTCAAATGATTTTCATGCACTTTAGAGGGGGAGAGCGTAACCCAGGTCTTTTTTTGTTCTTTTTTTTTTGTAGCTACAAGTGACAGACGCGACCATTTTTTGAGGCCTATTTTCAAATTAATGACGGGATTATTTTAATCTGGAAGAGGGAATTTTATCGAATGACATCGGGAAAACTTTAAAGCTTCAAGAAGATGTGTTTTTTTTTGGGGGGGGGGGGCGTGTCTGTTTGATTGTCTGTTTTGATTGACAGGCCTGTGGTGCAGTCAGGTTACCGCTATCGATGGGCGGGACGTAGTATCGTCAGGTATCCAATCAGATCCACCGCTCGCTCCCCCTACCCCCCCCCAGCTCGTCCAAATATGGTCACTTCCTGCTCCAACTTCGAATTTGTATGAAATAAATTGAATGGGAGTCTTTTTGGAGCCGACCTCTAGTGCCGCTCGGTGGTATTGCAGCTTAAGGCACTTCAGCATTAGCCTCATTTTTCAGACCCGCCGTCGCGACCGGACGCAATCTCAGAAGAAATCTAGGGAGGCGTTCGGACCGACTCTGAGAATAGATTTCTATATTTAGTCGCGTGCAACGTCCTTAATGCAGAAATGAGCCTCGAATGTGGCTGCTTCAGATTTAAGGTCAGTGGCTCTCCGTTTGAGAGGACATTAAAAACACACTGGGAGGGGGGCGGGGGGAGACTGGTTTAAGCAGGACGGGGATAAAGACAGAAGCTGTCTGGCAGGATCTGATGACCACTTATGGAAAAAAAAAAAAAAAGAAGTGCCGAGTGGGCTTTAAACGCGGGCGTACGGGGGGCCGGATGTGTCCAGAACGGCGTTTTTTGTATTGACGGGAGCAGATCCGACTCGTTGTTCACCCGAAGGGACGGAGGAGAGTTGTGAAGAGCGTCGGTCGCGCAGCGCTGCAGATAAAAACCGCACTGGCATGACCTGATTACTCACCGATCTAACCGAGCGCCGTGGCACAAGATTAGAAAGCTCACCGAGAAATACAATAAAATAAAAAACAGGGGGGGAGGGAGGGAGGGAGGGAGGCAAACGATGAAGCACGTTAATTGTTAAAAATGGTAAGTGGTTGCGCTGCTTCGGCAAACGGGAGTGAAATTCAGATGGATCTCTGCAGGGCTCTGAGTCCAAGGTCAGCAGGGCGTGTGTGTGTGTCTGTGTGTGTGTGTGTGTGTGTGTGTGTGTGTGTGTGTGTGTGTGTGTGTGTGTGTGTGTGTGTGTGTGTGTGTGTGTGTGTGTGTGTGTGTGTGTGTGTGTGTGTGTGTGTGTGTCTCTCGAGTAGTAAGGAGGGTTTTCTAGCGTCGCTGCTCTCTGGCTGCTCTCCAGACCCCCTTTTAGGCCATTTTGACAGAAAACAGACCATATTTGGTTTTGCTGGTACGAAGCAGAAGAAGAAAAACACACATGTGACAGGAGACTACGCGCACACGCACACACACGCACACACACACACACACACACACACACACACACACACACACACACACACACACACACTGCACAATTTCATCAGGTGGGTCGAACCCTCTGTGACATGTGGAAAATATAGGTGTTTTTAAGTGAGAATATTTTTCCTCTGGAGTGAAGCTGAATCACTATTTTCATTTTTCCGAGCAAAAAAAACAAATAAATAAAAATCACCAAATGTGATTTTTGTTTTAAGCTCCAAAATGTAAAAGATTTCCTGGATTTCTTTGTCTTACGTGACAGTAGGGAGAAAATCTAGCATCACAATCGAGTTCACAATGTCACCAGACAAAATGTAAATAATATGAATTATTGTATTTATTATTATGTTTTATTCCCCCACAGCTTTACACCCTGGTGTTGTATGTTTATAAGACAACACAGGTGACAGTTCCTCCCTGAAATCAGTGCAAATCAGACGCTCACAGTTTTGTTTGTTAAGCTTGTCCTTGTCGAGACACCCCCCTTCCTCCCTTTTTCTTTATTTTTTTATTCTGGTTTCCGATGCTATCCCCCCCCCCCCACCTCCCCAGCTTCATCAGAAAAAATGTCGAGGCTCTGCGTAGCCGATAAACAAAACCAAAAAAAAACCCAAAAACAGCACCACAGGCTCCGGCAGGAAGCCAGTGTTTATTTTCACCAGTGCTCGTGCCCAGTGAGGCTGGCACTTGCCCAGCAACACTCATGCAAAGCAAGGGGAGTGTGTGTGTGTGTGTGTGTGTGCGTGCGTGTGTGTGTGTGTGGGGGGGGGTCCTAGGCTGCCTGCACCCCCTCCCTCTCCCCCTCCCTTCGCCCCACCACCCCTCAACCAGCCTCCATCCAAACCTCTTTCTTTTTTCAAACAAGATGCACCATCAGGGCTGCTGCTGCTTCACTCAGCTGCCATGATGCTTTTACAGTCAGGAGAGAAGAAGTTGATTTGTGTGTGTGTGTGTGTGTGTGCGTGTGCGTGCGTGTGCGTGTGCGTGTGCGTGTTTGACAGAGGAGGGAGGAGAAAGAAAGAAAAAAAAAAAAAGCACAGTTGATGATGAGATGATGAGATGAGAGGCTTTCAAAAGCATCATTAGCTGCACTGAATGCAGCAGTGTAACGTGTGGGAGGGACGTTGCACGGCAAGCCCTCCAAACTGTGCACGCGCGCGCGCGCGCGCGCACACACACACACACACTAACAATGCACGCAGAATAATGGACACACTTCAATTGTCTCGAGGAATAAAAAAAAAAAAAGAGGAAGAGAAATGTGAATAGCATTAACATTCATGCAGGTTGACCCCGGAGGAGACGCAGGCGGAATATATGTGTGTGTGTGTGTGTGTGCGTGCGTGCGTGCGTGCGTGAAGAAAGATGTATTGTCTCGTTGGTCGCGCGTCCGGCTGGAAAAATGACTCGCTTGAAATCATGGAGAAAGCCGCTCGTGACTCTGCGGCCGCACGAGCTGCTCCCACCAACGTTTTTTTTATTTATTTATTTATTTGTGTTTTTTTATTATTATTATTTTTTTTAATGCGCGTGCAAATAGCTGCGTTCAAATCCAACAGACAAGAGGTAAGAGCACTCACCTCGGTCGCGTCGCCTCCTGCTATCCACTTATTACAATGGAAATTGAACACCGTGGATCTCCGGTTAAGTTTCCTGGCAGTCGGACAAAAAAAACGCAGCGCGCCGAACCGAGCCGAAGCTGAAGCTCGTGCGCGTTAAGGAAATAATAATAATAATAATAATTCAAAAAAAACAAAAACACCGGAGACGGAGAAGAGTCCTTAAAGCCTGAACGGTGGTGGTGTTTTTTTGTCTTTTTCTTTCTCCGTCTCCTTCTCTCAGGGTACCGACGGCAAACAACGAGCACACACACGTACAAAAAAAAAAAAAAAAAAAAAAAAAAAAAAGCTTGTGTCTTCAAACAGCTGTTTTTCCAAAATGGAGTTAGTCGTGTCTGAGCCAATCGGAGCGCAGCAGCGGAGGCTCCCCGCTCCTCCTGTGGGCTGGAGCCGAAACCACGCACGGGTCCACGGGGTGGGTTTTTTATTTTTTATATTTTTTTTTTAAAGGATGAGTCTTTGTTAGCTTTTCATGTCACTGCAGCTTTATTTAGCTGCACATCAAAAACCAGCAGACACTTCATAAGAGGAGATTTCCACGCGCAGGGGAAACTCCCGCAGGGTTTGTTTGTTCAAACTGTTGAATCCATAACGAAGGAAATATTCTGCCAGTTTATTATGCACACCTGGTTGATGCAGCCCAATTTTCATCAAATGTTTTAATATTCTTTTTGTTGTTGTTGTTGTTGATAAGGCGTTGATTTATTCACTGCACATGGTTCACAATTAAAACACAACTAGTAAATCATTTTTCACTGTTTACGACTAAAAAAAAAAGGAGCAGGGAGGAGAAAAATCTGATTTTGCACGACTTAAAACACCTTTTAAAAAAATAAACTAAAACATCTTATTTTATTTTTATCATTCTCGTAATCTATTTAATACTCTTACACACTCTGTCATGTCACTAATATCTGGTCTTTTTTCTGCCACGTTTCTAATTATTTTACCTTTTTTTTTTTTTTTTTTATTCTATTTCTTTCATCTGTCCTAAAACGTTTCTTGTGTTTTTATTTTATTGTGAAAAAAAAATACAGCAACTTAGTTCTCCACTTTTACGAAGTTGGGAGACTCATAAATGGGTTTAACTCCAAAATCATTGGAGCCTACGTCTTGGCCCGAAGTAGCGTGAAGGGGGCGTGGCCACCGACGGAAAGGATTTTCAAATTAAAGGCTCTGAGGAAGCTGCAGCTGTTGTTTCTTTTATCGCGAACTCCTGCTGGAAGAGAAGAATCAGTGTTAAACAGAAGGGCACGAAAACACGTTGATTTCTGGGTGAAAATAATAAAAGCTGCAGATATCTTGGCGTGTTCTTATATTTGTTTGCGTGTCATTTGGAAAACAGCACAGGATTACTTTTCAGAAGGAAAATATCCCACTTCAGGGTTTTTCCTCCTATTATAACATTTGTAAAAAAAAACAGCGTCGATATCGCACAGAAATTGTGATGACGATGGTCCAAAAATGATGTAAAAATGGCAGTTTTCAGCCAAATAAGTGCTCATTGACCCCCGCAGGGTTTATCACAACCCTTAAGCCCTGCGGAAACAACCGCGTACTTCACCTTCATACGATTATAATAACTCAAATCGACAAGCTACAAGCTTAAAAAAGCTGCTTAAATGTTAATCCACAACAATATTACAATAAAAAAAAAAAAAAAAAAACGATGACGTGGCGATTTAAAAACAAAAGGAACATGTCTGCATGAGAACGTTTCACTTTGGATTATTTTTTTTAACTTCTTCCTCCACTGCTTGTATTTCTGATTTCTTTGGGGACGCATAAAAACCAGTTGGGGAGCAAAATGCAATAATGTTGTAAAAAAAAAAAACAGGCAATTTATGGCATCAAAAACATAAAACAAGACACAAACAGCACTTTGTCTGCTTCACTTTGTACTTTAATGTCTTCGCTATATGAACAATAAATATATCCTGCAACACATCACAGCTCATATCCACAGACATGCTTCAAAATTAAAAAAAAAATTATAAAAAAATAAAATAAATATTAAACCCTGAACAAAACAAAACAAAACATAACAATTTTTTTTTTTTTAAAGTCAACTTTTTGGGCCACGGAGAGAAAAACAACAGATGCAAACGTTATTTATTCTGTACTATTTATGCGGTACAGTTTGGCAAACCACCATATGTGTGTGAAGTCACCCCCCCGTCCTCCCCCTCCGTTCACCCCCCTCCCATGTGACTCCAGTAATCAGTATTGGCCCCCCCTGTGTGTTAAGACTGCGTGATAAAACACAGGAAAACAGGTCAGGAAAAACAAATAATACAAAAACATAAGGCAGATTATCTAAAGTTAGAAAAAAACCCAACATGAATAATCCTCTCAGAAGATTAAAACCAGAAAAATATAAAAATAAACCATCGACAAAACAACAACAGCAACAACAACAAAAGGCTCTGAAACGCTCTCGCTCCGGCGTCCACTCTTACGTAAAGACGAGAACACACGTGGACGTCGCTTTGGTGCACGAAGAAAAGCGTTAAGGCGAAAACATTTTTATTTATTTTTTTATTTTTTTTAAAGCTAACGATAAGCGACCGCCAAAAGATGATGTCACGCTTCGACAAGCCGCAGATGAAGAGACTGAAAACTGAAGAAATGCGGGAGTCTTGAGAAGCTGGAAATACTAAAACGTAGATTCAAAATGTTCCCGGTGGGTCTCGAAAAGCTGCTCGTGTGCACGTTAACGGCTGAAGACGCATTTCAGAGTCCAAAATACCGAGCGAACAAGTTCAGCTGAAGCTCAGAGGAGCAGAAAAGAAGCCAAATGAACTTCAGACGTGCGGTTTTTTTGTTGTTGTTGTTTTTTTTTTAAGTGTATCTGAGCCGAGTTGTGGACTGGTGTCTTGTGGGTTGTTGTTTTTTTTTCCAAGGAATGGCGAGCTAAACCCGTTTCCGTCCACATTTGGGCACCTGACTATTAAAATAAAAAATAAATAAATCTAGAGGCCACCGAGGAAAAAGGCTGAACATGCTCACGTCGCCGCCTCGGACAAAACGCATGTGTAGAAACTAGACTTTCCAACTTTTAGTAAAATAAATGTCTAATATTGGCAACTTGCCCTGTGAGAGTCTACACACACACACACACACACACACACACACACACGCACACAGACACACACACACACACACACACCCGTCCTCTCCTCAGTAACAGTAGTAGAGCTGCGAGCGCAGCCCCCTGAAGGTGTCGTCGTCCTGCTGCTGCCGCTCGCCCTCCGTCAGCAGGGAGTCCGGCGGCACGGCGCCCTCTAGAGGATCCGGCTGGCAGAACTCCACCACGAACTCCTCCTCGCAGGCCAGCAGCAGCCGGGACCAGGCGCACATGTCCAGCTGGCCCGCGGTGCCGCCGTACTCCTGCGGCAGGACGGAGCGCGGCACGGCGCGGTGCAGCGAGCGCAGGTCGGAGCCGTGGAGCGTGTACTGAGGGGGCGGAGTCAGAAAAACTCAATTCAAAAGTGTCACTTCAAATCGAAACAAACCCACAATATTTACATAATTACACTTTAGCATGAAATCTGAAAGTTGTGGTTTTTTTGGTGTTTTTTTTCGTAATTTGAAGTCTGTCTCCATTTTAAAAATAAATAAAATACATTAATATAAAAGCAGGATTTTTTTTTAAATTTTTTTACTGTTGTAGCTCTTCAACTTTTATTTAATTATTTTTTTTTATTATTATTATCCAGCTGCCGTTAGTTATTAGCCATTTTCATTTTGGATACGTCTGTTGATTATTTTCTCCATTAATGGATTGACCAATTGAAAATCCTATAAATAGTGATGAATAGTGCTCTAAACGGTTCTCAGGGAGGAGCACCGATAATCCGTCTGGCTGCGTTGGGCTCAGCCCGACTGATCCCGTCTGAACCGTCAATTCATACAAAAAAAAACCAAATTTTTCAGACACGTAAAGTTGTCCCACTTTGATTTTTAATTACTTTATAGAGGGTGAAGATAATGATGTCATCAGTTTATCACGTACCTGTCGCAAGGCAGCATTTTTTTTGTAAAAGAAAAAAACTAACTAAATGCTACAGCTGTTAAACATAAAGGTGAATTATTTTTCCCGACTTAATTTTTTACTGTTAAAAGGAAGTTTTTCCTTCCAGCTGTTGCTCACGTGGCTAATTTTCCATTTTTGGGTTCTTCTCTGGAACACGTTGTGTTTTTTCAGCTGCAGTCAGCATCCATCAATCAATCAATGGAGAAAATAATCAACAAACGTATCAGTAATGAAAACAGCTGATAACTAACGGCAGCTGGATAAAAAAAAAAATTATAATTTTGAAAAAAATCCTGCTTTTAAATTCATGTATTTAATTTAATTTTCAAAATGGAGACAGACTTCAAATGATGAAAAAAAAACGTTCAGATTTCATATTAAGGTCTAATTACGTAAATATTCCTTTTTAAGGGGTCATTTTTTACCGATAATAATATTAATAATAACTGTTCAAATAAACTGTAATATTTTCAGAGACAGTTATGATACCATAAAGAAGAACCGCCACCCTGTTTATGAACGGCGTTTACAAATTGTAAGACTTAAAAAAAATATATAATGTTTTGTTTCTTGGAGTTTTGAGTTCATATTTCTGAAATAAAAAATGTGCATCTTTTACAGTCACACAGATAAAAAAAATAAAAAATAAATAAGACTATTATTATTTTGGACCGCAAGCTGCAAATGAGGCACCCGATCTGAAACAGGCACCTTTTTTGTTTGTTTTTGAGACAAAAAACAGTGAGAAAACAAGCGGAGGCCGATAGTTACCCTCTCCGCCATCTTCTCCTTCAGAAACGGCTTAATTATAGCGAAGATGCCTTTGAAAATCCTCGGCTCGTTAATGATGTTGACGGCCTTGATCCGGATCGGAAACCCGTCCTGTGAATTAGAATTAAGAGAAGCTGCGTTCAAAGCGGTTCCCAGCAGATGTCGGGTTTTTTCTGGGGTGAATATTAAACAAGAAAAAAAAAAAAAAAACTCAACAGGAAGTTTCAATAACGAGTTTTTTTGTTGTTCTTTTTTCTGGATCGCTACAAATAAGATTCATTTAGATGAAATGTTACAAACATTTTAGTATTCAAAATGCCATCATATTGTAGAATTTGATATTTCCTAATGGCGTAATGCGAATTATTTCCACGATTGGATTTTTCGCCGTCTCACCTGGAGGATGCTCACGACTTTCTTGGCGAGGAACGGGCCGGGATTGGACGCCTGCGACATGCCCACGCCGGTGTAGTCGGCCAAGATGACGATCCCGTTCACCTGCGTCTCCTCCGGCTGGATGAGCTTCTCCAGAGTCAGATAAATGGCCCTCACGTTGTCCACGAACGGATAATCGTTGGGTTTCCATTTACCTGTCCAAACAAAAGGAGGGGTGTCGGGGGGGGGGGGGGGTTCGGTCAAAGCTTTTGTCCTGGAAGAAGAGCCGAAACGGAGCGACGGTAACGTGGACGCCACCGACCTGGCCGGAGACAGAGGATGTACCTCCCGTTGGGGTCGGGCCGCGGCAGGACGGCGAGGAAGCCCAGGTCCAGGACGTGTTTGACGGTGGACGGCTTCAGGTCGTGGAAGACCTCGGGCCACGCCCTGCGGCCGGCGTGGTAGTTCATCAGCAGCTGCAGAGCGCGGTCGTAGTCGAACTTCCTGGCCCGCAGGAAGCGCAGGAGGAAGGCGTCGTCCAGCCGCGTCCTGAGGTTGGGCTGCTCCTGCCGAGTCGAGGAGGAAGAAGGAGGTAGAAAATAAGATATTTTGGGGATCTGGAAGTGCAGTTTTGGGATAATAAAGTTTTTTTCTGGTTTGAACAGATTAAATGAATTCTTTGAGATCCGCTTATTTTGTCATCACACTGTGATATTTACATAAATCTAAAAATCAAATTCCTGAAACTCATTAATGAAATAATTTGAGATACTGCTGATGGGTCGTGTCCCATCTGGATGGGGAATGAGATTGGGCCTAAGATTTGCTTTCAAGTCAAAAATCTTTGCTTTCATGCCATCCGACCGAATCTCAGTCTGTAAGAAGTCTCCAACAGATGAAGGATTTCCTCCAGTGACCTGCTTCATTATGAAAATCATTTAGCCTTCTCTTGGAACTGAAAGTATATAATAATAATAATAATAATAATAATAATAATAATAATAATAATAATAATATCAAAGATTTTAAAATGCAACCCGAGTAAGAACAAATGGTTTTTGAACTGAGTGCAACAGGCTGGAGAAGTCAGGAGAACTATAAATATGCAATTTAGGGATTTTGAAGATCAGCCTGCCGGACGATGTGTTTTAATTTTAGACATGTTTTTTTTTCTATAACTCTGCTTCAACATGCTGAAAAACAAGAAAACCCCAAACGTCGATGAAACATAAAAAAAAAAAAAAAAAAATAACCTTCAGTATCATGTCTCTCAGCGCCTGGACGTCCCGGAGACGCCACTCCGGCTTCTCCTGGAGTTCGTCCCGCGCCTTGATCAGCAGTTCGGGGGTCAGAGTGCAGGAGTAGATGGGCGGAGGCGGCCCGGGGAACCAGCCGTGTCCCGCCGACGGGTCCTCCGACGGGTCCTCCGGAGGACTGTCCAGACTGATGGACTCGTGCCGGTCGGCCATGGACGGACCGGGGGAAGCTGCTCGGGGGAGAAACGCACGAGAGGCACGAGAGAGAGGAAGTTCGAAACATGCAATTCAAGAGTACGCAATTCAAAAAACAAACAAACATCGAGGCATTTAATTAATGATCTGGGGCAGCCAACTCCGCGGGTGAGATCAAGTCTTAGACTCAGATCTAAGTTCCTAAGACCAAAACGTATTTTTCTTCCCCCTTAGAAACGCAAACAATCAGACGGATGCCGAAAAGGTGATTCGTGCCTTCGTTTCCAGCCGACTGGACGACTGTGATGCACTTTTCTTTTTTCTTTTTTTTACTGGCCTCCCAAAGAAAACAACAGAGAGGCTTCGGCTCATCCAAAACAACAACAAAAAACTCTGCAGCTCGAGTTAAAGAAGAACCGAGAGGAGAGAACATCGAGTCCGGTTCTAGCTGCTCCGTGAGACGCAGGATGGACTTTAAGCTCCTCCCCCTCATACATCTCTAACTCTGGTTAACTATGAGCCTTCAGGAACACCGACATCATCTGCTGCTTTATATTTTAAACTCCATTTGTGTTTAATTTTAGGCATTTTATCTGCTCTTGTGCATTTGATCTGTTTCTCGTGCATCTCATTTCTTTTCTATATATTATTAAATGTTCCTTCATATCTTATTTTCATGTGAAACACTGCATGTCATCTTTTCCCCGTGCGAAGCACTTTGAGCTGCATTTATTGTATTAAAGGTGCAAAACCACTAAAGTTTATTATTATTATTAGTGCATATAGTTGCTGTTTTTTTTTTTTTTACTGTGAAATGAGTCTGTTTACAGTTTTTAGGTGCAATCTTGCCTTTTTTGTTTTACCCCTATAATTTATAGGGGAGGCTTTAACCCATTTTAAAAATAATACACACTACTGTGGAAAAGATTCATTAGCAACAACATCCTGATTTAAATATTTGATTTGATTTTATATACGTATAATCTGGTTCTGCTGTGTCAGCACAACATTCAAAATACTCCAGTAAAACACCACAAAACTGCATTTTATTTTTTTTATTTTTTTTATAAATCATTAACAGCATTTTTAACGACATTTAACGAGAAGTATCGGAGACAAATATTGCTCCCAGATACCCGATAAAGAGCCCGATTTTGTTTATTCTAACGACACCGCATCACAATATGCATGTGTGCAGTAATAATGAGTCATACAACCGGACCCTGAACGCAACCTATGCGACACAATTTAAGTCCGATACTCACCCGAAAACGCGTTTAACATTCACCTTCTAGCACCGAGGCATAGATGGCTTTAACGGGCACCCATCGGGAAGAGAGGAGCAGCTTTATATATATATTTAAAAAAAAAAAACAGCCGCAACGATTAAACTACAAAAAACTAAAAAAAAAATACCGTGACAAAAAAAAATCACCACCGACTTGACTGGAAAAATCCTTTTTTTCCGGGTTGAAGGGACGGCGCGCTCTCATTGGTCAAATTAAAGCACGTGACGCTCCTCCAGCCAGTGGGCCTCGCGATCGAACGTCTGATGTTGCGACGGGGGTCGTTGTGCTGCCTTCAGGGCCCCGTCGGAAACTAGGCGAATCACGTGTGGTTTGCGCGAACGTGTTTTGTGACGTTTTCGTGTGCGTGAAAAATAGTTGTTCACGTTCTTTGCTGTCACAACTGACAAACTGACAAACTGACGTGGCGAGATGTTACGAACGGAAACAACACACACACACACACACACACACACACACACACACAAACATCTGGCCTTTATTTACGACACCGCGTGATGTCATTTTTTTTTAAAATCAAAATAGCACTTGTAATTTTTTATAACAGACTACAATATGAGCAGATATCTGCCGTGCAATTTTTTTTTCTTGCACCGGTTGTTCAGTGTTTTGTAAATTTTAATTTGTCTGCATATCTGTAAAAAATAAAAAAATAAAATAAAAAAAAAAACTTTTATCAGAAGTTTGATGTGTCATTTATTTATTTATTTAATTATCAATGCGTTCGTTTATTTGGCTTTATTTATCTATTTATTTGTTGTGGATCAATTACACTTCTGAGCGCTAGATGGCAGGATTTGCCTGCATGTTGCTGAGTCTGCAAAGAGCGTCTGCTCCATCTGTCAGGGAGGCTTTTTTTTACTTCACATTTTAAATTCTGCAATAGATTTATGTCCAATTGAAACATTATTTGTAAAAAAAAATAAAAAATAAAAAAAAGGGTTGTTGTTTAAGAAGTTTTATTTGTTTTATTGGTTATTTGGCCCTTTTGTAAAAAAAAAAAAAAAAAACACAATCAACGCAAGAAATTGGTTTAAATTTGATTGCCGACCTGGAAAATAGTGCAAACATTTAATGTCTTTTTTAAGATGTTTTTTTTTTTTTTTTTTTTTAAATCAAATGTCCTGACTATTTAAAGGATTACATGATTAATACGACAGATTTTTCGATGCCGAACATGGCATTCGTAAGATGTTTTTGAATGTAGAAAAACATCTTTGAAGTCCCCCTCCTCTCCATATCTTGGATTTGAGCTATCTAATGATTTTATGACTGTTTATCAGTCTGAAGCAACATGTTGCAGAAGTCTATCAGTGATCGAGCAGCGCTGCCACGTTGGACCTTTTTTTTTTTTTTCTTTTCCTCCAGGGACGTCCCATTTATTACTCTGAGGCTGTGCAAATCCACTTTATACCCCAGTAAACCCTTGTGATCGCAGTATAAAAAAAAAAGAGTCAGCAGAAAATACAATGTAAAAATAGACCTTAAGATTTATTAACTCATCTTCACATTTTAAGGCGAAACATTGCCTGCTTTTTTTTTTTTTTTTTTTTTCGTAAGGCAGAACAGGTTACAAGGCACAATTTATTCCATCAGTTAAACCATGACAAAGTACTAAAACAAAAAAAACAAAAAAAATACAATATATAGTTTCTTAAAAACCAACACAACACATTATTTGGGGAAACTTTCCACAGCACTTTTAAAACGTGGCACTAGAGCGACAGATCCCACATCCACTACAGCAAAAACGTGAAATAGCTACGTTTTTTTTTGCTGTCTAAGGCGTGACAGTTACACGGCGTAAAAATTTAGAAATTGTACTTCTGTAAATATGCATATTCCTGCGCATGAGACAAACCGCAGTAGTTTAGACCCGGAAATCAAGGGATTACCTTTTAGCTGTCGACAAAATGAAGTTTTTCAAAGTTCATTTTTATCACTAAATAAACATAAAAAAGAGAAAAAAAAGAAAGTGTGCAACACTAAAATACATAACAACATAAGGCCTGTTGTAACATTCATAAAATACTGACATGATCACCATGTCTTAACATGAGCCTTACTGCACACAGAAAGGAAGTGATGTTAAAAACCCCAACAATGAACGATACTGTATTTACACCCAGTGTTTTCTTCTTTCTCGGGCAGCACATCCCCGGAAAGGTACGACGTTTTTTAAAAAGTTTTTTTTTTTTTTTTTAGTCCGGCTGTCATCGAGCTCGGCGGGGCTGGCCGCGTACGTTTTTTTTTTGTAAATGAGATCCCTGAAGACTAAAAGGCTCGCGATCTATTCGGCTACTCTTTTTTTTTCAGCGTTTCAGTCAAGTTAACAGCTTCAAATGCTGATCGTGTTATGAAGACCCTGGTTTGAGGCAATTAAAAAAAACTTTTAAAAAAAACAACTGAAGGGGGTTGTTAGATGGCCTCTTGCTTGGTGATGGTCGGCTGCGGGATGGAGGTCGGCTGCTTGGGCACGGCGGCTATGACCCCCTGAGGCATTTTATAATGTTCGGAGCCGGAGGCGGTGGGCGGAGACGGGATCGGGGTTTCGGGAGTGGCTGGAAGCACAAACAAAAAAAACAAAAAAAGGAAGCACAGGAGAGTTAGAAGCAGGAAAGTTGCAGCGTAAAAGCAGGAGTACGTTCGGCGGTGGAAACGCGATTTTACGAGATAAAGGACTAAGCACTTTTGCGACATTTCTCAGAGCATTAAACAAGTTAAGAAAGAATAACAGACGTTTTCTTTGACAAAATAAGCCCCGATTAGTTTCCGTGAAGAACTTATGAGGATTACTTCCGCCAAGCCTGTTTGTCCTTCCAGCTCCCTGCGTGAGGCTCGCACAAGGAGCTGGAGGAGGAGGGCGGTGGGGGGAACTTTATGGTCTCGCTTCATTAAAATCAAATTGATTCCAGGTCACTTTGATTGATGCATCGGGATCGCTTTCGTCGAACTCGAACAGACAAAAAAAACCTTTTATTTGACTGTACGTTGAGATAAATGACCTCGAAGCCGAAGACGGGACGATAAATCTCAACGGCTGCTTTTTTTTCTTTTTCGGGCACTTACAGATTTGACTGTTGTGGATCGGCGTCGGCATGTTGCTGGCCACGATGACGTTGCTGCTGAGGTGCTCCTGGACCAGGTGGGGGTGCAGAGAGTGAGGTGCGTGTGGCGCTTCGTTAGCCGAACCTAAAATACAAAATAATTTACGTCAGCATATCGAGCCCAAACGGAGATTTGATGCGTCGGGAAACTTTGTCCGCCAGTCAATCACAATCAGACACGCCCCACCCAAAACATACCTCTCTTTTAGTTGAGACAATGCCTTTAAGTGTCATACCGCCGATGGCCACTAGGGGGCCGGCTCCAGAAAAAAAACCTCTGACTCCAACAGACTCGCATTCAAAAAGCATCGACTTCTCCTCATTAAATTGCAAAGTGGACGAATATTTTCCGCAAGTCGTTGCAACACCGTCTCACAGCAAAGCGTGAAATAGCCACGCTTTTGCGCTGTTTAGGCGTGACAGTTACACGCTTTTTCTGTAGTGGACGAAAATGAAACCTGCTGCGTGGGTAGAGCCGTGAGATTTACAGGAAAATGAAACTTTATAGTTAAAACACGTGTTTGGGGTCACGAGACAAAAAAAAACCTCAACAAAAACGGCGCCACCTCCTGGTTTTGAACTTCATCGTCCCGCGTGCTAGCGCGACCTCCTAACAAGGCCAAAAAAAACACGGCCTTTTGTTGTTTTTGTTGCGGGACCATTGGTCACATGATCCTGTTTCCACATGACATGTACTCTGCGGTTTTACGCTTTCGAAACGTGTAACTTTCACGCCTGGACAACCCAACGCGTGGCCATTTCACGTTTTGCCGTAGCGGGCCGGCGTGTCTATTTCACGCTTCGCTGTGAGACGGGGTTGCAACGACTCGCGGAAAAATATTTGTAGATTTTGTAATTTAACGAGTAGAAGTTGATGCTTTTTGACTCTATCGGATTGAGAGGGTTTCTCTGGCGCCGGCCCCCTAGTGGCCATCGGAGGTATGGCAATTAAAGGCATTGGCTTAACCTTTTTCTGGTAAATAATCTCACCTCCGAGCAGCATTTCCTGCAGCAGGTTGTCGATCTTGGCCATGCCGAAGAGCTTGACGAACTGGATCTGCTCGATCATCTGCCAGGTGATGCTCTGCAGCGTCGGCAGCAGCAGCAGCAGCTCCCCGAAGCGGCCCCGCGAGTCGTACTGCCGGTCGTTGATGTAGTCCTCCAGGCTGACCTGCACCTGATACCGCATCCGCTTGATCTTGCCAGGGTCACTCAGACCTTTAGCGTCTGGGTGGGAGGATGGGGGGGGACGACGGCAAACAGGGATGTTTGTAAAGAGAAGCGTGTTAATGAGTAGCACGTGGATACAGTGAATAAAAAAAAACTCTTTTCAGCTTTTTTTGGGGAGGGGGGGGGGGGGACTTTTTTGTTTGTTTTACCTGGATCAAAGAAAACGATGGCCTTCAAGCAGGCGTACTCGTTGTCGTCTATCTGGAGCTCCTGGAAGGGAAGCACCAGCTCGTCCAGGATTCTCACCGCCACCCGGCCCACCTCCAACTCCGGGCAGTTTCTGGGGATGATGTGGTCGTTTCCTGTCGGAGACGTGCACATTATTAACGTGAAAAAAATATGGAAAAAAAAACCCACCGCCGCATTCAAAGATTCATTCATTAAAAAAATTTAAAAAAAGAAAGAAAAGTCAATGTATTTTACCTAATAAGAGGATGTCTTTGTACAGCATGGACCTCTTGGCAGCGCCGAGCAGGAGATGTTCCCCGGCGTGAGCTCGCAGCAGCGCCACCTGGATTAAAGGGAAAAGACGTCGTTTTAAAATCTCCTCACGTGAAGGGGAAAAAAAAAAAAAAAAACTATCCGTGTCTCTCACAGCATCAGCAAATGAGTTACCAAAGCCCCGGTGATCACACTGTTAATGATCTCTTGTTTTTCCGAAGGAGGGGATACGACTTTAAAAAAAAAACTAAAAAAAACAGCTCATCATGTTCTAACCGAGGATTAAAACACATTAACTTACTGTGGTTGAAATGTTTACCTGCGTGATGTCCTCGGGAGATTTTACGGTTTTATTTGGGTTTCAAATTGAGAAGCTGCTGCAGCTCCCCCCCCACAACACATGCTGTGGTTTTTTTGAGGTAGTTGATGAGTGACCGGAGTGTCTATACCACTATGTACTCTTGTCTTTCACCTGGTCGTCCAGGGGCAGGTCGCAGAAGGCCGGGATGTACTTGGCCCACTCCACCAGCACCAGCAGCTGCTGCTTCATGGACTCGCACACGTCCGTGATGGCGGCGATCTTCTTGGTCCTGATGTCGCCGTTCAGTATGGGAGCGGGGGATGTGATCTAGAAAAAAGAAAAACCACAAAACCGAAAAAAAAAAGCACGCGTGAAGTCTTTCGATGCCTCGTTACGAGCAGTCGAAGAGGTGATTTTTTTTTGGGGGGGGGGTTGTATTTTTTTGGTACCTGTCTGGACAGCACGTCTGCCTGGATGAGTGCGTTGATGGAGGGTAAACTGCTGTCCTCGTAGCTGGACCTCCTGGTGCTGATTCTGTCTCTTTCGTTCTGTACAGCTTCGAAAAAACCAAAAACAAACACACAAAACACTTCAAGTATCTGCATCAACAACCAAAAAAAAGTGCAATTTTCATGCAAGAAAACGAAAGAGAAAAAAAGGTGTATTTTCCTTCATCGGTGTGAAGATTGAAAAAAACTCCCGAGTCATTTAAAAGAAAAAGAAGTCTTCCCCCAGGTCGCGGTGTTTTATCAGTATATGGCTATTATTGCTCTGAACTTGTTTGCTCAGCATAAGCTGGTCGGAGTGAACATTAACAAAACTCTCGGGGGTGTTGCGCAACGACACTCAGACGAGTCGTATCAAAGTGGCACTGATTTTAACGATGACGTTTTTTTCACCACAAGAAAAAAAAAAAAACCTTGTCTCCTACCTTCTTTCTTCATGCCGGCTCTGAAACACTTCTTCAGTCGGCAGTATCTGCACTGATTGCGCTTGTCTTTGTCCACGATGCACTGTCTGCTGAACCTGGAGATTGAGAGAATGGGGAGAGGGGGTGAGCTGGATTGTGCCGGCATTGTTTCAAAAAATAAATAACTTTGAGGAAGTTTAAAATAAGAAAAAAAAAATGCCCCCCATCTCCCCTACACACACACACACACACACACACCCAAAGAATATTTGCAGTTTTCTTGCCATGTGGAATATCAGAATGTATCTTTAATTGTAGGAATCGATAAGTTTTCACAGATGTTTTGGTGTCTTAAACTTTCGACCGCTTTCCAGCGGTCCGTCTTCACCTGCACGAGTACATGTGGTTCTTGCGGACGCTGCGTCTGAAGAAGCCCTTGCAGCCGTCGCAGCTGGAGGCCCCGTAGTGTTTGCCGGTGGCCCGGTCTCCGCAGATGGCGCACAAGCTGCCCGCCGCCAGGTGGCCCGTGGCGTTCATGTTGGCGCTCTCGGCCGGCGAGGAGTCTGGACATGACGACGAGAGAGAGAGAGAAAGAGAAAGAGAGAGAGAAAATTAAAAAAAAAAAAAAGTTTGATCGTTGCTCAAGAGGCTCCGAAAACTAGAAGTTTTTCTACTCGGCTGATTTGCGAAGTTTCGGGTGTTTAATTTAGAGGAGGCGTGAACGGCCGCTGCGAATACGGCGATCAGCTGCATTGATCGAAAAAGAAAAAAGAAAAGAAGCAGCCTTTTGGTATTGATAGCGGCCTCAGTGGCTCAGACTGAGTCAACAGAGCGTAAACTGATGTCGGTTTGATTACCTCTGGAAAAGACAATCACTGCAGACGCAATCACACAAAATCACATGAGAAACCGCTGACTCGTGTCGAGACATTTCTCTTTAGAGTCGAGTAAGAAGCGTGCAAAGCGAGTTCCCCATCATTTTATTATTTCTTTTTTTTGGTGGAGGGGTGGGTGGGGGGGGGGGGTTCACACAGCCAGACGTCATGGGAGACTGCTTATATAAATAAGATGGGTGTCACGTTGAAAGAAAAAAAAAAAAAAGAAGCAACTTTCTCTTCGGTTTGTGGGAACAGACACGTTTGTAACAGGAGAAGCGAGATCGCGACACTCAAACTAACTGCTTCATCATCGGGCCGGACGTCGACCCGCGACAGGTTTTTCTTCGGGTCTTTGGACCCAAAGTTTTCAGCCTCGTATAAATCGAAATGTATTTCACAGTCGAGGCGTCGTCCCCCTCCAGCGGATGGACAAGATGGACAAAATTTCTCTCTTTTTCTTCACATCACGTCGTGCAAAGTTTTTAAAAAGCCTCCACACGTTTTGCAATATCTGCGACTCACCTGAGCCCAGCGGGAGCACCTGCATGTTCTCGAACTCCAGCGTGGTGTAGGCCGGGTCCAGCGCCTCGCTGTAGTCTGCCATGTCCATGTCTGCCTCGGCCTTTTTTTCTTTTGGTGGTATTTTGGTTTTTTGTGGGGGGGCCCAAAAGAAAAACCCTACGACTGCTTGACAGCTGGGCAGAAAAAAAAGAGTCTGTCCAAGAAGCTGATGCGCCCCCCTCACCTTTCTCCCTTCCTTTCCTTCCTCCTCCTCTTCTTCTTACCTTTCTCACACACCTCTCCGAACCCCCCCCCCTCCTCCTCCTCCTCCTCCTCCTTCTCCCTCTGTTTTCCCTCCCTCCCTCCCTCCGCCCCTCAGTTTAACAGGACGGCTCCGTCGGCCCCGGCTGAGCGTGATGGGGGGAACCGACTGGTGACTGACAGCAGAGCTCCCCTTCATAGGGCTAAAACCAGAGGAGAGGTGGAGTCGTCCCGGCGTGGTTGATGGTTAACTCGAAGCCCTTCAGTGGTGAATCACACGCTTGTTTTTCTTCTTCTTTAAAGAGGAGATAGCACAACTTCAATATCTGACATCTCTTTTTCACGAGTCCCTATCAGGAACGGAGAAACAATTTTTAAATCGCTTTTTGAAACCCGGTCTGTTTTTTGTTGTTGTTTTTTTTTTTTTGTAATCACAGCAAGAAAATGAAAGAGCAGGTTCGATTCGAGAGTCTGCAGAGAGCCACAGAGCTGGAAAAGTACATTTACTCACATGTTTAATTTACAATCAGTCATCTGATAGTGATTTTTGTTGCGCACCTCACGTGCACATATCCACACGTATGAGGGAGTTAGCTCACGCGGGGACCGTCTGTATAAAGTTCTGCTGTGAGGACTCAAATGTGTTTTAAAATGCTTCCAAATAACCCGTGTTGTGATTTGTCGTTACAGAAATCAAATTGAATTGAATTCTGCAGTCCTGTAAATACGATTTAACAACCGCTCGACCTGCACGCGCAAAAAAAGTTGTGCGTAGAAACCGCAACTGGTGCGATGTTGTCGTTACTCTATCTGTCTCGTTTCCTTTGTTTTTGCAGCGACTTGGAATTGTTTTTTTTCTTCAATTTCGTTATGACAATAGTAAAGGAGTATTTCCAGGGAAAAATTAAACTTTATGCTTTTGTTTTCAATAAACAACCCCCCCCCCTTTTTTTCCCTTCTGCAGGTCAGCTGATATTTTCAAGGTTTAAAAGGAAAAAAAACGACTCCTGAGCTTCGATATTCATCTCACACGGAGGAAGAAACGTTTCTCTGCACAGATAATATACAAAATATTAGAAATATTTCACATTATCCAGATTAGCAAACCATCCAGACCAACAGCTGCTTTACATTTTATCTGATTAGTTTGCCACATTTGGTCAATTATTTTAGATTAAACTACCAAACTGTATATAAAGCAGAATAACATTATGTCCACCATCGAGCGTTAAAATGCTTCAATAATAGTCAGAAAACACAGCGAAAGGATTCATTCAGCAGAAACAGAACTTTTCTTTTTGGCTTCTTTTTTTTATAATTCTTTCCAAAACGACTCCCGGAAACGTTGACGTTGCGCTCGAGTGAAAAGATTTAAAATAATTCTCCCGTCGAATCTCATCAGGCCGCCATATTCAGACCGACTTCCATGTGTAACACGGCTGGTAAGTCTGAGTTAATTCTGCAGCGATCGACGGGGGGGAGGGGAGGAAATGGATGGGGGGGAGGGGGGGGTAACTCAAAGTGATGCCTTTATGTAAAAAGCCCTCATTGTTTGTGAAAACGCAACGCGCACGTGAGGCTGATCCCAAAGCTCAACGCTCGTTCGTCGGCGCGAGACGACCTCGACGGGTCGGTAAAATAGAAAATAGGAAAATGTAAAGGACGGCTGACGTCCGGTGAAATCCTGTCGTTTCTTCGTCCGAAAGGCTCGGAGGACGTTATTAAACCGAGGCCTTCGACATCAACCCCAAACAATCAGTCCCAATCGTAACGCGTTGCATTACACTGTAAAACTATCATTTAAAAAAAAAAACTTATGATGCACCGAGTGGTTTTTTTTGTACCCAACGTCTTCTTGCGTGTGATTTAAAAAAATATATAATTAGAAAAGTATTTAGATCCTTTACTGGAGTTATAACACCCGGTGTATTGATTATCAGATAAATGTACTTCAATGATCAAAAGTGCATCTGCTATTAAGCGGTTTAATGGAGTCTCGTCTTCTAATATCATGTTATCGGATTTATTTTTCCAAAAGCTTTTTAATGTTGAAGGTGCTTGAAGGCAAAACATTTTTAAACTTCAGTCCAAAAAAACGCATCATAATTTAGAAAACCGATAAGTTTTGTTTGTAAAAACCTGTTAAATATAAGTGATGCTTTAGATCACAGACTAATTTACAATTTTGATATTCAGTATATATAGGTGTGTATATAGAGAGATGTCATGAAGTAAGTGTCACAATATTTAACTTTAAAAACACTGAAATTCAAACTTTCACAACTCAAATGCGTCACATCTGAACCAACATCAAAATTTATTTATTTTTTTAAACGCGTGACTTTCGCAAACTCTGACTGTTTTTCCAAAAGAACATAAATTTGCTCGCTTGCTTGCGCAAAGCGTCGTCCGCCCCTCTTCACATATCACACGGCAAACAGTAGTCTGGTATTTGAAGAGAAAGTGCCAGGACATCGCGGCGAGGTCAACGATCCCGGGTTCAGCCAGGCCTCGGGATCAGTAAAGAGGGTGAACTTGTTAAACCGCGCGCTCAAATTATACCGAGCACTTGTAAAATTATTTATTTTTTTCCTCCCCCTCTTCTTCCAGCAAGTAAAAAAAAACAAACACTTATAACATTCCTGCTTCTCCCCGCTCACGATGATTGGTTTAATGATTACGCGTTTGACGAAGGTGATCCAATCAGATATGAAGGTCGGGATGTGATTAAGCTCTGATTGAAACTCTTCTCTAACTGTCAGGCATTAGATTAGTTTGAATCTTTCTTTTTTTTTTTGGGGGGGGGGGGTGTTACATATGTTAAAACAGCCTGATTCACTCAATGGGAAATTGATCAAGAAAATGATTAGCATCTTCTCAGCAGACGCTTTGATGGGACGGTGTTGTTTCCACCGGTGTGTACAGAGGTCGAGCGTTACGACATGTCGCCGTGTTCGACCCTCTTCTGCAACGGCCTCGTATTTGCTCAAGAAGTGTGCTGATTATTTCAGAGCGGCGGACAGGAGGAGGAATCGCTGCCGAGCTATGAATGAGTCACTCGCCTGCAAAATCTTATCTGCTCCGTCATTAAGGCTTTTTTTTTTTTTTTTTTTTTTTATCACTGCTCCCATCTTAAATTTCTGTGAACTCCTCAAGGAACACGTCGTATACGAGGACTATAAAACGTAATCTGCTCCGGTTACAGCTTTCTTAATCACGAACTGACAAACTGTTCCGATGTGTTTCGATATGGGCAGCGTCGAAGAAATATTCTCCCACAACTTATCTGCACTTTGGTGGTGAACGTGGTGGTGGGGGTTGGGGGTGGGGGTGGGGTGGGGGTGGGGGGGGTGGGTATTAACTAGTGCAGGCCATAAAACATAAAGTGTTCATGGCCCAACATGTTTAGAAGTCAAGATTACATTCAAAACTTTCCGCCCCGGTTGTTATTTTGGAAACTAAGTAAAAAAAAAAAAAAAAAAAAAAAAAAAAAAAAAAGAAGAAATCTGTCCAATGTCTGAAATTTTGTATTTAAAAAAAAATCTTGAAGGAATAGTTTTATATTTTTGTAAAGTTACGTGAGAAGATCAATAGCACTGCCATAGCCGCACGATAAATAAAACCAGAGCCAGCAACAGGTTAGCTTAGCTTAACCTACCATAAAGATAGATAGATATGTAGGGAGGTGGAGGGAGGTGGAGAGGGAGGTGGAGAGGGAGAGAGGGAGGTAGAGAGGGAGGTAGAGAGGTAGAGAGGGAGGTAGAGAGGGAGGTAGAGAGGGAGGTGGAGAGAGAGAGGGAGGTAGAGAGGGAGGTAGAGAGAGGGAGGTGGAGGTAGAGAAGTAGAGAGGGAGGTAGAGAGGTAGAGAGGGAGGTGTGGGTAGAGAGTAGAGAGGTAGAGAGGGAGGTAGAGAGGGAGGTAGAGAGGTAGAGAGGGAGGTAGAGAGGGAGGTAGAGGCAGAGAAGTAGAGAGGAGGAGAGAGGTAGAGAGGGAGGTGGAGAGGGAGGTGGAGGCAGAGAGAGGTAGAGAGGGAGGTGGAGAGGGAGGTAGAGAGGGAGGTGGAGGCAGAGAAGTAGAGAGGGAGGTAGAGAGGGAGGTAAAGAGGTAGAGAGGGAGGTAGAGAGGGAGGTGGAGGCAGAGAAGTAGAGAGGGAGGTAGAGAGGGAGGTAAAGATGTAGAGAGGGAGGTAGAGAGGGAGGTAGATAGGGAGGTAGAGAGGGAGAGAGAGAGGTAGAGAGGGAGGTAGAGAGGGAGGTAGAGATGTAGAGAGGGAGGTAGAGAGGGAGGTAGAGAGGGAGGTAGAGAGGGAGGTAAAGATGTAGAGAGGGAGGTAGAGAGGGAGGTAGAGAGGGAGGTGGAGAGGGAGGTAGAGAGGTAGAGAGGGAGGTAGAGAGGGAGGTAGAGAGGGAGGTAGAGGTAGGGAGGTAAAGATGTAGAGAGGGAGAGAGTTAGAGAGGAATATATACAAATAAAATATAATCAAATGACATTAAACAACAGTTTTAATGACGTAGACTGGAAACAGGTAAACAAACAGCTAGCTCTGCTATGCTATGCTAACTGGTTACTTGCTGTAATTTTCATATCGTCAAGAAAAAAAATCTTTTTCCTCCAAAAGTACCGAATTCATGTCGTTTAACTTTTAACCGCACTTTTAGCAGCAAAGAAGGATTAGCATGTCCGCCTGCCATCAGGTCGGGCCTGCCGCGCTCACGAGCTGACTCCGCCCCCTTCTGGGGAGCCGTGGTCGTTCAGTTGTTTGTTGGGTGTTCGGCGAATTGTAATTTTAGCCGTGAATCATTTTAGTTTTTGTAATTTAACAGTAGATTTAAGGAGATACGGTCACAGTCCCCGCCTCTGTTGCCGAGTTACGGTGTTAAATGATGGCCTGAAAAGTGTTGTCATTCAAGTTTTTGATGTCACACCGGAGTTAACCTTTGACCTTTCTCGTTACGATTCGTTATCACTTCACCGTTTTAGACGCGTGCGAACCGATCTCGTAATTAAAAGTGTGAATTCTTGAGTTGTGTCCGTAGGCGTGTTTGTGAGCTCCCAGCGACCTTTGACCTTTTACAACCAAAAATCTACGCAGTTCGCATTTGAGTCCAATTTAAAGACGTGTTGTTGTTTTTTTTCACTGCGCTCTGATTGGAAAACTCGAGGCCACCAAGCCCCGCCCACCTATAGCGGAAACCTGAGCGCGCCGCAGGCCTGTCAATCAAACAGTCACACCGAACATACCGCTGTTTGAGGCCTGATATCTAACAAATTATGGGATTCATTTCCGACGGACCGCCGGGAAGCGAACGAGAAGGGGCGACTTTAGCGTGTGACACCGTGTCGACTCGTGGAAAAAAAATCGATTGACTTCGTATTCGACGTGAGAAGTGGAATGGGAGTCTACGGAGTCGGGGGGGCGACCCTCTAGTGGCGCTCGGTGGTATCGCAGCTTAACGCGCTTCGGCACTGGACTCGCTTTTCAGACCTTTCCCATGCAGCCTGCGGCCGTAACATCTGTTGTTACGTAAGATGCATTAGCTTTATGCAATTTATAGCGGTTTTGTTTTAATTTGGTCTTTCGGTCATTCGTTTTTTTTTTGTTGTTTTTTTTGTCCCAGCGTGTTGTTGACGGACATAAACAGCCGCCGCGCTGAAAATATGACGAGGCCAGACGGAGCTGTCTTATAATCAGTCACCCAAACTTCTGCCCCGGGGGCTAAAAGTCAAAAGGCTCGCCGAGGACCTGATGTAACACTTTGTGTGATTCTCCCCCTTTGAAGCTTCAAACTCCAGTTTGTGAACAAAGTCCTGTCTATCTTCTGAATAGGAATCTCCGACCACTGACCAAACTCCATTTGTAACCGCTGCCTATTTGTACCTTCTCCTCAATGACTGCATTTCATTTCCCTCAAAGTCCGACGTCAAAGGCAAACCGGCGGCGAGGCAGCGCCGTAAAAAAAAAAAGAAAAAAGAACCGAAACGCGGGACGCCGGCCGGCAGCGTGGGGAAGGAAGCAAGCGATGAAAAACACCAGGCGGCCCGGGAGATGTTAATAACGTGTGGATACGGGACTTATTTTTTTTGGGGGGGCTTCTTTTCAAAGAGAGAAGCGGGAGATGCGAGCGTTCTTGGTTGTTTTTGGGGGGGGTTTTTCTCCCAGAAGCTCATCCGGGAAGCGAGCTGAACGCTGATAAGAGTTAAAAATCAGAAGGAGACGATGTGCTGCCTGCAGCAGATTTGAGGCCAGCAGAGAGGAAAAAAGGCAGGAGATGGAGGCAGATAGGTGAGTGGAGTGTCATGGCAAAGACCTTGTCAACAGATAACTATCTGCAAATAACACACGGCTTATGCAAGCCCCTGTGGCTGAGCGGGGGAATATCAACGGGTTTTTTTTTTTTCTTCCCCCCGTGCCGAATCGAATATCCTCACTTGCTTTTTATTTTCCTGTAATCGCACAAGATTTGTGATTTATGAAGATCAAAAATGACCTTTTTTTTCCCTCATGTTAGCGCTTCAAACTGTTCTGCTCGCCTTTACAACATATCCAAAACTAAAACATGTATTTTTGTCCCCTTTTTTTTAATTCTGTCAAATGTCAGAATATCTTTGTTTTTAATTTTTTTTTTAAAGGTTTTTTTTTTGTGCTAAAACGCCAAACAGATGCTTACAGAGGCCTTTCAGGGGTCATTTAAAATATTAAAAAATATTCTGTTTAATGTTCTCTTTTGGACTTTCAGAAATCCTAAATGTGCTTTTTGAAGCTGATTTTAACAAAACAGAACAAATGCCAAGAAAAGGAAGCAATCAGGGTTGAAATCTGATTTTTTTTTTCTTCTCTAAAACAGGAGAAAAGTTGTCTTGTTTCACCCATTTTTACTTTTTTTGTTGTTGCAGGTTCGTGATAAAATATCTATTTAGACGACTGGTGATATTTTAGAGGGTTTAAAATTTAGGGAATTAAAATAAGAGAGGTATACGCGTGGATTTTTTTTCTCTAAAACTTCATTTGTGTTTTAAGTTTCTTACATTTCTTTACAGAGAACTTGAACTCTTTCTGTAAAGTCCACAACTTTGTGTTTTTCTTCACTGATAATCACTTTTTCTTACGCTCACATCTTTAACACTGCGATATTCCTCGCAGGTAAAAAAAAAAAAAAAAAAAAATCCACCCAAAAAACAAAACACGTTTAATCTCGTTACACGTCCAGTCGGACTGAAAAACCAGAGTAGCCTCCGTGCACCAAATAAGTAAACAATTGCATCAATAAACACGAAGACCTACGTGGGACGTAAATCAATCACAGCGTGCGATAAGGACCCCGTCAATCATTAACTCTGTTTTTGCTGAGAATTCATTTCGACTGCTCGTCCCGATCACGTCCCGTCAGCAGCTCTGCTCCGATTGGCTCTTTTATCTCTGCGATTCTCTTCAGTCAGCAGCCGATCGATCGACATCTAACCTCCACGGCTTCAATGAGGCGGCCGAAGAAGAAGAAAAAAAAAACATGCAGCGATTCGTCGTTATCCGGCCGGGAAAAAAAAAAAATCAAAGACGACCTTTTTAATTCGTGCAGCATCTAAAATTGCGAGAAAAAGTGGCGGTGGAGATATTTTACTTCCATAAAACTACAAATGCAACAGTGCGGAAGTACTGCATGCATTCAAAGTTACTTATAAGTACAAGCAGCAACGTGTACCTGCATATTGATCTTTAATAATGCATCATAGATAGTTTAGATAATCTGCAAAGTAAATCTTAACTGCAGCTATCAGATAAATGAAGTGGGTTATAAAGTACAATATTTGCTTCTGGAATGTAGTGAAGTAAAAGTAAAGTAACATAAAATTAAATTTATATCTATGTTCATATTTTTGAAGTGAAATTCATTATTATGCAGTATTTTTGCCTCATAATTTACCGTTGTTATTACTTGTCACGGTCAGGCTGTAACTAATTCTAACTACTTTATATATCGGTGGCGTCGTTCAATAACAACATAACTATATTAAAGTTTTTTTCAACTTTAAAAAAGTCCCATATTCGTATTTTTATTTGACTAAAAGCACTCAATATGCAGCAAGTTGGCTCGTCTTATTGTTGTTGTACGTGGTCACGCTGTAACTAATTTGAACTACTTTTATATACTAGCAGGTGGCAACAAGTAGAATAAAATTGGAAATACTCAAGAGGAGTTCAACTGTAATTAAACTGTCCACAGGTAAACGTGTTTTGCTCCTTTCCACCACAAATACTTGAGTTTATGCACTGAAGTTAGCTGTCAGGAAAAAAAAAATCACAATCACTGCTCACTGCTGCCACCGTGTGGTCAAACAGCACAGGTTCACGCTCAATCCACTGCTCAGTGAACCAGGTTCATAATACACAAGATGTTTCTTTCCACAAACTCCTGTCTTTGTCCCAACAACATTCATCAAATAATCTGAGATATAAAGACTTTAAAAACCTAAAATACGTTATTTAGATATTCACCGAAGCAGCTTTTGTGAAACATTTCAAAGCTTTTCTCCGTCAAAACAAACCCAACAGATTTGATTCTTCAGCAAAAAAAATTCAGGCGAGTAAGCGAACCAGAAACTCAAAACAAAATGAGTTCACTTTCATAAAATGTGTCTCTCGCAGTCGCAGCAGCTTTACTTCCAAACAACAGGCAAAAAAAAAAAAAAAAAAAAAAAGAAAGAAAGAAAGAAAAAGCAAAATCTCCATAATCCAACTAAACTCTCAGAGCTCTCTCTCTCGGCGTCCTATTTATTTTACCTGCGTTGGTGAAGTGCAGCGTCCCATCCTGGCCGTACATCCCCGCGAAGGCCGAGCTCTGACAGTGAGCCGGCCAGCTGAGCGACGGCCCATCAGCCCCGGCGGCTCTCTCAGGCCCGGCCAGGCTGAGGCAGGCTGGGAGGAGAAGCAGTGCCACTGTGACCGGACCGTGGACCGATTTGCTTTGGGGCCGCCGGTCCGACTGTAAAGGGGCCCCACCCCCCACACCCACCCCCCACCCCCCAGAGGCACACGGGGATAATCCCCATAATGCCTGTCACAATGAGATTTGATTGGAGACTTGAACGGCCGGGATTAATAGTGTCGAGTGAGCAGAGCGTAATGCCTACGAGCGGACGCTTAATTGGGTTTTCTGCCTCCGTTTCACGCCGGAGACATTTTACAAATCACGATTTTTTTTTTTTTTTTTTACGTCGGGACGGATTCGATTTCCAGGACGCACGTTGTACCTTTTTTTCTGTCTAGGAGGCTTTAATCCTGTTAATGCAGCTGCGCTTATTCGTATCGTTTTTAATATGCAGAATTCTTCCAGAGATCACGTCGGGTGTTACCGTTTAACGCCCGATGGAGCAACTGAGCGGGAAATTTCAAGGAAGTTCGAAGTTCGCGTAAAAGCAAAACCTTGACGTGTGAGAAAGGCTACATGTATGTATGTACAGTTGAAACCAGAAGTTTACATACACTGTGCAAAAAGACACATAACACTTTTTTTTCTCACTGTCTGAAGTTAAATCAGACTAAACCTCTCCTGTTTCAGGTCCGTTAGGATTACCAAAATTATTTAACTTTTGCTAAATGTCACAATAATGAGAAAGAGAATATTTTAGAGAATTTTTCATTACTTTCTTCAAGGTCAAAAGTTTACATCCAGTTCCTTAGTATTTAGTAGCATTGCCTTTGAACTGCATGACTTGGGTCAAACGTTCTGGGTATCCTTCCACAAGCTTCTTACTCTGCTGGAATTCTGGCCCATTCCTCCGGACAGAACTGGTGTAACTGAGTCAGGTTTGTTGGCCGCCTCGCTCGCACACGCCTTTTCAGATCTGCCCACAAATTTTCGATGGGATTCAGGTCAGGGCTTTGTGATGGCCACTCCAAGACATTGACTTTGTTGTCCTCAAGCCACTTTTTAACTATTTTGGCAGTATGCTTCGGGTCATTGTCCATTTGGAAGACCCATTTGCGCCCAAGTTTGAGCTTCCTGGCTGATGTCCTGAGATGTTGCCTTAATATTTCCAGGTAATGTTCTTTCTTCATGATGCCGTCTATTTTATGAAGAGCTCCAGTTCCTGCTGCAGCAAAACAGCCCCACAACATGATGCTGCCACCTCCATGCTTCACAGTTGGGATGGTGTTTTCAGGTCTACAAGCTTCCCCCTCTTTCCTCCAAATGTAACGGTGGTCATTATGGCCAAACAGCTCCACTTTAGTTTCATCAGACCACAGGACATGTCTCCAGAAGTTAAGGTCTTTGTCTTGGTGTCTTTTTGCAAACTGTAATCTGGCTTTTTTATGTTTCTTTAGGAGTAATGGCTTCCTTCTTGCTGAGTAGCCTTTCAGCCCCATGTCAGTGCAGGACTCGTTTTACTGTGGATAATGACACTTTCTTATCAGCTTCAGCCATCATCTTCACAAGGTCTTTAGCTTTTGTTCTGGGGTTGATTTGCACATGTCGGACCAAAACACGTTCATCTCTGGGACACAGAGCCCGTCTCCTTCCTGAGCGGTGTGATGGCTGGACATTCCCATGTTTATACTTGCGTATAATTGTTTGCACAGATGAACGTGGCACCTTCAAGCATCTGCAAATTGCACCCAAGGATGAACCAGACTTGTGGAGCTCCACGATTCTCTCCCTGATTTCTTGGCTGATTTCTTTTGACTTTCCTATGATTTCAAACAAGGAAACAAGTGTTTGAGGTGTGGCCTTAAAATACATCCCCAGGTGTGCCTTCAATTAACTCACATGTTGTCAGTTAACCTATCAGGAGCTTCAAAAGCCATGACATCATCATCTAGGCTTGCCCACGTTGTTTAAAGACATAGTACTTTTGGTGTATGTAAACTTTTGACCTCAAAGAAAGTAATATAAAATTCTCTAAGAAATTCTCTTTCTCATTATTGTGACATTTAGCAAAAGTTAAATAATTTTGGTAATCCTAACGGACCTGAAACAGGAGAGGTTTAGTCTGATTTAACTTCGGACAGTGAGAAAAAAAGTGTCATGTGTCTTTTTGCACAGTGTATGTAAACTTCTGGTTTCAACTGTATGTGTACACGTATGCGGTTTGTAAAGCAGCTAATTAAGTTGCGTGTTGAGAGAAAAAATATCAAGTTATCTGTGACTTGTGAATAATTTCACAAAGTTACGTATCGCTTGAGATTCGAAAAAGTCTGAAAAATCGGTTAAAAATCAACAAAAAAATGTGATAAAAGATTTAAAAAAATTCCTCTTAAGATACTTTTTTTTTTTTTTAGCCTAATTTGTACTTGTCTTTTATTTTTTTTCATACAGTTTCATTTTTATTCCACTACATTTGTCTGAAAGCTACAATTAGTCGTTGCATTGCGGATATTTTACACTCAACATGTCTGATCAATCAAAACAAACCTCAACTGAGGTGAATGAGGTTTCAGAAAAAAAAAAGCAGTTGAACACGTACGTTTCCATGACAACCACATCAGCCGAGGATGATCGTGTGGTATGATGGAAATCTCCCGAAGAGCTACGAATGAACTTGCGATTCATTATTTATGACTTTAATTTAAAAAAAAAAAAACTGCTCCAAGTTAACTATAAATTTAAAAAAAAAAAAGCTGCTGACATTTTTACTGTATCAGCGATTTATTCCGATAGAAGTGGCGAGCTCGTGGTCACAACGCAGGAAGTCGTGTGAAACCGTATGCTTCGCTTTCAAGTGGGGTTACGCATGGGGAAAAAAAAAACAGCGTTGCTAGGCAACACGGAAAGGCGTCTAGAAGCCACAGAGGCTAACAAGTTGACGTATAACGCGGGAAATCCAAAGTCAGCGAAGGCGAAGATGAGGGCCTCAAACGTCGGCTTTTTACCTAGGTGACGAAGACGAACGCTACGGGACTAAAATCACAACATGTTAGCTGAACATCCGACGAAAGATGAACTTCGACGGCGTCTGACGTTTCCGTGAAACGTCAGCAAACACGTCGCAGCTCGTCACATCATTTCAGCTTGATTATCTTCAAGTAAATGTTGCTGATAATAAATTCTTCTTCTACTGCGACTTGTAACTTTACCGCGTCGTGTCGGCCATTTTGTATTTCACTCCGCCCCCTTTAATGCGAGCATGTTTTTTTTTTTTTTTTTTCAATTTAAACTGAAAGGAAGTAGCAATCGATATTAAAGGGAGTTCTAAATCTTACATTTTACTATTATATCTGGACACTATTGTCCACACAGACGGTAAATATGCCACATAAATGAGATTATTGCGTGTTTACATGCGGTTTTGACGGCGTGTATCAAGGAGGCCTCTCCGCCCTCATTCAGCTCCGTAGGCAAACAGAAATATGCCGAAGGGGGTCTGACCGTCCAACGGCTGTTTGTGGTGTTTACATTCACCAGAAGCTTCGGAGGGGAGTTTGTCCAGGCCGCGACCGTTGGAGCAATTAATCCCGCGGTGCCTGACACCAACCGTGTGTTTTCTCAGAGCAATGAGTTACCTGATCTGAGAGGGAGCTTCATCAGCGTTGTCTCTGCAGCTGAAGCGCCGATTTAAATATTATTTTTTTTTGGAGTGGGGGGGGTAAAATTGGGGCCCCGAGCAAGGGATCATTTATCCTGACGCTCTTATGGTGTTTAAATTGGGCGGCGAGAAAGAGAACAACAACAACAAAAAGTATTTCTGTATTGCGTGACATAATAAAACGCCGAGTATGCAAATGCTTCCACATTTAAAGCAAACCTGAACCGGTGTTTTTTTTAGTTTTTTTTTTTTCTGTTGGTGCAGCTCGTTTGGACAAAGAAGTATTAAACCCGATCGAGGCCAAAAAGAAGCTTAGAGAGCGGCGCTGCCAAAGAATGCATTTGCAACATAAATGTTCTGGTTTTGGACGATTTTCAAGTGTATACTGTAAACAAATCCGTCCACAAAAAAACGTTGCTATTGTACTCGGACGCGGTGCGACTCAGTTACTCGAGCGGATTTAATGTCGGGGTTTTTTTCTACAAAAATAAATGAATAAATCTTGAGATTTCTGAGTGTTTTCTGCTGTTTTGTAAATGGAGGACTTCGTGTTCTTCGGTCTGCGGAAAACAATTCTATATTTTTATGTATATATATATATATATATATATATATATATATATACTTCAAAACTGTGCATTTGTTGCGGGACTATTTTCTGCGGTGGATTAATACTGTAGTGTTTTGAGCAGTAGATGTATACGTATATTTATGTTTGTTTAGAAGATGCGGCACAAAGTAATGAGACACATCAGCCTTTTGATATGCACGCAATACTTTCAGGATTTCCTCACAACGATAAAGAGAAGAAAGAAAATTACAGCTGTGACGGTCGTTATTATTATTATTAAGATCAAAATGATCCGATCTCTCTGTGATTATCTTTACGATTCAGAAATTAGCCTCGTTAGAAGATTGAGAATCCCCGTTGAGACCAATCGTCATCTTGAATGTAGTTTAATAACTTACAAAAATAGAAACACATCAAAGAGATAAAATTAAAAAAAAAAAAAAACAGGTCTGTGATACAGATTGTTAAATGTAGGTCATATTAACAACATATATTAACACAAAACGTCTTCATATTTCATTCGTACGTTTAAAGACCAAAAAGTTACATAACTGTCCTTTAAACAAGTTTTTTTCTTAAATTGAATGATGACGTAAAACCGAGTCTCCAACTGCAGCTACGTTTGTCCAACGGCAACGGCCGTGAAAACTGAGAGATGACGATGTTTAAGACGGGACGTGACGGCGTTGCGAGAAAACTGGACTTTCACTCAGGAAACTGGTTTTCAAAGTCTGTGAAATAGTAAAATAAATAAATAAAAATCGATGGGGATTCATTTAGAGGAACGTAAGTAAGTGAATTTAGGTGATAATGTGGTTATTTGATGTACTTAAGAGGATTTATGGGAGATATTCGGACCTAAACTGAGATGTTTTCCCCAATCTGAATATCCGAGACACCAGCCGTCTTCTGTCTCAACACCAGCGTGCGGCCGAGTAGTCGATATTTCCGAGGAAGGTTTCCAACCGAAAGGAAATGACCTGGAAGTAACGAGCGGCCGCCATATTGAGCGTTTTCAGCAACACTTCAGGGAAAAGGCGCTTCGGTCCTTCCTTCCTCGTCTCCTGTAAGTTAGGACACGCCGAACCGTCCTCCACGAAAAGCCGAGGAGGTTAACGCCGTCCCACAATTCCTCGCGGCATCATCCGGGTAGTTCGGGGATGATGATGCGTGCAGTAATTAAAGATTTGCAGGCAGAACAATTGTCACATAATCAGAATTCGTGGAGGTGAAAATGAGCAAGTGAGGAAACAAACACCTCAATTAAATAAATTTTTTTTTTTTTAAAACAGCTTTATATGTTGCACAGGAAGATTTTCATCCATTTCAGCACCGATATCGATGTAGAGATCTTTCACCCCCCCCCTCCCAATTTTTTTTAAAAAAAATCACTGACCACCTTTCATGTGAGTTCATCCTTGTTGCTCTATAACTTCACATCATTTACAAACATGAAATAACGTTTCTCCGGCGGATCGTAAAGATACGTTCATCACCTGTGAAAAAAACGGGTTTTGCATCGGGATGTTGCGATCCCTCTGCTTCATGCAAATTATCCAATGAATGACCACGAGCACACACACACACACACACACACACACACACACACACACACACACACACACACACACACACACACACACACACACACACACACACACACACACACGAACGAACGACTGTTACGTCCGTGCAGCATCACGCACTGCAAAAAAACACACACAAAGCATTCAACAAAGCAAACTCAGCAGAATAAATCCTAAATCCACTAACGCAGCTTCTTAGAAACAAACAACGAGAGGCCCGAAATCACTTCGAAACCGTCCGACACCTCTGAACCGTCATCGCCATCGGGGCTCCCAGTTTATCTCTGACACACCTCCAGCCAGACACATATGGCGCTGAGACTTCCACCCAGAAACACTGGTGATCCAGCAGAGTTCAAAGAAACCAACCAACAGCTGGCAAACTTCACCTTTTTTCTTCTTCTTTTTTTTTTTTGAACACAGAAACCAAACAGACTAAAAAAAAAAAAAAAAAAAAAAAGTGTGTTCTCACCGAATGGAAGTTCCACGCTGGAGTTTACGTTGACCATGTCGTCCTCTTCGCTCTCGACGCTTTAAAAAAAAAAAGAAGAAATGATTCAAAATCCACTTTTTCCTCCTTGCCCTCACCATGAGAGGTGTTTTAAAGACGTGGAGGCTTTTTTTTTGTTGTTGTTTTTTTTTCTTCCCCCCTTTCTGGAGCAGGGTGCTGCGGCGGCGTGAGAAGGGTGTTGTCGGTGGAAGGTGGAGGGTGAGGCCTCGGCTCGCTGCTGCTGCTGCTGCTGCTGCTGTTATCTTATTGATTTTCCTAATCTGGGCAAATGTGGGTGGAGATGGTTAAACAGTAACCAGGGCTCGTATGGACACCGATCTATACAGCAGCACGTAACTATGGCAACGTGATGATAGAAGCTCAACTAGACATAAAGTTATTATGTGCTTTTTTTTCTTCTTCTTCTTCTTCTCTTTCTTTTCTCGTCACTGACTTTTTCTTTCTTTTTTTTTTATCTTTTTAAATCCAGATTATGGGAGCGAAGTGAAAGCGTTGAATGAGAGAGAAAGGAAGGGAGGTGCATGAAAGAAGGAGGGAGAGGTGTGGAGAATGTGCTGAAGGTGTGTGTGTGTGTGATCACTGATGTCACCAGGTATGTTTTGAGTGGCGGGGGATGGAGGGGGGGTGGAGGGTGGTGGTGGTGGGGGGGGGGGTAACTGTTTAGCTGGTGCAGATTTGGGGCCCTGAATGGACGTCAAGACAGCCCACTGACATGTAATTCAAAATCATATTTCATGAAGGTAATTATTTTTAAACCATGCAGGAAAACACACTTTTAAAATTTACAAGTTTTTATACGCCCCGCCCCCCCCCCTAAAAAAAATGGACTAATCCCACTATATTCCTAAAAGCCAGTTAGCTTAGCATAAACGGTAATATCCAGGGATAAACAGCCAGCCGAGCTCATTTATAAAAAAAAAAAAAAAAAATTAAATTCACCTACCAACGTCTCACTAGTGCTTTTGGTGTTGCTTCTTAAGTCCATGTTTGACCCGGTTCTGAGGATTTAAACAAAGATGAAGGCAGAATCTGTTGTTCCTTGTTGATCTGACGGTTTGGGTTTTAATTGAGAAGAAGGTAAAATGAGCGACACCTGGTGGCGCTAATCGGCGTCACTTAAGGTGGACCGGCTTTTAAGGTGGACCAGATAATCCTCCGCTGCACATCTTAAAAGTGTACGAAAGTATATATTTTAATCGAGTTTTGTTTCAGCTCCATCTGTGTTTGCAGTCTTTGTGTTGATCCCAGACTGCAGCCATGTGATTTACATCTTATTAAGTTATTTTACTGGGCAGAATAATCTTCTGTAGATGACTAATAAATTGTGCTGATCCCTCACATACATACTGACTTTAGTTCCCATAAAATTGAATGCCACCGATAGTGAAATAATATTGAAATATATAATTTGTGGTGATTTCATTCAACATGTTTTTGCTGGTTGGTCGTCTCTTTATTTAGATCTGTACACTCGTTTATGGAGAATTTTTATTTTTATTTTTTTTATTTTTTTGCTGTGTGAAATTGGTTTCCACATCAAATATTTTACATGTTTTGCTCTCATTGGCTGCATTGTGTGTGTGTGTGTGTGTGTGTGTGTGTGTGTGTGTGTGTGTGTGTGTGTGTGTGTGTGTGTGTGTGTGTGTGTGTGTGTGTGTGTGTGTGATGTGTGTGTGCTCCATATTTTACACCATAAAAGCTGCATCGGTCTCCCGTTTTATGGCAGAGAAAGTCTCCGATGGCCGAACGGTGAGATGTAATGAGGTGAAGTGCAGTAAACACACCGCAGATTACTCTCAGAGACGTACAGCATCGCCACTTATTTACGACAACCATCAATCAAAGCACATTTTATTTGTACTTTGTTTGAGCAAAAACAAAAAATATTTGGCTTATCAGGTTGGAGAGATCATTAATAACACTGCAATCTGTACAATAAAAGTGCTGCATTTTTTTTAAAGGGTTACTTCAAACCAACAAATCCATCAACGACAAAAGTGCAAAAATACAAAAAACATTTCACCCCAATAAAAGAACGTTATTTCATCACTTCAAATATGGAAATCCAACTGTGAGACATTCACGAGTAGATATTTACAGTACAAATAGTGGTGACTGGACAGTTGCATCATTTCCTGTTTGTTAAATTTGACTTGTTGTGGCAGCTGATTTGTTTATTTGGTTTTTTTTTTCTACCTCCTGTTAAAGTCTTCTGGTGTTCGGTGAGCACTGGTTCCTCCAGCAGGTGGCGCCGTAGCTGGACGGACAGGCAGAACAAGGCTTCCCGCTCTTATAGGGAGCCTGGCCCACCCAGTTTCCTCTGAAACACACAAACAAGAAGAACAATGGTCAATATGTTTTTAATGATTTAAGCCCGCAGTATATATATATATATATATTTATTTATTTTTAATTTTTGACTGTCGTTAACCCGTCCAATGATATAAAGTACTTGGATATGACCATTGACGCGTCAGCGTCTAGTATCGACAAAATGTTGAATGAAATCACCACGGATGAAGTGTGAAAGTATTATTTCAGTATTGGTTGCGTTCAATTTCACGGGAACTGAAGTCGGTATGTTTGTGATGGATCAGCACAATTTTATGCCGCCAGGTTAATGATTGCACGACTATTCATCTACAGATTATTCGGCGTCGTTAAATAACTTCATAAAACAAAGAAGGGCGACGTCACCAACACTGCTGCTGTGTGTATTTTGAAGTCGTATAAGTGAAGACAGAAGAGGGAAGAAAAAAAAAAGCTGTAAATTATTGGAATACATTGACATTAATGGAAAAGAAAAAACGTATTCGGTTTCTTTCAAAGAGATCACGTTGATTGTCGTCTTGCCATCGAACTCTTTGCCCAGAAGGTGAATTTAGCCGGTTTTAATTCACATGTTTAAAGCGGGTTCTTACTTTATGGAGTAGTTGCAGACCAGCAGCGTCGCCTGATTCCAGCTGCTGCCGAACGCCTGCATGTCGGAGCACGTCCTGACGGCGCAGCCGACCCTGCTGCTGCTCGCCCAGACCATCTGACAAGAAAACAAATACACAATCTCACCTTCACGTGTACGAACGGAAACCATCACATTTAACAAAGGATTTGAAAAAACTCGCTCAAGATTTTCCTGTTCAACATTTGTAAGGTGTTTTTTTTTTTTTTTTATCTTCAGCTCCTTTTCTTTACTTAGAAAACTGCAGCAGCTTTTTTCCTCCCATTTATGTGCAACCATTAATTATTATTATTTTTTATTAATAATAGATAAATAGAAGTTGTAGCTTTTACTTTTTACCTCCAGATTCCAAATGATCAAAAATAAATATAATGCGAAAACTCCAAAACTATTCTGTCACTCAAAACTGGCATACTGAAGAAAATAAAGCCTCCATTCAGAAATATTTTGATTGGCATGTTGTAGTAAACCAAAAATTCTTCTTGTGTTTTGTTTGATGTTTTTACTGCATTAAAATCCTCCTGAATATCAGTAACTATTACTGGTGCTGCTATAGTGGATTTTGATGAGGAGAAAAAAAGAGGCCTCTATTCATCCCCATGATCACAATAAACCCAAACCAATCTTTTTGATGTATTATTCTCCGTTAAGTTTCAGAAAAGAAAAAGTTCTCTGCTCTCTCAGAATATTCAGGACATGTTTATTTCATTATAACCGCCCTCTTTCTCCCAAAAATATAAACCATCGCATAACGATGAGGACGTGTTGTGTTTTTCAATGATTGACGTCATATTTGAAGGAGAACAAAAACGCGGATGGAGTTCCTGTTTCACTGTGCAAAAGGTACTTCAGGTGTTCACGTTGTTATATATGATGCATCAGGGAGGCACATCGTTTTCATTCTGTGGTTACAACAACAAACATGCAGCCAAACTGATAAAAAAAAATTAAACTTTTTTTTGTTTTTGAGCCACAACAAGAAGAAGAAAGAAGAAAGAATCCCGCTGTGCTAATAAAACTGGAAGTATCTCCTTTTTCATGTTGAATTTAATTGATTAAAAATCATTATGTCATTATTTCTGAACATCTTCACCCCCCTCCCTCCCCTCCTCCCACACACACACACACACACACACACACACACACACACACACACACACACACACACACACACACACACACACACACACACACGTTTTTAAGTCATTCGTCTTTTATACAGCACACGTAGAACAAAAACAAAATTCGCTGGGAGCTCTGCGCTACCTCCCCGTAGTGATGGACAGGTTTTGGCCCAAATACTTCATGGCTCGCGTCGGACCGTGATCCCAGACGCGCCGCGAAGCCCACGAGTCGGCGGACCTGGCGAGTCCCTCGTCCCGCAGCTGTGAGAGTGACGGCAAAAAGAAAGAGGGGATGAGAGGGATGACGCTAAATAAGAAGTAAAAGCAAATAAATAGTTGCTGTTCGCCTCCTCCGACCAATCAGGTTTCAGTGGTGAAGACTTTGAAAGGAATTTGTCCAATAAATCTTGCTTCTGAATTGAAAACCAAGTTGTTGCCATGACAACAGACAATGCTTCAAATGTCCTTTTTTTTTTTTTGCTGCAAAGAAGATAAAAAACCTTCTAAAACATGGATTTCTTGACACACAATCTTCCGCCCGACAACACAGAAGATCTTTTACAATCAGCATCAGTTTCAAAGGGCGGACGCACAAAGATTAGTGCCCGATTCGTGAAAATATGGTCAACAGTTTCTGATTCTGTTCTTTTTTTTTTTTTGCCAAACGTTTCAGATGTAAGCGGGGAAGTTGACCTTTGACCTTTTGGCTCTAAAAAAGGTCATCCTTTAATCATTTTTAATCTATCAAACATTTATGTGAGATGTTTGTTGCAAGTTAGCAACAGAAATTCTCGAGTTACGGCCAAATTATGACCAAACTCTAATTGGAGCGTTCTTGAGTCCAAGTGAACGTTTGTGCCACATTTTGAGGTAATTCCCTGAAAGGCGTTCCTGAAATGTTGACGTCACAGTGACCTTTGACCTCTGCCTTTGGAAATGTAAAAAAAAAAGAAAAGAAAAAAAAGGCAGCTTTAGTGATGACGATAATCCAGTAAATCCTTTAGTTTGTAATCGCTGCTCTTGTTTTCAAGTGGATCTGGACTCTAGAGATTTCTGGGCTTCGGTAACGACAACCAAAATGTTTGTGTTCAGCCGAAGGAAGTTTGCCACCGTCCAGTGGGTCATTTCTTCTAAGCAGCTCACGGAGGAGTTCATGGGTTGGAAAGTAGGCTGGATCAGATCCCAACAAACCACAGAGAGTATTGTGGGAGACACTTTACCAACTGGAAGATGAACATTTCGATATGTCTATCCAACTTAAAACACGCACACAATATACTCTGCAGGTCACAGATCACTAATATATTTTACTTGAATGAAACTTTTCTGAAACTCCCTCATTTTCCAGCTCAATATATTTTCTTTTAACCCTCTGCTTCATGTTTTTTGTTTGTTTTGTTATTTGTCGTCTATTAATACACCAATCAAAACATTCATGAGCACACACAGTACACAGTTAAATAAGTAGGTCTGTTCCTGCTAAGTCTCCTGAAATAAATTTTAAAAGAAAAGTGTGACAACAATCTACCTAAAACATGCAATGTTCATTCACACAACTTGTCATAATTTATTCGTTTTTACCAAGTTTGTTTGCAATCAAATAAGCTGCATAAAAAGGGGTAAATAATCTTCTTACCGTTATCTGCGAATCCTTCAACAGAAGCAGCAGAAGAGCAGCAGAGATCTTGACTTCACTCCCAGACTTTGCAAACAAGCCCATCTGTCATGTGTGGCAGGGAGTTTTAATGGAGGCCAACGGGTCTCCGACTCACTCAACCCTCCCGCATGCGTCCTCTCCTCCACTTCCACGCCCGTCTCTTCCTTCCTTTCTTTCTTTCTTTCTTTCTTTCTTTCTTTCTTTCTTTCTTTCTTTCTTTCTTTCTTTCTTTCTTTCTTTCTTTCTTTCTTTCTTTCTTTCTTTCTTTCGCAACCTCAGAGAAAAGTCACAAACGCAGGAAAGTACGTAAACTCTCAGTCGTAAAATGTTTGACGTGCCTGTAACACTTTAACATTTACAAGACATAAACAGAAAATAAACTTATTCTCAAGGAGTTATAAAGCAAATATAAGAAGATTTTAAGTCTTGTAAGTGCATATTAATGCAAAAATATTTTTAGAAATGTATGTGATTTATGTGATATTTTAATGGAGGGACTGTCTTTGTGGGATTAATACTTGAAAAGATCTGTTATAGAATCATTATTAGACCCAATACGAATTGTTAAAAAATGATCTTACAGGAAAATGAGAGAAGAAGAGTACTTGAGACTTTTATTTTGAAGGTGGCGGCTGCTTCACCAGAGCTCATGTTTCGGCTGCTTCCTGACCGTCCCCGGGTACGTTTCGATGAAAACGTTTTAAACAAGCTGCGTCGGGGAGAGTCGGCGCTTCGTCTCCAGCTGTTGTTGGATCCAGGAAGAGCTCCACGTCCTCCGCCAGGTGGAGCGAGAGGCTGCCAAGGTACACGGCGAACCACCCGGCTCGGCGAGATTTACTCACGGGGGTCAATGAGGTCGCCGAGACACAGAGGAACAACCGGAACGGACCATCAACAGACAGGGTTCAAGATCTGATGAGAAAAGTTGAGTTTTGTGTCCGACATCTTTTTGGAAACACGCCGCAGTCCAGTTGCTCCTTAATTCTGTGTTTCCCAACCGAAACCAAACTTCTGCAACAGAACTGGGAACCGAGAGAAATCTGAACTCATGAAAAAGTTTGTAAGAAGTCGCAGTTGATAGATGAGAAACGAAACTGGACATGTCAAATTAAAAATGTGCAGCAGGGTTTTTTTTTTGTTTTGTTTTTATACCGTAATTCTTTTTATAATTGATACTTATTTAAAATCTATAGAACCACAGGAAGTTTCTGCAAAAACCCGACAACGTCCTGCAACCGAGAATCAGCTTGGAAGTGAACTGTTGCAAAAGTACGGACGTATTTATATATATATATCTATATATATCTATATTTGGAGTTTGGAGGTCAAAGGTCAACGCGATTGTGACCTTCATATCTGTCCCCCTTTCCATGAACGTCACATCTCAGAGAGCTCCTTCAGGGAACTTCTTCCAACTTTCACTTGAACTTCACAATGAACCGAGTAGAGTCTGGTTGTCAAGGGTCAAAGGTCAGGTGAATGCAATCAATAAAAGTCAGGAACAGCGGTGGGGGCTCATAGCGCCCCCTGTTGGCAACAGGAAATTACATTTTCCATTTATTTTATAATTGGTCATATTTCTGTGCTTTTTTAAAAACGTTAAATATTTAATAATGATTCTCATGAGTCACACGAGTTGCTGACAAGAAAGGATGAACTGTCGTATCTGCAGGTTTTTCCAGTATCTAAATTTAGCGACGGCCACATACATGTCAGTTCTGACACGTCGTTAATATTTCTGTGATCGCACATGAAAGACGGGCGGCGCCGATCCATCAAACACAACTGATAGGTGGTGGAAAAATGTGACTGAAGACGGTTAAGCTTTTAAAAGAGGAAAAAAAAAAAAAAAGGTAAGTTTGTTCAGTGATTTTTGGGGGGCGTCGCACTGACCCAGGAGGAAAAGTGGAAATGTGAACTTTCCATGCTTGAAGGACAGAAAAAACTGCATTCTGGGAAAAAAAAACAACAACTTTCAAAACAAGCAGTTGATCAAAGTTGACCAAAACGTGGTGAATTTATTTTTCCTCAAACGCACACACAGAAGAACTACGATCATTTACAACAAAGCAGTCTCCAGCATACTCCAGATATTCCTGCTGTCTTAATTCAGGAAACCTGGGAGAGGAAGAAGCTGAGTAAGCAGTCTTTAGCCAGGTGGCCCGAGTGGAACAAAATCCCAAAGGGGGATTCGTAACGGATCGCATCTCTGCTGGCTCGGCGGGAAATAACCAGATATGGGCGCGCTTAACATTTAGTTAAATCATGGAGGCTTTTGATTTTTTAACCCTGAACAAAATCACTGGAGAAAAATGATGAAAAAGTAAAAAAAAAAGAAAAAGAAAAGGGGATTCCTGCATTTTGTAAAATCTGTGAAAACAAATGAACTTCTTTTCCTTCGTTATTTCCCACGGAAATTATTCTTTAGGTACGTACTGTCAGTATTGAAGGAATCCTGCATATTACTACAAAGCACACATCTCTGCTGAGTCAGCATGCACAGGGACAGTGACACAGCATCTCTCCTCCTGGTGGGGGGGTTGTTTTAATTATTCACGGCACCATTTTTCCACTCAGGGCAGCAAAGACTCTTGCGGGACAGTTTTCAAATGTTCGCAGCAGGATCTAAACAAATTTTGAATCCTTCTTTTCTTTGTTTTGGTTGAGATATCTGAGCTGAAATCTGAAACCGTTTAATCGCGATGCAGTTTTCTTCCTGACAGTTTGAAGTCTGGCATCGACGCTCGAAGAACAATCGGCCAAAACACCAGGCGTGCCTGGAAAATTGCCTTTTTCGAAAAGGAGGCCGGTCTGCCAAGTCCAGAGTTCATCGAGGACGAACTTTTCTCCTGCATTCGGATGCTACAAGAGGAGATTCATTTTCCATCCATCCTTTGTCTCTACCAGCTTTATCCTGGAGCAGGTCCCAGGGCGAAGGCCGGGTAACACAGGGCCGACACATAAGAGACAGACAGAAACACCGTTCACACATAATGGCATATTTGTAGAATCACCGATTAACCTGATATGCATGTTCTTTGGAGATGGTGGGAGGAAGCCAGAGTACCCAACTCACAATACGATAGTGATGTTACAAGGTGTGCCGACGCTTCGAAGCGTGTGTCGAGTAACGGAGGGGGCGTTTCCTCGAAGCGTGTGTCGAAGCTTGCTTCATTTAGGGGAGGAGCCAAAAATGATGACGTCCGAAGCCTCGCTGCCGGCTGTACCACGTGACTGCTTCGGGAAGTGGTTCAGGTGTTGCCGGGAGGTTTGACGGCAATATAAACCCCTCAGGCTCCGTTCAAAATGTGGGTTGTTGGTGGAGAGTTGAGGTCAGTTGAGAGTTTGGATAGTTTGGAGATTTAGGAGAGTGAGGAGAGAAGGAGGTGATAAGATGGAGCCAGCTGGGAAGAAGAGGATTTCCCCTGTATGGGAACACTTTGATTTGATAACTCCTAATAAGCTATATCTAACTCTATTTCAGACACATTAGGTTTGCTTATCAAGAACTGTATTTTTCACAGTTTCTTATTTTATTCAAAGGTGAGGTGTTTATTGTGCTCCAAGGAGTTGGAGTACAATAACAACAGCTCATCCATGCTGAGGCGTTACCGTGCCTTGCATGAGAATAAGGAGGAAACTGGAGCTTCACCCAGCCAAGGTAAGTCATTACAATATTACAAATGCACCATCACAATTTTTCCCTGTTCACTTTTGTTTATTGTGCAAATAAAGACAGGTAACAGACACTGTATTTATTCTCTTTTAACCAGCCACCAGAAAACCAGAGCTGGATGAAGCCCTCATCTCCATGATAGTGATGGACACTCAGCCCTTCAGTATTGTGGATGATGTTGGATTCAGGGCATTTGTGTCCAAACTGGATCCTAATTATGTCCTCCCTACAAGGCAGGTATGTATGGGTGCATGCATGAAACAAATGAGTACTTTATTGTGTCTCACAGTTCAGCACTATATATTTTTTCCTTTGGGCTCTGAAGGCCATTGTGGAGGCCAAGTATGAGTCAGCTAAGGAGAAGGAGAAGGCTAAAGTGGAAAAGGTGGCTGCTGTTAGCCTTACTTCGGACATGTGGACATCCACAAAACCAAAAACTGTTGAGAAACTGTTATTTCTGAATAAAAATGAATAAAATGTCCCCTGTCCTGTACATCATTGTCCAAGTTACACAAGCATATTCAGTCCCCTCTTCCTAGTTACACAAGCACTTCCACTGTCCTCTGCCTGCTTAAGCCCATGACATGTTCCTAAAGTGACAGAAAAACATGATTACACAACCTGCCATATCATATGATACTACCATTTTGGGAAAATGTACACACACAGAATACATTCAAAAGATATTTTATTATGCACATATGTGATAATTTATGTACAGAAATTATTTGGTCATACATTTTAGTAATTCATAGTCATTCCCAGCAGCCATAACAGACACTAACATTCAATGCATCACATGTGGTTCAGATACAGCTGCCTGTCATTATACACTTGGCCAGTAGGTGGTTTCGTGTTCACATGAAGCTTCGAGTAATGAACCCTTTCTGGAACCAATTGGCTGAAGTGGTTCGATGCCTCATGAGGCTTCATCTCACCATCACTACAATACGATCACTGGAAATGAAGCCAAGTTGGACGCAGGTGGAAACAATCAGGGCGGAGGAAGTGAAGCGAACTAACAGGAAAACACGACCTCAACTTTATCGGCAATTTTACACACACAGTTAATCAAATTTAAATGTGTCTTATTTTGTCTAATTTTGTTTTGTTTTTGTTTGAATCCTCTCGTAACAACGCAAGAAAAATCCCACAACATCCGTATCAGAGGTATTTGTCAATTCAGTTACATGTTTGTAACAGCAGATGGCGCTGTGTGGAGCTGAATTGCCCGTTTAAGAAAAAAAAAAGGAGAAGAAGAAGAAGAAGAAGAAGAAGAAGAAGAAGAAGAAGAAGACCTTGTCCCAAAGCCCTTATTGGTTAAATCGCAGTGACGTCGGCGGAAGTCTCCCTCCACCTCCGCCGGCCAAATTGTTTGGTGGAGCGGCGTCAACATGGCGGCGGTGGATGTCATTGTGGACAACCTGGTGTCTCTGTGGCGGATCCCGGCCGTCCGCCTCAACTTCCCGTGGATATTCCTGCTCGTGTCGGTGTCGGGTTCGGTTCTGAAGGAGCTGCAGCTCGTGCCGCACACGTACTTCAGCAGCAGCAGAAACGCCCTGAACCTGTAAGTGGAGCGAGATTAGTGTTTTATTTTGATCGAAACGTAATAAATTCATTCATTAAAAACTTGCACTTTTTTTTTTTGTCGCACCCTGAAAAAAAAAGGTTTAAAAATAAAATAAAATAAATAAATATCGGTAGAAATTATTCATAATTTAGTTTATTTATTTTTTTGCTCTGTTGTGATTGGATCAACAGAAACGCTGTCAGGAATGTAGGTCAAAGGTTAACAGTGACGTCAGCCTGCTGCCCCACTTTTTTTTTTTTTTTTTTTTTTTTTTAATTTCTTTCTTCTTCTAAATGAATTCAAATCGAAACAGATCAAAACAAGGAAAAAAAAAAAAACACAATATTTTTGCAAAGGAGTCATTTAACCTTTGAATTATTTCCACGCGTGTGTGAAATGTTCAATATCTTCACGATTTGACGACGTAGTCACGTTCAGTGGGAGCTGTATTATAAACGTGGTGTTTAAGTCCATATGAAATCAATAAATTATACAGAAATATGTCCACGAAATAAATACAAATAGCTGTAGAATAAATCCTGAAGTAAACAACCGAGGAAATGAATACATGAATCTTCTCCACTTTGTTTTTTGCTCGCATTTTTTTTTATTTCTTATATCTTCTTTTATGCATTCGAAAGGTTTATTTCTCTCAATATCTTGTTAAAAAAATGTTCATGAGCATGATGCCGATTTAAAACTGATTGTTGAACACGTTGACACTCTAAAATGTGTAGTTTCACATTGTATTTCACTATTTATAAATTCACAAGTTTTGAAAATGAAGATAAGATGAGAACCCAAATATTTCCAGTTATTTCTATATTTTTCTTCATTAGTTGAAAAATCTATTAGTAAGTTGTTTTTTTTTTAATTTTCTCAGCTTGCAGTTTTTTGCCAATTATGGCAATTTTTAATCGCAAAGAAATTCACATAAAACGTTAACAACGATAATAAACTTTACATGTTTGGCACCTTTCATACAAGAAAATGCAGCTCGAAGTGTTTTACAGGGAGAAAAAAACCCGACGTGCAGTGTTTCACGTAAAAAGAGATATAAAGGGACATTTAAGAATATAGAAAGGAAATGAGATGAATGAGAAACGGATCAAATTAAACACAAATAGCGAAATATAAAATAAGCAACATGCAGCTCGTTAAAGGCTGATGTATTTTTCTTTCTTTTCAACCGTGACCACGCTCGTCTGTCCGGTTAATGAATCCTCCGGTGTCTTAATGCGACTTTTCCGTCCCCACAGCTACTTCGTCAAAGTGTCCTGGGGCTGGACGCTGCTGCTGCTGACCCCCTTCGTCCTCCTGTCCAACGCCTCCTTCAGCCGCAGCGTCTCCTTCCTCGGCCGCCGGCTGCTGTCGCTGGCGGTGGCCACGGCCGTCTGGTACTTCTTCACCGAGACCTTCTTCTACGTGGAGGACGCCACCGGCTCGTGTTTCGAGAGCGACCCCCCCGGCGCCGTCAACGCCGACTTCACGTCCAAAGCCAGCTGCCGGCGGGCGGGCCTCCGCTGGCACGGCTACGACATCTCGGGCCACTCCTTCATCCTGGCCTACTCGGCCCTCGTCATCGTGGAGGAGACGGCGCCGATGGCCTCCCTGAAGACGGCCGGCATGTCGGCGCTGCCCAGGACGGTGCTCAACCTGCTGTACGTGGCCCTCAACCTGATCGTCATCATCTGGGTGTGGATGTTCGCCTGCACCTCCGTCTATTTCCACGACCCGTCGCACAAGCTGCTCGGCACCGTGTGCGGCCTCTCCGGCTGGTACCTGACGTACCGGGTTTGGTACCTGAAGCCGCTGTCGCCGGGACTGCCGCCTCAGCGCCACCCGAAAGAGCAGAAGTAGCACGCCTGAAGCTGAGCTGCCCCCCCCCTCCTCCTCCCCTCCCTCCGTGCCAGACTGTTGCTAAGGTTACCGGCCATCTATGGAGGTATTTTTGTGTCTTTGTTATTATTCAAATTTTTGGACGCAAATTTCTCACACTGAGAAACAGAAATCTAGTTTCCAAGCAAAAATATATAAAGTGAGAATATAATTTGTGTTAGTTTTTGGTCACAGAATTAAAACCTTGACTTTCAAATCAAGAAACCTACGAGTTGAGTTGGGTGTAGCGGGCGACGGAGGGTTTCTATTGGTGGATCGGCGGCCTCCGACAGCAGAGGGCTGTTTAGTTGCATCACTCTTTCCTGTAAATGCTTTAAAAGTGACGACTCGGCTTTCACTTTGGTTGTACTTCGCGTTGTCAATGGCGACGGCGTGAAAGCAAAAGTTTTGATTTGAAAGCAAAGGTTTTAATTCTGTAACCAAAACTGTCAGAGCAAATTTATTTGCAATGCAAAAAATTATCTTCTCAATTTATATTATTTTACTTATAAACTTGATTTTTAGATTGCAGTGTGAGAAATTTACTGTTGCTTTTGCTTTGCATAATAAAGACACAAATCCCCCCCCCCAAAAAAAACAAACAAAAAAACACAAAACAAACAAAAAAAACAACCCACCACACTACAGTTTGACCCCCCCCCCCCCCTCTCCCCACCCCCGGGTCCAAAAAGCTGACCGTGCTGCTTTAAAGCTATTTTTAAGTTTCTCACAGAAAGGTCGCTTTAGTACAAGATGACTCGACTCGCAGTGTTTCAGCAGCTGTCGATCCCAAAAAAGACTCTTTTGTAATCTGAGATTAAAAAAAAACAAAAAGCTGCTCGGCCGTTCGGCCTCTCACCTTCAGCCTCCGTTGTCCTACGGTGTCCCTCGAGGGTCACGGGGGACAATTTTCACATTGCGAGGGCACGTAAAAAAAAAAAAAAATCCTCCCCACGTGACCCTCGAGGGCCTCCGTAGTGTTCGTCTGCCTTACGAATGCTTTTTTTTAAAAAAAATTTACTCACAGCGAGTAATCAGTAGTTGTTTTTTTGTTTTGTTTTAGAAAACGAGCGGGAACACTTGAGAATGTTTACAACCCTCTGCGGTAAAAGCACCCGACGACGCGTGTTTTCTTTGTTTTTTCCCGCAGACCAACGTACTGTAGATGTTAATTTATTTTAGGAAAACGACCTTCGGAACAAAGTTGCATCGGAACCACATTTTGATCCGACATGTAGGATTTTAATCAACATGTGTGTTATAAGTTGTGTGTAAAGTTTTGCTCAGAGGACGTAGATCTTGATTAAAAAAAAAATAGCAGATATTAAGAGAATATTTACTCTAGTTGCAGGTCAGCTTTAAATAGTTTTCTTAGAGTTGCACCTGACATTTATTTAATCAATTTATCCGCCAATTTATTGTTTGCTTTTCCGGATTGTGTGATCCAATTAAAACGCCAAAAGAGTTTTTAAAACTGAAGGTGATGTCTTCAGAAGTCTTGTTTTTTTTGGTCCAACTAACAATCCTCAAAAGATTTTTTTTTTTTTTTTTTTTTACAAAAGAAAAGCAACAAATTGTCACGAGTGAAAAGCTGAAAACAAAACAAATTTTTTTTTTTTTTTTTTTACTTTTGTGCTTCAGAAATGAACAGCTGTCAAAATAGATTTATATTGTCCTGTTGATCGACTTCATTTGTTTCAGCTAAAATTTTATTCGCGAAAATACAAAACACTGAATTTATCCTGAAAGTATCGTCAGGTGCTGCAAAAGCCCTTAAAAGGTTAATTCCTCGGTGCCGTTGCTATTGTGGTTCAAAAACTATAAAAAAAAAAAAACACCTAAAAAACCCGCATAATTGCTAAACACTGCAGTTTTTTTATTTGTTTTATTTCCACAAACACCGTCATGCTGCTGTAAACACTCACCTGAGACCTGGTATTAACATGCGTTAATGTTTGACACATATCAGGCCCACACCTGTGGAAGAGCCCCCCCTACCCCGCCCGCACAGTTCATTTATCCAGCGCAGCGCAGAGCCCAACCCTCTCAAACCGGAAACTGGTGTGAACGTTGATAAGACTAAGACGTTGATAGTTTTGGTCGGGTTTTGTGGACAATTGGGAAATATTGAAGCAATGCCAGCCGTATCAGGGAGAAGGGACCTTTTTAACACTTGCTGCAGGTACACAACAGTATTTTTAGTTTCCTGTTGATTTGTGCATTTTAACGACGTGTCAAACAACCAAAGCTAACTGCTCCTTGCGGCGGGTATCAACGGTGGGCTTCATCGAAATAAAAACACTTTCTGAAGATTCCAGTTTCATTATTTATTCGTCATTGATGGCAACTGAATAAATTAAGGCTTATGAACAAACATCATAAAAAGCACCATAAATAAATGCATATTATATTCATATATATATATAGAAATATAAAAAATAAAAATAAAAAAAAAAAAATACTATAGTGAAATATAATGGCCACAAATCACAACGAGGATTTTTCTCGACTTGAACTCTGTGTGATCTGAGAAGTTCAGATCCAAACGCCTCGGGTAGCAGTCGGAGGAAGAAGTGGAGTCGTAACAGCTGCAGCAATCCAAATTATACCAAGCGATCACAATGATTGGCTGGTTATGACGTGTTCTTGACATTTGCCCCACCCCTCTCCTCCCCCCTCCTCCCCTCCCACCCACAGTGTCTTCTGCTATTGGTCGATCGACGAAATAAATTTGAGCATCGAAAACGTAAATAACAAGAATGTCAACACACAGTTAAGCTAATTTTCAATGATTCATTTTGCAACTGGAAATACATGTACACATCCTTTTGCTTATTTCCAAACTTGGAAAAAAAAAAAAAAAAAAAAAAAATTTACATTTCGAATCTCCTTTTTGTGCCATTTACATCACCGCTGCTCGAGCTAGAAAGAGTTTGAAACCAAATATAACCTTCCCTGCGTTTTCTTTTCATGTACATCTCAAACGTCTCGGTTACGCCGTAAACCTCGCTTCTCCCGAGTTTAAGACGGTAAAACTCCGCAACTCCGTATCCACGGCAACACGTTGCACGGAGTTGGGGAGGCGAGCCTCGAGACGACAAGAGAACAGTTCAATCCTGCACTCGTATCGAACATAAAACACTTTTCAGATTCGGTTTGATCGGACGCACGACGCGGCGATTAAAGGAGGAGCATTGTTCATCGTCTTTGGTTCAACGTTTGCAGCAAAACCACCGGCCGCGCAGAGACCAGTTTTCTCCCGCGTTTCCCCCCTTCGAGGCTTTGAGCTGTCCACGTTACGCGCCCATCCCGCCATCCCCCCTTTTTTTTTTTAAATGACAGAAAGAAAAGGCGACGCTCGTGAGTCCTCGCCCGCCCGAATAACCCGCCGTGGTAACCGGGAAAAAAAAAAAAAGCTCGCGGAGAAAGCAACGAGGCGCTATCCCCTCGTGAGCCTTTCGACGAGTCGGCGTTTTTCTCCTCCTTTTCGCCTCGTTCCCCCCGTATTTCCAACCTTTCGAGCTCATTTAAGACTATTCGGCACGGTTCAAATAAAACGAGACCAACGTGTCGTTAAAAATATCTATCTGTAAAAACAATCTTGCATCTGTCAGGAGGAGTCGGCGACAAACAAACAAACAAACAAAGAAAACAAACAGCAGTAAACTCCAGTGTTTTTTTTTTTTCTTCTGGGGGACGATTTCTCTCCGACGCACGACTGCACACCTAGAAAATCGGTGGTTTAATTTTGAATCATAAATTCTGCCTCTGGGCATCACAAAACCCCTCTGGTGTCCAACCCCCCCCCCCACCCCCCACCCAACCCCACCCAACAGCCCAAAACCATCACAAAAACGCTGACACAATAAGAAAGTATACCCATGCAGTGAAAACACACACACATCCTAAAACCTAACGCGACGCCACCGCGCCAAACGATGCAGAATTTATAATTGAACTTTCAAGCCTCTTGTTGCGTAACTTTTCACAAACACCCACATTTGTTCGTAGCGTTCGACCTCCTGTGACAGTGGACCGCCGTGTGCCGCGTGACCTGTGGTGCTCTAAATAAACCGACTTGTGTGTTCATCGTGTGTGTGTGTGTGTGTGTGTGTGTGTGTGTGTGTGTGTGTGTGTGTGTTGGGTGTACAGTTTAGTCAAAGGGAAGTCGTTTGACATTTTGGGGGGGAAAGAGCGGGATTTTCATTTCTGAGAGACATTGTTATGAAGCTGCAGCCGCTTAGCTTAAAGATCGGAAACAAGGTCACCAACCAGGCCAAGTTTTTGGGTTTAAGTTGCCATTCTGGGCACCGGATTCAAAATCATTGCGGAGAGCATTAAAGTGAGTAAGTATACCTTTCCTAATTGGTATGAACCTCTTTTATAAGTTTTACTTTTTGGGTGTTTTACCCATTATCTGCTCTAGCTTTTCAAAATGATGTTTCAGGCGTCGCCCAACAGGTAAATCCGCTCGTGCAGCCGTTTCCACAACACTCAAGTCAAAGTGATGAACTTCAACTTTTTCTTTCCTAGATATGTACAATATACCCAGCCGTTTAAAAAAACAAACAAACAAACAAAAAAAAAACAGCAAGCGGCACTCTGAACCCGAACTGTATTGTGACTTTAAAAATCTCTTTTTTTGATCACATTTAAAAAAACAACATTTTCACTAGCGAGTGACTGTTGAGTGATTGTCGTATGAACTGTGGCACAATAAAAAAAGAAAAAAAAGAAAAAAGTTTTAAACCATTTTCCATATTGCTTTAGTTTTTCTATCCAAAACAAAGAAGCTTGCCTGACTGTGATACTTCAAACTATCACGCAAAACGCGTTAATGAATTGTTTGTGTTTCACAAAAAAGAAACGAGCGGACAAAGCAACGTAATTACCGGCCGCCTGGATTTGAGGATGCGGTCGCAACTTTTAGAAATTGGTTAAAAGTAGTTTTTTTTTTTTAAATTGTGCAACAAATGGAATATTTAATACCATTAAATGGTTAAAACGAGTCGTACTGTTTTAAATCTTCAGTTTTAGCACTGAGCTTAACTGGCTGCTAGACATGATACCTCCACAGGAGTGTTGAGTATTGTTTAACAAAACGTCTGTTTTTTTTGTTTTTTTTTTCAAAGGCCACCGGATAAACATCTTGGGGTTTTTGTTGTTGTTGTTGTTTGTTTGGATAATCAAACGCTTCAGTAACAATGGCAAAGTTTAAGGCGCAAAACGGGGGCCAGGAAATAGCCAGCCAAATTTGACGACCAGTATTAAGCCACGATTAGACACGTTAACTCGTAAGCTTCAGAGGTAGTTTAGTTAGTTTTGGATAGTGCCCGACCAGCTGCAGCCCTTCGTTTCCTATTCTTCACGCTAAGCTAAGCTGCAGCTCAATTAATTGGCGTCCACACACGTCGAGCTTCTCTCCGCCTACGAAACCGGCAAGAAAATCTATTGAGAAAATTTCCCCAAAATGTCAAACACGCCTGTAAAGTTTGCCTCCGTCCTTTCAACATTTCATCTGGCAGTTTCTGGCAGCGCAGCACTTATCAGAAAAAAGTATTTGCGACAAAACATATTCCTGCGGTTTTTACAGGTGAAACCTCGGCAGATGAACAGCAGGTATGAATGATGACTATAATCGTGGCATGCGAAGGTCAGTTAACCCGTCGGTGTCGTCGTGTTTTTATCTGGGTTTTTATTTTTGAACGATTTTCCATGTGAGTGGACCTAATGCATGCCTCCAAACTAAACGTAAAATGAGGACCCGCATGCGACGAGAGCTGCAAGTTTTCCAGAAATTAAAACTTTATGAAGGCCCTTGATCACCAGAAAATGTGCTGTCAAGGATTTCTTATAATGGAATGTTTTAATATTTCTTTGTTCACCCAGGTAAGTAATAGTGTTCTCTATATAGATTCATTTATGTTTTCCTGCAGTCATAAAACATTACAGAAAAAGTTGAAACATCACACAAATTACACGGACATTTAACACAACGAGAGGGGCATTCACTACATGTATTTCTTTTTTAAAAACCAGTAGGCGAAGTAGCCCATCCCGCCCAGCGAGCCCATGAGAAAAGAGGCGCCGAAGAACGACGGCGGCTTCTTTTTTACCATCCGGAAGGCGTTGGGTAGGACCGCCGACAGGAGCGTCGTGTGGATGTCGCCCAACACCCGGCGAAAAGCGTAGCGTTTTTGCACGCGCACAAAAAAGGACTGCAGGTTGGCTCGGCTGCCGTCCTCCCAGTATTTCTTAGAAAGTCCCAAGAACTTGAGCCTGTGCAACAAGGCTCCGAGGCAGATATCAGCTAGCGTAAATTCAGGTCCACAAAGCCACAACTCACACTTTTGACCTGCGAGGGGCGAAAGAAACATTTCGATAACAACAATCTGTAAAAAAAAAAAAAAAAAAAAACGTCCGGAGGGCGATTTCTTGTTATTTTGGCGATCTTTTTGGACGTACCTTCGTACTCGAGTTTTCTTTTCTCCAGTTCGGCCTCCACTTGATCTAGAACCATCGCTAACTCCCCCAGAATTTTCTTCAAGTAGTTCACGTTGTCGTGGTCCAAGATTTTTGCCTGGCAATCGTAAAGCAAAAACAAAAACTCTTTTTAAGAAAAGAGAAACATCGCGTTGAAAGAAGCGAATGCTGATTTATTGCTGTCTAAAAACAATTAGCAGTAAACAATAAACACTATTTGCATAAATTAAGCTTTTGACAGTCAAACCTTTTTCAAATTATAAGATATCTTATCTTATGTAAAAATCTTATTTATTTATCAATTAAGGGCTTTAATTTTTGATTTCACTTGAAATTTATCTGCTGACTTAATGGTATTTTTTTTAAATATATATTTAGAGTTGTTTTTTTTTAATAGATTTACTGCGTTTATTAAGGGTTTTAAATGGGTAAAATAAAAACTTAAAATGTACAAAATACCAAGCTTTTCCTTAATTTTCATATCAACTCAAAAACGGAGGCCTTGTTAATGTACTAATGAAGAGCTCGAAGACCCTGAAACACATGCAAATAATCCAATAACTACCCTATTATATAACTCCTTTAAAGTCACATTAAAATATGTTCATTTTACCTTCATTATAAATCTGTAAATTCATGGTATTTTAAAGTAAAAAGCAAATTAAGGGATTCTGCATCAAAGAAAAAAAAAAAAAAAAGGTTAAAAGATCACAATAGTGCAATCATAAACTCACCATTAGCTTCTTCTGCTTGGACAGGTACGGTTCTGTCAGCTGAGGCTCCTCATGGTCCAACTTCATCAGCTCCGTCGCAGCATTGGCCAAATGTCCTGAGGTCACACACACACACACACACACACACACAGAGCGCATCCCATTAAACAGTGTCTTCTGTTGTTCAGGGAGGGTAATACTAATTCTGCTGACACCATGTTTTCTGACCACTGTGGTTTACACGAAGCACACGCTCTAAACTCACGTTGTCAGCTGCACCACAGACCGTTTAATTACACCACCGAGCCCATACAACACGTGTGAAGGGGTTCTGTCTTTTTAAACAACAAACCCATAAACCTCTGACATCACACGTGAAAGGATTTAGCCTTTTTAAAAACTAAAAATAGAACTCGTGCAACCTGCTTTAAAATGTCTCCAGAAGGAACCGATGGGTTTGGAGCCGAGAGCCACGTGCAGGGCAAAGATGTCAGGTAAGCATTTAAAGAGAGGAAATACACCTTTCTGTTTTCGATATTTCGTGATTTGTTGATGTGTCGGCTACTGGACTTCTCCAAGACGTTTCACCTCTCATCCGAAGAGGCTCCTTCAGCTCTCACCGACGTGGAGGGGAGTTCCAGCTTTTAACTTCTTGCGGGGTCCTTAAAACAACCTTGAGGGCCGTTAGGAGTCGTTGGGGTCACATGTGGGACCGACCCGGACTCCCTGTGGCTCGTTAAGGTCACAAAACCGTGAGGAAGGAGCCTTTTCGGATGAGAAGTGAAACATCTTCAAGAAACTATCAGAAGACTAGTTGCTTTTGGGCAAAACTTTTAATTGATGAACTGGATGGCCGAGAACCTTCACAGACCAGTTGACCAGTTGATCCACAGGTCATGAAAACTTACGAGCATGGCCAGGATCTGACATGTTTTATATTATGATATATGCTGTGGTTGAAAATGTGTTGTCAGTCCAGCTGCATTACAAATATGTAAAAAAAAAAAAAAAAAAGTAGGTACTATTAGTTGAAATGAAAATAAAACCACAAGATGAACACAGAAATAATCAAACACTTTACAATGAATCGTGTAAACTGTACTAACACTGATTCTTCCTATTAAATACTCCCATCGGGTGGATTTTATAGGTACAACACAAGACTGTCGAGAGTTTCACTGGGTAATTAATTCAGCTGCAGAACCGGTTGCTTTGATTTACGGGGGCCGAGGCCGTTACCCGACGCAGAGCGAGCGCCGCAGTTCAGACCTGAGAGGCCTGATATCTGAACGAACTTGGCGTCACTACAAACTGCTGCGTTCGGGTCTTTTTTTTTTTTTTTTTTTGGTATTGAGTGGCGTCAAATTACCCGGCGCGATTTGTTTGCCGACGATGTGGAAAACGCTGCGCAGGGAGATGAATAGCTTTGCATTCATAATGTCTTGTTGCTTTTGTTCTGAGGAGACGAGTTGGTCCCAAAGTTGAAGCTCATTCACCTCGAGTGTTTGCAAATGGTCAAAATATTGAGTAAAAAAAACGCAACTCTTTTTTTTTTTATTATTCATATCATGTTTTTGTTTTTTTATGTTTTGGAAAGTACAAAGACAAAAACAGCATCTACTTTTATTATTTAATTTGATCACTCTACTCTTTAATTTAGGAGTTTGGTTTGGTGAAGCACCACCATGGATTTAAAGGCATAGTTGAGGCCGACTTTGACTCCATTTTGGTGACGTTTTACTTCTATGACTATATAACCTCATTTTAGGTTTGTTTTGGGGACGATAGTTCAACGATGAAGATTTTTTTTTAACACCACAACGAACGTGGTTCCGTTTACACCAAAGTTTGCGTTTCCGTCCCAAGAAACGGGCGAACGTAGCACAGGAATTTCTGGAGAATTTGGAAGTTAAATGGGGGAAGCAGGATTTTAAGTGCCCGACTACCCGTGGTGTTACGGTACTGTTGCTCGGAGCGACAAAAAAAAAAAAAGGACCAAAAGAGACCCGATTTCACCAAATGGATCACAATTAATAGACCTATACCAAGTAGAAACTACATTATACTGCATATTACACAAAATTCAATTCCAATTATATATTCCCCAACGAGAAGACGGAGTGATGTTTACTAGTGATGCGCACGTCCCAAATGTTCAGTCGACCAATCAGATCGCTGCGGCGGAACTACTTGTATAATTTTTCACACGAGGACACGTGTTATATTGTTATACATGTGCTGTAAATTTAACGTCATTCGTTTTCAAATCCATTTTTCCTTTTCGACTTCCCGCACGACGTTGGATTTTAATTTCTCGCTTTTTCCGCGAGGACGTTCGTTAATTCGAGTTCTCGTCAGCGCTACTTTCGATTTGATGTAACACACAGCAGCGTGTTGTCTGACGAGCCTCCGACGGTGCAGTGAGCTGGCTTCACTTACGACGTATTTCTGCGGTGGCGTACTTTGGGATCATAGAGTCGGTGGTGAGCTCCGGATGGAGGATGCAGCCGTGCGTGTAAGCGTCCATCGGCAGGCCGTCCAGCAGCTGGCGGTACTGCTGCACGCGCTCGTGGAGAGGCGAGTCGGCGTCGGGGATCAGCTGAGCCACCGCGTCTGCGTGAGTAACCACACGAAAAACACAGAACATTTTCTTTCAATTTAAAAAAAAAAAAAAAAAAAAAAAAAAAAAGCTGCACAGTTGGACGCTATTTTCACAACCTGACGTCGCTAAGCAACTGTCTTCGAGCTTAAACAAGCACCAGAAATAACAACAATCCCCGACTGACCTGCTCTGTTTACCTGCTGTCGCTCAGATTCTGAAGAATAATTGGACTTTTTGTAAATGACGTGTATTTACTTTTGTTCAGAGAGTTAGAGGGCAGATGAAGGCCGCTCTCATACAATATCTGTCCGGTAGATTTCACCTACAAGGCCTCGTCAAGGCAGACTGAAAGCAAACCGAAGGCTCAGTTTGTTGTACAACCGTGAGTTTGGTCTCTGGAACGAGTTTTAAGAGCAGCGATGCTTCAACGGAGCAGAATTAAAACACGGTCGACATGGGCGGGTCTGTTTGATTGACAGGCCCGTGGTGCAGTTAGATTTCTGCTGGCGGTCGGCGGGACGTAGCGTCGTCAGGTTTCCAATCAGATCGAGTCAGATCCACCAGCTCGCCCAAATATGGTCACTTCCTGCTCCAAACCGCTCCGAACTAGCAAAGATGGCGCCGGAGAAAATCCAAACTCGAGGCTTCGCAACGGCCGTTCAACAAACCGACGGGTGACATCACTGTTGGTTACTGCTTGCTTCGTAATAAAAGAAATATCAGGCGTGTTTTTGGATGGTGGTCCTACAACAAAGATCCTCTAATCTGGATCTCTAATACTGGTGAGCTTCACAGTTGGTAGAAGGCAGATTTTTGTCGCCTCTACGAAAGCCTGGCTCGCTTTTTTTGTCACCCCGCTCGGCAAAACCAGCTGCCGGCTCCATAACTAACAGACTTATATCGATCTTCTGCTGTCAAACCACGTTTTACTCTTCTGTGTTCGGACACATTATTTCCCAAAATGTTGAAACGAGTCCTTTAAAAAGTTTTACTACTGACGGCAGTTTTTGTTGTTGTTTTTTTTTTTTTACATCCTGCCGTCCTATTTTCTCGCGGCTGGCGGAAAGATGCTGTTTCGACACAATGACCCTGCTGCTGAGTTTTCCAGTGCTTTAAGCAAAGCAGAGGCGGCTATTTTTTTATTTTTTTTATCAGGGGCGGGGGGGCTGCTGCTGCTCCTGCTGCTGCTGGCCGAGCTCCAGAAAGCTGAGTAAGCAGTCGCAGGACCTGAGCGTGCCATTCAGGGGTCCTCTAGGTGGTCTGCTGCTGCTGCTGCTGCTGCAACGGCGGCCAATCAGCATGCGGTAATCGACGTGACAGAAGCAACCGAGGGTTTCAGGCATATCTTACTTCATCTTAAAAGTTTCTTTTTTTATCTATTTGCTTTTATTCATTCATTGCCTCCACACTGTCACAGCGTTTTATCACCCGTTTAGCTCCTTTTACATACTTTTAATTCCCCTTTTATTCTAACTTCTTATTCACGCCTAACTTTTATCTTTCTAATGTATCGTCCACATTTTTATACTCCTTTTTAGTTTCTACTTCTTATCGCACTCTATTTTAACGCTCTTATTGTCATTTTTCACTTTTAATCTATTTGATCTCGATCGTCTCGCGTGCATCGGTCTCAGTGTTGTTGGTTTTTTTAATTGTCTTATTTCAATTTGTTCTCAAATTCTTTTCTGATTATCGGCCTGTCAATCATCTGTAAAGCACTTTGAACTGCACCAAAATGTACCAAAAGTGCTATATAAATAGTTTGATTGATTGATTTAGGGCCCTCTGATTTTTATTTGGAATTGACCAACAGCTTGTTTTGCGTCGTGTACGACTCTTTTTTTTTTTTGGAGACATCTGCACTTTTCCCGGCCAGCTGCAGTCCACGTCGGTCAAAATACAACAAACAAAAATAAAAGATCCCGAGTTTTGGCCCGCTCGGTTTGGGGCAGGAAATGACCATATATGGGTGAGCTGGTGGGGGGGGGGGGGGCGAGCGGTGGATCTCACTGATCTGATTGGACACCCGGCGATACTACATCCCGCCCACCGATAGCTGTAATCTGACTGCACCGCGGGCCTGTCAATCAAAAGGACACGCCCCCCCCAAAACAGGTCTTTTTGAATCTTCTTTTCTAATGAATGAGGGATTATTTTCAGATGGACCTCCAGAAAACTAATAAGAAGGAGCGACTTTAGCGAACAACACCGAGATAACTCCCGTAAAAAATGTATTCACTTTGATTTTCACGAGAGAAGTTGAATGGGAGTCTATGGAGCCGGAGGCTTTTTTGGAGCCGACCTCTAGTGGCACTCGCTGGTATCGCAGCTTCAGGCGCTTCTGCGTCGACCTCATTTTTCAGAGCCGGAAGCTGCGAACACTTTTACAGACAGTCAACGGTTATTAGCTGGCGTCTCTCGGGCCTTTCCTGATCCGATGCTCCCGGCGTGTTACGTAACGTCTCAGCTGACCGTCCTATAGGACACACCGCCCACGGATAGGACAACTCATAGGACAGGATTGAGCGCGTGCATCTTAACGTCGGCTTACTCAAGCATGAGTCTGAGTCAGTGCCTCACATCTTGACCGCGTCCATGTTTCCTCCTCCAGCTCCATCGTCTTTGACTTTGACCGTATTTATTTGCTGGACTCATTGTTTTAGTGACGATTTCCAGTTCAATCATTAAATTATCTCCCTCGTATTTGTCACTCCAGTTTTGTGTAATCTAATCAGGTGAAGTTCATCTCGGTGACATTGCTGCAAAGGCGTTGACGCGGCGACTCGCAGGGCTTCCAGTGGTCCGGCTTCACAGACTCGATATTTCTCGAGCGTAGCAGCAAAGAGGGGGAAACTGCAGCAGGGCCCTGAATCCCCGGCTGACTGTGGAAGTAAATTATTTAACTGTACGTTTGTGGGGGGTTTTTCTTCAAAATTTTGGGAAAAATCCACCGGCGAAGCAAAAAAACCCAAATATCAGCTCGAACGGTAAAAAGCTTCAAATACAGTACGAGTTGATGGAGAGCTTTCATGACGCAGGAGGAGCTTTGATTTCAAGTGGTTTCAGACAGCGCGCTCACGTCAGAATTAACCATTTGGACCGCAACCTGAGATTGACCATATTTAAATAAAGATTGCAGGTCGATTGAATGAAGTGCAGCTATAGAAACTGCTGGTTCAGTTTCTCCCGTCCGAACACTGAAGCGTCCTCGTGAAAGACACAGAATTCCTAAGTTGCTTCCGATTGCCACGGCAGCTCTGCTATCGTTTGGTGTTTTTTTGTGACCAGGTGTCCCGATTTATCCCAGGAATCGAGACCAGCAGGAAGTGACCATATTTGGACGAGCTCGGGGGAGGGGGTGGAGCGGTGGATCTGACTGATCTGATTGGAATCACATGCTTATACTACGCCCCGCCCACCTGATAGCTGTAACCTGACTGCACCACAGGCCTGTCAATCAAACAGACACCCCCCTCCCTCCCCCCCAAAAAAACAAAACAGGTCTTTCTGAATCTTCTTTTCTAATGAATGAGGGATTATTTTCAGATGGACCTCCAGAAAACTAATAAGAAGGAGCGACTTCAGCTAACAACACCGAGATAACTGATGGACACATTTGATTGACTTTGATTTTCACGGGAGAAGTTGAATGGGAGTCTATGGAGCCGGAGGCTTTTTTGGAGCCGACCTCTAGTGGCGCTCGGTGGTATCGCAGCTTAAGGACACTCCTGCATCGGCTTCATTTTTCAGAGCCGGAAGCTACGAACACGTTTATACAGTGTGTGGGCCCGACCCGTAACCCGCAGAGTATATTGTATGTATATATTTTTCATAAGTCGGATAAACACATCAAAACTTCCAGCTACCTCTCAGCACCGTGTCCTACGTCCCCGACAAACCTACTCTTTACCCCGCATTTTGGCTTGTTGTCTGTTCACCTTGTGCGTGAGCGTGACTGAATGGGAGACACAAATTTGACCCTGCAAAAATTCAGCTCCGGCTAACAAACCCAACCAGCGTTGGAGGTCGGAAATAACTCGTCTCCAGCGTTTTACGAGCGCTTTACCTCGTAAAAGAGCCTCGAGCGTGCACTTCGACGGCCGCATGCAGCGCACGCGGTACGTCACGCTAAAAGATGGGAGAAACTACACGCCCGGACGATGAATGATGATCAACGAGGAAGACGTCCGCCCTATCGGAGTGGCGAATTAATACGACCCGAGACTGTATTCACAGCGAAGGAAAAAAAAAAAACGACTTAAAAACGGCATCGTCCAAACCACATAAATTTGAGCGTACCAACGTGTAACTGAAAACTCTAAACTTGCTGCATCTAATCAGGTTGCTAAGCAACAATTGGCTGTTCGGGAAGAGGCTTTTAGCAAACAGTCCGAGACTTTATCGTTTGCTTCGGGGGGGGGGGGGGGGGGGGGGGGGGCTCCACAGAACTTGAAAAAAAAAAAAAAAAAAAAAAAATCACCCCAAAAAAGTGGAACACAAAGACGCCGCTGTACTCTACCTCCCGCAAAGTTTTTCTCCAGGTAGTCGATGATCTGGTTGTAGTCGCTGATGATGGTGTCCCCGTGGAGGAAGACGGGCACCTCCTCGCCCAGGTTCAGCCTCATGAACCACGGCTCCTTGTGCTCCTGCAGCGGCAAGCTCACGTCCCTCTCCTCGCACAGCAGACCCTTCTCGTTGATGACGAGGCGTACCTGCAGTCACAAGGAGGCCATCGGCTTCGTCACGACAGGCGTACCAAACAATATTTGTTTTTCGGCAAGCAAATCAAAACGGGGAAACGCTAAAAAGATCGGCGGCACCGGCTCTCGGTTTACGGCGATAAAAAAAAAAAAAAAAAGGTGCTGCGCCGCGCGGAACGGAGAAGCTGAATTGTTTGCGCTGTCTGCCAAACTAATGTGACGTTTTACAGCGTGCTAAAAGTTTGAGCAAAAAACATCCAGGAACGGTCAGGATCCATTACGTCGGGCGGTGAAGGTTAACCCCCCCCCCGGCACCCCCCCTCCACCCTCCAACACCCCGGAGAGCTATTAGTGGGAAGAAGATTAATGAAAGGAGATGACACCTGTGCTACATTTGGAGTTTCCGCTGAAGGCGGCTGGACGCGGCGTAATGAAATAAAAGAACCTGAGTGATTCAGCGAACACGGTGATTACAGCGTCCAAATCCAGGATTTCTATACGAAACCGTCGAATGTTTCAAGTCTCAGTGTTTAACCGTGGAGGTGTCCCGCGACAACGCGACAACAGTTGGCGACGATTTCTCCGACCCCCTCCCCCCTCCCGCCTCTTAGATACGACCTGCGGGACTGTTTCCTAAATTGGCGCCCTCTGCTGGTGGTTTGTTCTTATTCTCAACTGCTACCTCGCAGGGACTGTTTCCTGAAAAATAACGTTAATTGTGTTTTTCTTAATCCTCTCAACAACCCCTCAGATTCATCCCGTGAGCTTTTAGTGTGGGAACAACAACTGGAAGTCAAACCGGCTCCGACTCCGTCGGCCTGGAGAAAGATTTCTCCTCGCGCGTTAATGCGTCCGGGTCAGCGATCATCTGTTGTCATTTTCCGCATAAAGACGTTGACGTCCAACACTTCGAGGACATTTTTTACTGAGAATACGTCGGTATTTTTTTTATTTTTACCCAAATAAGATTCACGAATGCAGGACTTAGTCGCGTGATTTTCTTGCAGAGTAAAAGATCTGAATACTTCTTCCGGCATGACCCTGAAAAACAACGTGACCAGGAGACGACGCGGAGACGTTACAGTCTCGACCGCTGGGACGTGTGCATCTCCGACCCGCTTTTTTTTTTTTTAAACTGTTGATTGTATTTCATTACCAGCTGATCGGCCTGTTATTTCGGAGCTTAATCAATTAATCGTTTATAACTATTTTTTCGAGAAGGGTTGACAAACAGTCTAAAAAAACTGAAGTTTGTTCTCACACCAGAGGAAAGAGGCTTTTTTTTAAAAGCTTAAACCAGAAAATAACGTTGTATTTTTCATTGACAAATGACTCAAATTATGAATCGATAATTCTTACGTGGCTCAATTTGACTCTTACATCTCACGTACTGTACAGGAAGACTTCAATCACGAGCGTGTAATCCGTGTGTACACATTCGGCACAGATGGAGGCCCGCGAGCACAAAGGATAAAATGCCAGTTGTCCTTTTTTTTTATTTAAAGGGGCAGTTCAGCAATTTACAAATAGATTTCTATGAATTTGGGGGAGTCACAAGAGACAACAGTCAAAGCCGTAAAGGCCGAGATATCGTGACTTAAGATTCCCTAGAATGGGTCAAGTTCCCGAAAACAATGCATCCTACATTTCCCACAATGCAACACGATAATAAACGTGGACGCCCCGATGTATTCGACCGTTTGTCTGATGTTTTCTTTCTTTGAGTCAATCCGGAGTTTGCCACGACCGTAAACCCGTCTTTCAAAAATCAGCACAAGTCTCGCAGCTCAGATATCCCCGATGACATCACAGTGACATCACAGGGCCCCTCCAAACCAAAGAAGATGCAGCTGTTTTTTTTTTGTTGTTGTTGTTTTTAAAGGCTAAGCGGTCACAGGTAAAATGATCTTTACGTGTAAAAAAAAAAAAAAGAAAGAAAAGAAATTGGTGCAAATGAATGCAGTCTTGTAGCTTCATGCAGTATGGTGTTGTTTTTTTTCAGAGTTTTTTTGGCGTGGCTAAAATACAACATTATAATCCCATATGAACTATACAGGTTACGGTTAGACTTCAAAGAAGGCATAAAAATAACATAAGCTGCAGGAGAGGGGGGATGGGGGGGGAGGGGCTGGAGGAGGGGGGGGAGGGAGATGGCTTTTGGTTTGTTTTGCACATCATTTGAATCAATTATTTAGGATGTCATGTGTCAGAGCATTTTGGTTGTAGCCACATTCACCGGCAATGAGGGGGACAGGGGGGAGGAGGGGGGGGGGGGAAAGCGGCTCTAAGCTGCGGTTAACAAGGTGGAAGCAGATGTGAGGTGATTTATGACAGGAAGCATTGACAACCGAATCGTGGCATGTTTCACGTCGAGGGGAACGAGCACCTCCGCGCTGCTGCAGCGGGGTTTTTTTTTTTTTTCTAAACGTCTCCAAATGGGGAAGGTCTGCCCAGCTGCAGGAGCGTATTCATATTCATGCACTACAACACCCCCCCCCCCCCCTCCACCACACACACACACACACACACACACACACCACCAAAAAAAAAACCACACCAAACATGCTTAAACAAAAGCCAAACGCAGGGATCTCCACGCTGTCATGCAAAGGGAGGAGGGGAGGGGGGGGGGGGGGGACGTGAAAGGAGCCACCTCCATTTTCAAGCTCTGCTATCTCTCTCTCTCTCTCTCTCTCTCTTTTTTTTTTTTTTTTACCTTTTGGGAGGTGAAAGACTGCGTCCAGTGGTACAAAACGAGCCTGTCTTTACTGAAGGGTTTGGGCTCTGCCGTCGGTTCCTCGCACTCCTCCCCGTCTGTGATTTTGCCGTCCTCGTCCATGGCTGAGATGGGCCACCAGCTACAGTTGGTGGGGGTAACATGGTTGGAAGACGCCATGACAGAGCGTTTTGTGCGTGTGGAGGAGAGGCGCGAGGAGGGAGAGACGAGGAGAGAGAGAGAGGGAGAGAGAGAGAGAGAGAGAGAGAGAGAGAGAGAGAGAGAGAGAGAGAGAGAGAGAGGGAGGGAGGGAGGGAGGGAGGGAGGATCTCTCAGCAGCTCGAGCGCAGCATCACCGGCGCACGCGGCATCCAGTCAGTTCGGGACAGCTCCGGTGCTGAAACCACAACGATACGAAATAAATCAATAAATAACATTAAAAAAACAACAACAACACCAACAGCCGAATATATACGGTAATAGCTGCTTACTCCGGCATGCTGCTGCTTGCTGCACAATTAAATCGATGTGCAGCCGTTATTACATCACACGACGAGCGACGCACAAACATGCGCGGCGGAGGGAGCCGCTTCAAGTGGGAAGGTCAAGCGGCTCGTGGAAGGACACGGAGGCTGTGGACTCCATGCCGTTGTTGTTGTTGTGGGCTACTTAAAGCCCGTAGGAGCAAATACAGAGGTGCACTTCCGCAAGATTCATCTTGAGAAACTTGTCTTGAACGGTGCCGCTTTTTTTGCCGCTTTATTCAATAATGAATCGGTGATGGAAGAAGTGTTTCAGATCGTTAAGTTAAAAGTTCAGCAGTGCTGCAAGTGGGAGACGTCCTGCATGAAGAACATAAAAGTATTGGCAGCAAAATGTACAAATATCAAAGTCCCGGTTTGGTCCCTCTGATATGACGTCCTCGGATTATGAATAATGAAGCATTAGCGTGTCAACAGCTGGTTTGAACTACTTTACATCCAGTTTTAATATTCAGAGACAAGCGGATAAATGTGAGGGGGTTTGTCAGATGGGAAAGGAAAGAAAAAAGAAAAGAAAAGTTCTGGAGTTAATTTCACCTTGATATTAATGGATCAAAAATAGAACATTGCAAATCAATAATGTTTGTTATGGAGGATATTTTTCTGCAGAAGTGCTTTTACTTTTTTTCCCCTTTAAGTAGGCGTTTCAATGCAGAAACTTTAACTTGTAACTGAGTATTTTTAAATGAGCTAATTGCCACTTTTACTTTAGAAGAAAATCTGAGTGTTTTTTTTTTCCCCCTCCAGTGTTTATTAGTGCCATAAAAAAAAAGTTTTGTAAAGTTTACTGACAAATTCAAAATTATACGCATGTTGTAGTTACCAATGATTTCCAGCAGGGGGCTGACGTGAGCGCAATAAAACTGGTGTAAACATGACTTTTCAGAGTTTGCACATTAAGCTGGTGACAATTTAAAATAAGAAAAAGTAAAAAAATAAATAAAAGTGTTTATATTGGCCTGAAATTGAACGTTTTTCTAATATTTTTCTAATATTTATGAAAATTACACTAATATAGGTTTATAATGGCATTTCTATAGTAAAACATATACATACAAACATATAGGCCTTCTTATAGTGATCCATAAGCGTATTATAACTTTAACCACAGAGACACGTGTTATAATATGTCGTAAATATTATCCTGATCTACTTTCATTTAATGAGAACCGCGGACACTCTGCAGGAGCATGAGTGGGACATTACAGAGATTTATAGGCGCTCGGGTAAATCTCTTAACAGCCTATTTAGAGAATAATTGTGTTCAACTTGCATTAACTGGGTTGTGTGTGCAGGCAGGGAGTCCTGAATACTTTCAGTCCCGAAGTGGCAAGACTCTGGCATGGCTCCTTGCAGGCAGCGCAGTAAAGGATTGGGTTGTATTTTTGGAAGGGTGTGTGCGGCGTGGATTGGTCGCCTTGTTAGGTCTGCTCAAACATTTCCATGCAGCAAGCAGCAGCGACCCGTCAGGAGATAGCTGGGTGGCAGGGACGAGGGGGGGGGAGAAAAAAAAGGGGTGCTTTTTTTTTTTTCTTCTCTGCGGCCACCTGGGGGAAAAGAAAAGGAAAAAAAAAAAAAAAGCCATGTATAAGATCCCTGGCTTGTCAGGAAACAATTCGGTAATTTGGCTCCAAATTTTGTAACATCTGAATCTGCTGGAAGTAGGTATTCATGAGTTTAAACAGAAGAATCCAAAGAAGACTTTGAAGTGTGAAGTGCGCACTCGGAGCTTCATGGACACGCGCAGAAATCCCGAAAGCAACTCCAAGAGAAGTTCAGCACCGAGGATATCTGCTGTCAGTTTTGATGTCAGGTGAAGGTGAAGTCAGGCTGACGGAGCTTGTATCTTTAGCCAGGTAACAGACCTAAAAAAAAAAAAAAAAATTAAAAAAAGAAAAGAAAAGAAAAGAAAACAACTTTACTTTACTTTACTTTTTTTTTTTTTTTTTTTTTTTGCGGGGTGAGGAATGAGCGGAGGTCGCTTTGAGTTCGATGACGGCGGAGCGTACTGCGGCGGCTGGGAGGGGGGCAAGGCGCACGGCCACGGCATCTGCACCGGACCCAAGGGCCAGGGCGAGTTCTCGGGCTCGTGGAACTACGGCTTCGAGGTGGTGGGAGTGTACACCTGGCCCAGCGGGAACACCTACGAGGGCTACTGGTCGCAGGGGAAGCGTCACGGTCTGGGAATAGAAACCAAGGGCCACTGGATTTACAAAGGGGAATGGACTCACGGCTTCAAGGGGAGATACGGCATCCGGATCAGCGTCGGCAGCGGGGCGAAGTACGAGGGCACGTGGAACAACGGGCTCCAGGATGGGTACGGGACGGAGACGTACGCTGACGGAGGTGAGAGCTCACACTGTTTCTGTTTTTTGTTTTTGTTTTTGTTTTTTAAATTGCCTCCCATTGGGTTGTGTTTGTGGTTTAATGTTGCAGCTGGTAAAGATGGAGCTTAATTTGAACTACCTGACATGCAGGCCGGAAGTTGAATCTGTAATAAACTGTGTGATAATGTTTTGTTTGTTGTTTTCAAAATGCACAAAAAACAGAAAAAAGAAAGTAGCAGAAACTGGAAATACTCAAGAAAAGAGCTTTAAAAAGTGCACAAAAGGAAAATACTAGAGTACAACATTTGCATGCATACTAAAACTGCAGCTGCACCTGCAAATCTTTTAAGTAAAATATGAATGAAATAAAGAGATACTCCACAGTAAGAAAAAAACCATCATGAGTCAAAAGTGAATGCAAAATGTATTTAAAGTCTCAAAAGTGATCATAATTGAGAAAAAAGTGTCTCCTGTTAATGTTATTATCACTCGTGCGTTCACGTTTAAGTCTCATTTTAATGCTGCAGTTGATTTAAGTGACGCTAATTTGAATTTCTTTATATATTGTTGGATATTCAGTCCATAAAAGTGCATCACATTTTTTCCAGAATGATCATAAAATCTTAATCTGTAAAGTGACTCCCGCTGTCAAGATTTAAGTGCAGTACAAGTACTCAGGAGTGTAAAGTAACATCTCATATTTGTACTTAAGTACAAGTAGCAAGAACAAAAGCTTGTTTCAGATGTTGTCAACAAAGTTATTATTCTCCGCTTTTGATAATACTGGGATGTAATTATGTAACTGTTCGAGGATGAGCGAATTCAACTCCCTTATGTTCTTTTTGAAAAGTAGAATCTATCAAATGTTTGATATTTTATTCATTTATTTCATGTTTTAACCTGCAAGGCAACTAGTAACTATATCTGTCAAAGAGGTGTTTAAATAAACAGGACCTTAAAAAGTTGTCCTGAACTATAAAACTTGATTCCTTTTTCACCTCTTTTTTTTGAATACCTGGATGGTTTGTTAAGTCGTGCAGCAGCTTCGTGCTCCGCTGCATCGGGATCGTTGCAGGAGACGTGAGAGACAAATCACAGAGTGGAAAAAAACAGACCTGACGATCCTCGGGGTCTTTTTTTAATGATGTCTGTGTAACCAGAAAGAAAACACCACCCTGCTGCTGTCAGTCAAGATGGTGCTCGGAGCTGGTTGGAAATGTCAAACCCGCACGGGAATGTTTCCGTTTTTGTTCAACTACACAGTCGTGTTTACATCTTTTATTTACAGAAAATACAAAGGAAAACATCAAATGTCCTGCATTGGTAATCTCACGCAAGCAAAAGTATTATAATCAAGCAAAATGTAGTTCAAGTATCAAAAGTGTGCAGTTATGCAGCGTCAGTGCAGTGTTATATTTGAGCATCACTGTCTTATACTACTGATGGATTACTGTGTAAAGTTTTCCGTTAAAAGTTTTATTACTTACTTTAAATCTATAGTGTAATAATATCTAAACTTATCGGGAGTGAAAAGTACAAAATTTAGGAATAGATTTATAAAGTAGTTTTCAAACCTTAATATTGTAGCATACAGTTTATACGTTAAGTAAATTCATTTATACACTTTTCCTCGAGTTTGTTGTTAATGTTCCGCATGAACTGTGAGTCACTTCTCGAAGCCTCTGTTGGCATCTTGTGTCCGTCCGGTTCAAACATTGGACTCTGAAGAGGAAACTTAAATTAAGTTGGACGAAATAAAATTGATTGCGCTCGTACGCCAGCGGTGGTTTCCCCCTCGTCAACAGCTGACTCACCAGCTTTTAAGCGCAGTCTGCTGGAAGCTGTTGTGTGTGTGTGTGTGTGTGTGTGTGTGTGTGTGTGTGTGTGTGTGTGTGTGTGTGTGTGTGTGTGTGTGTGTGTGTGTGTGTGTTGGGGGGGGTGGGCGGAGGGGGGAGGGGTGGCACCAGATGTCAGGATGTAATAATAGCCCACAAGCTCCGTGCCCTCTTGGCCTCACGGGCTGAGGCCTCGCTGTCACTGTAATCCACACAAGTCAATTTTAGCATGAGAACAGACCCCGAGATGACTTGTCGGTGAGAGTATTAATGAACGAGACTTTTCAACGCTAAAGATATCCGTGACATTCTGGCAGGAACACCAAAAAAAAAAAAAAATACGGGGGTTTTAACAACAGTCTGCGGCCGCGCTAGCAGCTCTGTGACTCTGGACTTTGACGTCAACAGGCTCAGAATGACAGTGCTAACATGCTAATGATGCTAAAATGCTAAGATAATGTTTGCCAGCATTTGCACCACCTTACTTGCGTTAGCTTTCCTAACATTTGCTCATTACAAATCACAGCAATTATTGGCACCCGAAAAAACTTGCGAAGCAGTTTCAGCTGTGTGAAGACCTTCATTTTTCAGTGTTATTTGTTTTGCATATATTTGGTCGTAAATCAAAGTTTCGGGCAAAATTTTAATTTGAACCTGATGGTGGTTCAAAAAGGAAAAGTAGAATTTGCCATTTAGAAATCTTGAATTTCTATAAAAAAAAAAAATAGTTTGGTCAATGGTTACATTGTGGAAAAACACACATTACATTTTTTTGGAAAAGTCAGGGGATCCCCAACGTCAGTTGGATTCATCCTCTGGAAACCACGAATGTTCCTGCCAATTTTCATTCCAATCCATCCGATGGTTGTTGACTTCAGTCCAGACCAAAGCGGCGTCAGTAGAGCCGTCGGCCAACAAAACGGACGCTCCGAGGTTCGATCCGCGGCCCGGTTGGGTCGACTCACTTCCTGTTCTCCTGATGTTTGCAGGTACTTTCCAGGGTCAGTTCACCGGCGGGATGCGGCACGGCTACGGCGTCCGTCAGAGCGTCCCCTACGGCATGGCGGCGGTCGTCCGCTCCCCTCTTCGAACCTCCCTGACCTCCCTCCGCAGCGAGCACAGCAACGGCACCGTCCTGCAGCAGGACGTCCCCGTCATCACCGCCACCAACGCCTCGGGCGAGGAGACGCCCGTCGCCACCCCGACCCAGCTGGGCCCGTCCCGCGGCGGCTTCGCCCTCACGCTGCAGGTGGACCCCGAGGCCGTGAAGCCCAAGAAGAAGGGCCTGTTTCGAAGGGGCTCTCTGCTGGGCAAGCTGAAGAAGTCCGAGTCCAGCACGTCGCTGTCCAGCCAGAAGAGCAAGATCAGCTTCCTGAGGACGGAGTCGGCCCTCAGCTCCAACGCCAGCGACACCAACTCCACCATCAGCATCGGCGACGAGAGCCTGGTCGGCGCCGAGGACTTCCCCCCGGTGGAGGCCGACATCGACGCCACCACCACCGAGGTCTACATGGGCGAGTGGAAGAACGACAAGCGGTCGGGCTACGGGATAAGCGAGCGGTCGAGCGGGCTGAAGTACGAGGGCGAGTGGCTCAACAACCAGCGGCACGGCTACGGCTGCACCACGTTCGCCGAGGGAGGGAAGGAGGAGGGCAAGTACATGAACAACATGCTGGTGAAGGCCATGAAGAAGAGGGTGATCCAGCTGAGGGGAACCAAGATCAAGCAGAAGGTGGAGCGGGCGGTGGAGGGCGCTCAGAGGGCCGCGGCCATCGGCAAGCAGAAGGCGGAGATCGCCGCTTCCAGGTAAGAAGGAAGGACGCTTCGTCTTATCTGTGCTCTTTTCTAGGTTTACTTCATGAATCTGTTTTCCTGAAAATATAAACATCCAGCGACCTTTTCTGAAGATGTTAAGACTCTAGCTCACCATCGGGGACAAAAATATTCTGTATTCTTTAAGCCTGTTGCGCCTCTTCTTTCCCAATCCAACCAAACAAAGATGTCAGCCCAGAACTTCCCGTGCTCATTTTGACGTAAAAACAAAAGTCATAATATCCGACTTTGCTTGAACTTTGCTTTATTTTCACGCAGAATATACAGAAATAATATTTATTCAGGCAGATGGTCTTTGAGGATTCTGGAAATTCTTTCACAACAACAAGTGTTGTTTTAAAAGACCTTCTGGTTCTTTTAGTATCACTCGGTGGTAAAAACAGGTGCGTTGTTCTGGGACTTGAATTCTGGAGCACATGTGACATCACAGATAATAAATTGTTACGCCTTGGTTTTTTTTTTTGTACAAATAAAAGATAAAAATGTGATAATTAGTGAGCTTTAAAAAAGGACTTTGGCTAACAGTTTCCCTCTGTTTACAGTCTCTACGCTAAGCTAAGCTAACGACCTGCTGGCTTGGTATTGATCTTCCGATCTTTAATCTTTGAACTATCCCTTTAACTTAGTAACAGACCAGCTACATATCAGTGCGACATAATCAATATAACCTCCCTGAAACCAGTCAATCAGTCCAGTTCTTTTCACGCAGTTCATCGTTTCACACGCGTCCGTCTTCAGTTGGACTGTGACCGTACAAGGCCGTGCTGGTGGGGTTTTTTATTTTTTTTTATTGTCGGGCCCTGAAATACGCTGCGTGTTTACAGAAGCGAGACGAGCGGTGACGGACTGCAGACTCCCGTCCCGGCAGATTGAAATCTAAATATTATCGTGCGGTTGACAAGCAGCACACAGGAGTTATTCATTAGAGCCGCGAGATCACCTACGAGCGCGTCTGGAGCCGAGGATGGAAACGAGCTCCATTTAACCTCAACAAACAGAAATTATAGAAAAGTCCCGAGGTACCGGAGGAGCAGTCGATTTTTTTTTTTTTTTTACTATTCTTGAGTATTTTTTGCTCATATTCAAACTTTTCTTTGATTATTTTTATGTCTTTGTGTTATGTTTTGAAAACTGTTCTGCACATCCGATGCATTCTCCGATATCTGAACTGGATTTCTTCAGATTTGGCGCAAACATTCACTCGGACTCGTGGGAACGATGTCATTCGATTTTTTTCAAGGTCAAAGGTCAACTGCATCGTGACATATACGACGTTATGCAGAAACACTTTTCGAAACAAAAGGGCAGATTTGGACCACATTTCACATTTATGTCAGACGCTGAATCGGTGACACTAATCTCGGGTTGTCCACCTTGAAAATGTATTCGCGACGACATCAAGAACTTCTCGAGGTTTCCTTTAATCATATCACGACTCACCCATTTAACTTTTGACCTTTCAGATAATAATGGTAATAATAATATTCATATTTTCTTTATTTATACAGCGCTTTAAAAAAAAAAAAAAAAAAGGTTAAAAAGCACTTTACATATATTTTTTTGAAAAAGCAGTAAGTAACAGTGAATAAAACATGAAGATAAAACAGATGAAAAGATAATAAAACAAGCAGTGGCTCAATAAAACAGTGAAATCGATAAAAAAAATGAAGTCTATAATAGTATGTTTGTTTTTAGAGGGATTTTAACCTGATCTGAGTTGCATTTAAATACATATATTAAGTATTTTTAAACCACTTCCTTTTACTGTGGTTTGTGGTAATATTACTTTGTAATATTATATACATACATTGTGAAATCAGGACTTCTTCTTCTTACTTGTAGTAAGAGTGTTATTATATTGTTGTATTGGCCCTTTTTGTTTTTTCTATACTTCCCTAAAGGATTTGAGCGCTCCTGCCACCGCATTAACTAAACATTCAGTCTCCAGCGGCTGCGAACAGTAAACTGGAAATCCATTGTTATATAAGCAGAGGAGACATGACACATCTGTTCCGCCATGATCCTTTTTGGCAGCGAAGTCGAGGGGTTAAAAATATATCGTACAACCCTGCAGTTGGGTGGGTGGTGGTGGTGGTGGTGGTGGTGGTGGTGGTGGTGGTGGTGGTGGTGGGGGGTTGCAGAGCCAGAGCCGGGCCCTGTTCGGGGTCCAGTCGAAGGGTTCAGCTGACGCTCCGAGGACAGTGTTTCTGTTGCGTGGGGCTGGCGGTCGGCCGTCTGGAGGAGGAGGAGGACGAGGAGGAGGAAGACTTGTGCTGTGGGACGGGGTGTAAATGACGCACACACACACACACACACACACACACACACGGTGGGGGGGGGGGGGGCTTTTGGTCACAGAGAAGCCCTGACTAAATATGGACAGGCGCTCTCCTGCTGTATCACAATCACAGGGGAATGCAACAGCTGATTATCACCCCCGCTGCTGCCTTCAGACCCCCCCCCCGCCCCCTCTCCCCTCCTCTTGTCTTCACTGACACGCCGTGTTTTTTCTTCTTTCGTCGCCCTCTCCCGGTCCTGTTTTTTTTGTTTTTTTTTCTGTCTCTTTCCGTCCGGAGATCACAGGCCTTCACGGCACCGGCTTGCGTCACCGCCGGTGTCGAATGCTTCCACGGATATAAATATGACACGGCTCATCAGCGATGCGCTCGGGTATAAAGGGTTTGGCGTATACATGTACCACACCTAAAGCTTTGGTCGTGCGGTGGGGTGGGGGGGGGTCTCGGGTTGCATACTGTACTGCTGAGACAAGCGTTTTTGTGTCGGCGGGTTGTAAACAAAGGTCAGATCCCTCCGCTCGGCGCCGCTCGCAGGTTGCTTTACGTACCTTAATAAAATATCTGCTCGGCATTTCAGAGGCACTGACGACATCTCTCGTTCCTTACGACGCGACCTCTCAGCGATGTCGCAATAATGAGGATTCAATTAGCACTTCATGAATGTGTATTTTGGACCAAGTGCTTTCATTATGTTTAAAAATGCGGTCCTCTTTTTATAGTAGCTAAATCCCTCTTTCGCACGCACACACACACACACACACACACACACACACACACACACACACACACACACACACACACACACACACACACACACACACACACACACACACACACACACACACACACACATAGCTGCATGGTTGACTGGGACCCTCCACCGTGATGCCAGAATATCTGCCGCCGTCGACGGGCTCCAAGACGATGAAGAAAACAGACGCTCACAAAGCAGCAGAGCTTCTTTCTTTTTCTTTTTTTTTGCAGGCTACTCGTTAAGATCGAACTTCTGGATTATTCTGTGACCTCATAGCTTTTTTTTGGTGGTGGTGGTGGGGGGGGGGGGGTGAGGTGGGGTCTCCTCCTCCAGCTGACGTCTCGTCGCCTCCTCGGGGAGTACAACAGGCGTCTCCTCCAGGCGGGCCCTGAAAGCATAAAGGGTATTTGGGTCACGGTGTCAAATGTTACGTTTTGGTTGTGGAGAGAAAAAAAAAAAGGGGAAAGACCAGCTGCATGTTGTACAATTAAATTCTGTTGTTTTGACTGATGTTTGTTGCAGCTACAGTTCATATTTTTTACGTGCTTATTGTGAACAAACCCCACAGATAATATTCAGGTCTTTGTGGAGCGTTTTATCGCCTTTCAGCTCGCTGTTTTGATTTTACAACACGCGACTTTTAATGTTTTTGCTCGGCGTGTAGATGTTTTTTTTTTTTTTTGCGACACCCGACAACGTTTTCAGCTGCTGAAGCGACAGATTTTTTTTTTACTCGGGAGTCACTGGACGCCAAAACAAACACACAAAGAGACTCATTATTGGACTCGTGTTGATCAGAGGACCCGGAAATATGTTGCTTTATGTGTGCTGGATTTGTAAATAAGGAACTGATTACAAACAAGTTTTCTATAGCAACATAAAAGATTATGTCAGTGACCCCCAGATAGCCAAATATGAAATATTTATTAATATTAATATTTATATATTATCTTAAAATAATGAGAAACTTTCTCAAAATATTGACTCAATATATTATCATTATTGTATCGAAATTATTTAGAAAATCTCAAAATATTTTAAGATACTACGTCAATATTTTGAGGAAGTTTCTCACTTTACATTTTTAGATACCAAGTTAATGCAGGCTTAACCATCATTCATTCATCCTCTTCATAAAGAAATACTCGCTGTGACACATCCTTGAAGATTTTCACCAAAGAGCCAGAGGTTTGAGATTCAGGGTCCAAGGCATGCTGGGAAATTCAATTTGAATTAAAAAAAAAAAATGACATCAAATACGTTATAGATAGACCATTAGTGCGTTTTTTGTTCTTTTCTTATTGGATTTGCTGACACCAAAGAACACATATAGAGAGAGAAACTTATTCTTTTAATACTGAGAAGTTCCTTTGGACCAAACGACGCGACGTTTAAAGAGCGTGAGAAAACTGAGCGCGGAGCTTTCTTGGAAAAAGGAGGAGCTGACTCGGTGTGGACAGGTGGAGCTCATCTATATCGATCAGGGAACCTCAGGAGTCGGTTAATTGTTCCAGCTGGAGGCCTCGCTAACTGGCCAGCAATAAGTCATTGTCTCGCAAAGGGCGCTGAAAGCATGTTTTTATTTCTGTCTCGCGGCCCACCAACAGAAAAAGGACACCTCCCCACTCGATAGCTAATAATACTAACGAGCCATCTGACCAGCAACGTCCCCCCGCCCCACCCGGCCTTCATTTCAACATGATTGAACACTATAAACAAGCCCCCTCGCACGGTTTAAAGCCACGATCTCCCAGGGTTCATAGTGTTTGATTGGAGGTTAAGATGAAGGTCAAACATATGTTACAGTAAAGGATGCCAACGATCCGCGTTTGAATAAACGCACCCCCCGTTTCTAGGTGTTTTTTGTTTTTTTTAACTTTAATTAAACAAAAAAAAATATAACTGCTGGATTTTGCCCGCTTTAGCCAGAGCCGAGCTAGGCGTGTTTTAGCAGTCATTATGCTAAGCTAAGCTAATATTTTGGGAGATTTCCTTCTTGTTTCCTGGTTAAAATGTGTCATTTCAGATGTAAAACTCAGACCACTAAACAATCAGACGATGACTTTTGGGGTGTTTTTGTTTTTTGCGTCCGTGCCCCCGTACAGGACCACCCACGCGAAGGGCAAGTCGGACGCAGCCGAACAGGCCGCTCAGGCCTCCAACGGCGAGTCCAGCATCGCCAGACTGGTGGCCAAAGAGCTCTCCCCTTCCTTCTACCAGCCAGGTCAGTGGTCATCCACACCTCATCTCTGAAATCAAAACAACGAAGAAAAAAAAAATGCCACTTTTATCATAATCTTACCTAAATATAGCAATTTATTTTCACCTGTGATCTGATGTCGTACTTTCTTTTTGGTGTTTAATTAGGAGGCTCATATTTACCTTCTTTCCCAGGTGACTTGAATGCACCATGAAATGCAAAATAATACAACCACAATCCTCCCCTTATGTTTATATTCGTGGCCACAAATAGCACAGAAATCAATGTGTTTTTCAGCCGGAGCAAAGATGGCATGGCATTTCCATTAAAAAAAATTTTTTTTTTTGACGATAGTACAATTGTTGTTGTTTTTTAAAGGAAACAGCAAATATAAACTCCCAGCTTCCTGCACTTACAGCGTGTGATAGTAGATCCTTCTGCTGAGGCTCACCACAAGGGTAGTCGCATTTGAATGTCTAAAAAAAGGAACATCTTATTGGGTCGAAGGGATCATATCGGTTTCATTGCGAGGCTGTCGACACACACTTACGCGTTCAGACAGACGCAAAGCAGACTTTTTAAAAGCCTGCTGCGTTCCTCTGCTGCTGCTTTTATCCCCTGAGAGAGAGAGCTTGAAGAAATCAGACACAAACAGGAAGTTAAAAACAAGACACAAAAAGAAGTAGTATTTTTTCTTGACATTTTAATGTAGGGAAATTAGTTTTATTCAAAAGTCAGGTTTTTTTTTTTAAATGAAAGTGTCCCACCGTAGTCAACAATAATTGGTTAAAAACAATCCACACAATCAAATATGACTGTAACTGAATTTATAAATGAAATTTAAAAAGAATTAAACAAACAAACAATATAGTGCTGGAGAAATTAAAAGTTAAATGAATTACCATCCTCGCTGTCTTTTTTTCCAGGCTTTTGAGACAAAGTTCAAATAATTTAAAGACGACTATTTCAGGATTTGATCGTTACAAAAAAATGTCAGGTCATTTCTTGCAAGAATTTTAAGAATATTCCTTAAATGTTTGTGATAGTTGCAGCAGAAAACTCTATTTATCATGTTTGTCAGATCATGTGTGATTTATTTATCATCAAGAGACGGGACAAAACCACTTACGCGTCTTTCAGGACCCGAGTATCTGAAGAAGAGGGTGTTACAGGAGGTCGTGGAGGGCGGCGAGAACCCGGAAACCGTCATGCACGAGCCGCTGCTGGCGGAGGAGGAGCCCATGCCGACGCCGCCCGAGAGCCCGTTCATGAACGAGCTGGACAGCCTCATGCCCGGCTCGTCCCCGGGCCGCACGCCGTCCCCCAGCCCCGGCATCGTCAGCAAGGAGGAGCCCAAACTGCTCAGTCCGGGGAGCTGGAACGAGGACAGAACCGGCAAAGGTGGCGGCAGCAAACCCAACAGCAGGCCCGGCAGTCGCCCCTCCACCCCGTCGACCGCCGTCTCTGCTCCCGCCACGGCCGCACCCGACGGAGGCGGGGCCTCCGGCAGCCGCGGCCCCTCTCGCACCCCGAGCCGTCAGAGCAGCAAGAACGAGCAGGGCTCCGACCTGGAGATCAAGCCGCTGCAGAAGTTCGACTCCGAGGCGCCGGCCGTCGTGGTCTCCGCCGCCGCCCCCGTAAGGACTAGCCTCATCTCGCCAGATGAAGATGAAGAAGAAGAAGAAGAAGCGCCGCGCCCCGCCTCCAAAGCGGCCTCCAAAGCTGCGACCCCCGAGCCGAAAGCCGCCGCGCTCCCAACCGCAAGAGCGCCGTCGGTCCACGAGCGAGCGCCGTCCGAGAACAGAGCGGAGTCCAGGGAGGCGAGCCGGCCGACCAGCAAAGCGGAGACGAAGCTGCCGCCGAAACGGCAACCGAGCCCGGCTCCGGCTCCGGCTCCGACCCCGAAACCCGCTCCGAGTCCCGAACCCAAAACGCTACCGAAGCAAGTGGAGGTCAAAGCCGTCGCTGCCAAACCAGCCCCGAAGGCCGATCCCAAAGCGGAAGCCCGACTGAAGGCCGTGTTGTCGAGCACGAGTCACGAGGCGACCTCGGAGGCGCTGGAGCTGGAGGTAAGAACAACTGCTGGATGGATCACGTTCATGGTCCTCAGAGGACGTTTACCGCTGAGCCATCTGATGGTTTCCAGTAAAACGTGTCAACAAAGAGGATCTTTTAATTTTTCGGATTTTGGGTCAAAAGATTTCAATACTTTATCACCAAACATCTGCAAGAGTAATTACCTTCCTACTAACTCAAAATGTATCGTGTGTTTAGATAATATAGATTATCAAACGTTACCATGGTAACGAGCTAAACTAAGACGGCGCACTGGAAACGCATCACCATGTCAACATTGTGGCATGAAGACCAAACGGCAGTGACGTCACCCGTTGGTTTTGTGAACGGCTGTGATGAAGCCTCGAGTTCGTAATTTGGCCGGTGCCATCTTGCTCGTCCCAATCGGTGTGGGGCAGGAAGTGACCATATATGGGCGAAATTGGGGTGGAGCGAGCGGTGAATCTCACTGATCTGATCGGAAACCTGACGATACTACGTCCCGCCCACCGATAGCCGTAACCTGACTGCACCACGGGCCTGTCAATCAAACAGACACGCCAACAAAAACACTATTTTTGAAGCTCATTTTCTAATGAATGAGGGATTATTTTCAGACGGACCTCCAGAAAACTAATAAGAAGGAGCGACTTCAGCTGACAACACCGAGATAACTGGCGGAGAAACTTTATTGACTGAGAATTTGATGAGAGAAGTTGAATGGGAGTCTATGGAGCCGGAGGCTTTTTGGAGCCGACCTCTAGTGGCACTCGCTGGTATTGCAGCTTAAAGCAACTCAGCATCGGCCTCATTTTTCAGAGCCGGAAGCTACGAACACTTTCATATCCAGTCTGCGATGCAGACGTTAGCGTTCAAAGTCCCTAATGAAAAAAACCTTTTTTGACCCCACGTTATGTTCCTTTCTTCTCGAGGGCCCAAACACCATCATGATCTGCATGGTGATCCTGCTCAACATCGGCCTGGCCATTCTCTTCGTTCACATCTTGTCCTGAGACGTTTCCCGCCACGTCAGGTAATTTTAAAAAAACAACCTGCTGATAGAAAAATAAATAAAATACATGAATTGATTTTCGTATTGTTCTGGCGCAGGTCACCAGCAGCGGCGGAGAGAGACGGCGTTCTTCTTCCTCCTCCTCCTCAGCAAAGGACCAGAGATCAGAGACGCCCGCTGAGGGGAACCAGACGCCTCACGCAGAACCGCTGCAGCTCCTCTACAGTTTTTTTTTTTTTTTTTTTTTTTTTTTTTTTTTTTTGGTCGGTGTGACTGTGTGGAGGCTCTGAGAAGCTCCTCTCTTTTCCGGAGCTTTTAGACAAAAAAAAAGAAAAAAAAAAGGTGAAAAGACACTGAGCGACTGAAACTGTGAAGGTCGTTGGAGGGAGCGCGTCCCGCCGCGCCGACACCGGAGACTCGACTTTTTCTCACCGCGTGTCACGAGCGTGTCGACATTTTTCTTTCGCGGCTTTCGAACTAAATGTTTTGCAGTTGGCACACACCGGCTGGCCGAATCAGGCGTTCAGCAGACCGACTCGGCAGTTTGTATCACGTGCATCGTTTTTAATCGCCGGCTGAAGGAATGTTTAACCGTCCACTTTGCCTTAAAACTCGATTGTTTAGACAGGAAATTAAAAAAAATGTAGAAAAAAACTCTGCAGCAGACGTGTAAAAAAAAAGAAAAAAAAGAAAGGTTTTTTTGGGGGGGGGGGGGGGGGTGATGACTGTCGCTGTCACTTTTTAATTATCTGCACAAAAAAAAAAAAAAAAGATGTAGGAATCTGAAATCTGCGTGTGCGTCGTGACTGTGCTGTAACAACACTGTGAAAAATTGATTTTCCACGTTCACTGGGATTTTACATGCTTTTATTGTCGTTCTTGCTGCTTTGATTTTTTTGTTTTTTTTTTGGCAGGAAAAAAAAAAACCAAAACGGGAGAAGGAAACTAGGAAGCTTTCACGAGGCTCGTATGTTCGCTGCGGTTGTCACGCAACGGGGTTTTTAAATGAGAGCTGTTGTACGTCGGAATAAGCGAACACTGAATGTCTAAGCGACGAATCTGCAGGTTTATATTCACGCGGCGGGTGGGGGGCGGGAGGGGGTGTCGCGTCCGCCGCCGCTTTAGAGGCAAATATACATTTTTTTTTTGTACGCGTGAGGGCACTTTGAGTGTACGTGTCTTTTTTTTTTGTACCTTTTTTTTTTTTTTTTTTTTTTTTGGAAGTGCACATCGTTTCAGCATTCAAAAATATTCTGGTGGTTCAGAATGATTTTTTGCAAAAAAAAAAAGATTAAAAAAAATAAATGTATTTATTTCCCAAAGGAGTCAGTCAGATTACCTCATGATTGTGAGATGGAGGGAATGATTCTTAACTCCATGTCTTACACTGAAGATGGCGCTCTTTTCTTTCTTTTTTTTTCTTTTTTTTTGACCCGTTCATGTACGGACTGTTTTTTTTGTTGTTTTGTTTGTTTGCTGGGTTCGTGTTACCTTTCTTGCAAATGAACACAGAAGGAGGAGGTGGGAAAAAAAAAAAAGAAAGAAAGAAAAAGCCCACGAGCATTTAAAAAAAAAAAAACTAGTTCCAGTGAAACCTCTAGTGAAATCTACCTGAACTCAATCCTACGTGAAAAAGGAAGAACTTCGTACAGGTCGGTGTTTAACGTAGAGGCCATTTTGTTTTTTTTGTCTGTTTTCGTGCAAAGTGGAACACAAAAAAAAAAAAAATAACGCATTTGTGTAGACAAACCTGGTCAAAAATTACAAAGCTAAAAATTTAATAAAAGAAAAAACTTTTACAACACTTGTGAATGTTTCTAAATGTATTCTATTATTTTCGTCGCATATCGCTCGTTTACAGAAGAAATCCTGTCCAGTAACAGCAGAAGTAAGTATTTTTAAACACCACCTGTCTCACCAGACGCCCCTCTTTGAATACCGCACACTATTTTAAACCCGGCCGAGGGTTCGGGCCTCGGTTCTTCTCCGGCAGGAAGTTCTGCCCGAAAAAGTCCAAATTAATTAAAGTAAACGTGAGATATGCAAACTGTGAAACTCATTTAGTAGTTGAACGACGGTGCCTCCTGTTGCCATGCTGATCATTTTAAATTTTACTTCAACATTGGAGTCCAAAATCTGAACATCACTGCCCCCATGTGGCTGAAATGGCATCAGCTCCTTCCCTGCAGTCAGTGACACTAAAATTATAACAATATTTAGGTAAAAATGTAACAATGGATTACAGTTTAAACACGAGCAGTTTGATGATTTTATTCTGACTGACGACAACATAGCCTGAACAATAATCTATACAAGAGGCAAGTTTAAGTAAAGGAAATAAAACTGGATGTTTTGACAATGCTTATAAATTCCTGTAATTATACTTCTTTTAATTGGCACAGTAAAAACATTCTTTTTGACAGGTTATTTTTTTTTATTTATTCTTACATTTAGTGTATTTCCTTGACCAATCACAACCTCCTCCTTGAACCTTAAAAGGTTTTTTTGCACTAACACTCTGCCACCACCAGAAGGCGCCATATATTAAAAGCTGCATCATGCTGAAGAGAAGATTGGAGTTTGTGGACTCATTAAATAATGCTGCCGGTTATAAACATGTTTCGGGGAAGTTTTTAACATTAAAACCCAATAATTGATGCACCCTCAACCCCGTATGTCTATATAAATTCACTTATTCATTATTTCCACTTCTCATTTAAGCCACTCTAGAGAAGCACTTTAACATGCACATTTAAACTACTATGTAATAGACTGTTACAGAATATCACAAAGCACCTTTTAAAGTTTTTAGGTTGTATTTTAGTCTTAACTTCTGATTTAAGGTCACCACCTCGAACAAACTAAATCGGAGTAAAACAACTAGAATTTAAAGGTCCCCACAGGACCCCCTTTAAAGCCCTAATCAGGGACTACAAAAACTACAATTTACATTCACCATATGACCCACCCCCCCTTTTTAAAACCCTAACCTGGCAAAGCAATATTTCTTCCAAATAATCTGGAGTCTGCAGTCATTATTAGACCTCTTTACAACCTAACCGGGACCAAGGACTTGTGACGACGTCACCACGGAGAAGACCTCATCCTAACACCTCAGAGTGGACACACAAGTTAGGAGAGTTTGACTGGCATCAAGACGGCCTCACTATACCGAAATGCTGGACGAGATGAGAGTCATTGCGATTAAAACAAACCTAACCCCTTAACCTAACATTTACTACTGACCTCTAGTGGCCGTGTGACAGCAGTCGCTTCAGAAAATGACGCTAAATGAGGAAAAGTGAGGTTCAGTAATTGTGATGAGAGCGGACAGGAAGTCAAGTGACATCATTTGAGGAGCAGGAGGAAGAGGAGGAGGAGGGATCTGACAAATCAGAGACGGTTGATTTCTGATGCGTGTCAGTACAACTCCGCACCACTTCAGCATGATGACATGGTGACCAGATCACCCTAATGTATGTCAAGTTTCTACAGCTGGACAGCAGAGAAAAACTAGAGCGCACGCACACACACACACACACACACACACACACACACACACACACACACACACACACACACACACACACACACACACACACACACACACCAGTCTGGGTTAACCTGAATTATGAAGATGGGAGGAGGCAGAAATAAAAGATGTTCAGAGAAGGTGAAACATTATGGAGATGAAAAGGTGAAAGAGGAGGAGGAGGCTGAAGGAGGAGAAGGAGGAGGAACGAGGAGGCTGGAGGAGGAGGAGGAGGAGGAGGAGGCAGATGCCGGAGGAGGAGGAGGCTGCAGGTGCAGCAGCTGACTAGGTTTCAGGACTGATGATGAAAAGAGCCACCAGAGAGTGAGGAAAGAGGTGATGTCTCACTCTGCTACTGTTCTCAGAGCCCTGAGATGTAGGTTTGTTTGTCGTGATGAAGGTCGAGAGGAGCGTCAGCGATCAACGACACGTTATTAAAGGTTCCAAATCATCAAACATATATTAAACATCTGAACATCTGAAGCCTCACCACACACTGCTGCCTGCTGCAACAAGGGCTTTAGCAATTAGCTGCATTCATATTAGTGTTGTTTCAGAGGTCAGAGGTCAGACACTCATCCTGGTTTCAATTATAATCATCGTGTTTACATAGAACCCAGAAATCGGCTTCTGCATTACAGATAGTATATAGTAATTATGTAGTGAGTATATAGTGAGCATGTAGTGAATACACAGTAAGTATATAGTGAGTACTGTACATTGTGAGTATATAGTGAGTTTAATGGTGAGTGTATAACGAGTATGTAGTGAGAATACAGTGAGTATATAGTGAGTACATGGTGAGTGTATAATGAGTATATAGTGGATATAGTCCACAGGACGTCTCTGATATTTACCTTCAACGTGATGGTCTCAGGCTGCTGGCTATCAGTCTCTTACACACATACATGAAATGATATGAAAGCTTTAACTGGGGTCCACAGGTATTGTTGTTGTTGTTGTTGTTGTTGTTGTTGTTGTTGTTGTTTTCTTGTACACCGGAAGGGGACTTCATCAGTTACATTTGTCGTTCAGCAGGTGTTTATTTCACGTTAAATGAAGCTCTTGTTGTCTCCTGAACACGGATGAAACGGAAACACGCTGCCACGTCTGTCTGTTCGTTCTATTCTCCACAGAGTGAGACATCCTGTTGACGGTGGAGGATCTTTGGAGCGGCCGCAGCTCCGGCAGGTCGGTGTGCAGATTGTTCTGATGCAGCGGAGGACGGAGGACGAGCTGCAGCCACAGGTACCACCGAACCGGTCCACAACCGAACTGCATTACCGCAGCGACCGTGTGTGTGTGTGTGTGTGTGTGTGTGTGTGTGTGTGTGTGTGTGTGTGTGTGTGTGTGTGTGTGTGTGCGCGCGCGCGCGTTTTGTTTTTTGGTATGTGTGCGCGCGCGCGTGTGTGTGCGTTTTCTCTGAGAGATCGGAAAACATCAGCACCGATGTTTGTTTATTATCTACGTGTTAATTTATTGCAACCGTTTCCGGTTTTCACGGTTCTGGTGGCACGTCGGAGCGCTCGTGCTGCATCGCTGAGGGGTTAATTGGTTTTCCTGTCACATAGTGCGGATACAGCGCGAACAGAATGGGAGCAGAACCTCAAATCCTCCCGTGGTCTCCTTCTAGAAGCTTCACCTGTAATCAGCAGCATCGATCAGCTGTATTGATCCCTGTCAGTAGTCCGGTTTGATATGAGCAGGCCAGAAGCAGCCGGTCCAGTGGAGTCTACTGTGTATGATGTATTTCTGATGATGTGTGATCAGTTGTCATGTAAGAACTCATTACCGAGCCTTTAATTCTGACTGTGTGACTCCATCCAGTGTTTCATAAGCTGCTCTGTGAACTGCAGCCTTTGTAGTATCAATAACCTGCATGATAACCGGCGATCAATAACCTACATGATAACTTGTGATTAATAACCTACTTTATAACCCATGATCAATAACCTACGACAACCTGTCATCAATAACCTACATGATGATCTGTGATCAATAACCTACATGATAACCCGTGATCAATAAGTAGTGGAAATCACTGCACAGGCTCAGGAACACTTCTGAAAACCTTCGTCTGTGAACAGTTCATCGCTGCGTCCACAAACGCAGGTTAAAACTCGGGGACATGAAGCCCGAAAGATCCCGAACGTTTACAGAGTGTTTTTAAAACGAGATGCGTTGTTTTTAGTGGGTTTTTTTTGCAATTAAATATCGGTTTATGTGATTTGCAAAATCATTGTATTGTGTTTTTATTTACATTTCACACGGCGTCACTTCTTTTTTGGGTAACGGGGTTGGACATAATGTTGGAACCTCTAGATTAGATGTCCGCATGGAACTCTGGAAAATCGTCAACAGAGAGCCTTGAAATGCTGGACTGTGTGGTTGTGTCCTGAGCAGCCTGTTATCATGATGGAGAAGCCTGTTGCCATGGCGCCACAGTTCAGGTGGTTTTACAGTGAATGTTTTCCCTCGGACGCCGAGTTGGTGTTGATATGAAGGGAACGTAGTGACGAAGTGTTGATATCAAGTGAACGTAGTGAAGATGTGTTGATATGAAGTGAACGTAGTGACGAAGTGTTGATATGAAGTGAACGTAGTGAAGATGTGTTGATATGAAGTGAACGTAGTGACGAAGTGTTGATATCAAGTGAACGTGATGACGAAGTGTTGATATGAAGTGAACGTAGTGACGAAGTGTTGATATGAAGTGAACGTGATGACGACGTGTTGATATGAAGTGAACGTAGTGACGAAGTGTTGATATGAAGTGAACGTAGTGACGAAGTGTTGATATGAAGTGAACGTGATGACGACGTGTTGATATGAAGTGAACGTAGTGAAGACGTGTTGATATGAAGTGAACGTAGTGAAGATGTGTTGATATGAAGTGAACGTGATGACGAAGTGTTGATGTGAAGTGAACGTGGTGAAGATGTGTTGATATGAAGTGAACGTGATGACGAAGTGTTGATGTGAAGTGAACGTAGTGAAGATGTGTTGATATGAAGTGAACGTGATGACGAAGTGTTGATATGAAGTGAACGTGGTGACGAAGTGTTGATATGAAGTGAACGTAGTGAAGATGTGTTGATATGAAGTGAACGTGATGACGAAGTGTTGATGTGAAGTGAACGTAGTGAAGATGTGTTGATATGAAGTGAACGTGATGACGAAGTGTTGATATGAAGTGAACGTGGTGACGAAGTGTTGATATGAAGTGAACGTAGTGAAGATGTGTTGATATGAAGTGAACGTGATGACGAAGTGTTGATGTGAAGTGAACGTGGTGAAGATGTGTTGATATGAAGTGAACGTGATGACGAAGTGTTGATGTGAAGTGAACGTAGTGAAGATGTGTTGATATGAAGTGAACGTGATGACGAAGTGTTGATATGAAGTGAACGTGGTGACGAAGTGTTGATATGAAGTGAACGTAGTGAAGATGTGTTGATATGAAGTGAACGTGATGACGAAGTGTTGATGTGAAGTGAACGTGGTGAAGATGTGTTGATATGAAGTGAACGTGATGACGAAGTGTTGATATCAAGTGAACGTGATGACGAAGTGTTGATATGAAGTGAACGTAGTGAAGACGTGTTGATATGAAGTGAACGTAGTGAAGATGTGTTGATATGAAGTGAACGTAGTGACGAAGTGTTGATATGAAGTGAACGTAGTGACGAAGTGTTGATATCAAGTGAACGTGGTGACGAAGTGTTGATATGAAGTGAACATAGTGAAGATGTGTTGATATGAAGTGAACGTGATGACGAAGTGTTGATATGAAGTGAACGTGGTGACGAAGTATTGATATGAAGTGAACGTAGTGAAGATGTGTTGATATGAAGTGAACGTGATGACGAAGTGTTGATGTGAAGTGAACGTAGTGAAGATGTGTTGATATGAAGTGAACGTGATGACGAAGTGTTGATATGAAGTGAACGTAGTGAAGATGTGTTGATATGAAGTGAACGTGATGACGAAGTGTTGATATCAAGTGAACGTGATGACGACGTGTTGATATCAAGTGAACGTGATGACGAAGTGTTGATATGAAGTGAACGTGATGACGAAGTGTTGATGTGAAGTGAACGTGATGATGAAGTGTTGATGTGAAGTGAACGTGATGACGAAGTGTTGATATGAAGTGAACGTAGTGACGAAGTGTTGATATGAAGTGAACGTGGTGATGACGTGTTGATGTGAAGTGAACGTGATGACGACGTGTTGATGTGAAGTGGCGATCATAGTAATATTTAATAATACCAATAAAAGCTTTTAATTGTTGACTTTCCAACGATATGTTTCCGTTTACGCTCAGTGATTAAAACAGTGTAGAACTTTTGCTGCAGTTTGAATCCTTCCTTGATAACCAGCAGGTGAATCCGTGATGAACTGGAGGATGGACGTAGCGCTGCAGCGCCTCGTGGTTCCCTCAGGTGGCGCTCCGTCCAGGTGAAGAACCTGGATGTGATCAGTGTTTAGTTTATGGACATACATTCAGTCATGTGTTTTCTGTTGTCGCTCTGTGACGGTACCCTTTTTTTGTTTTTTCCTCTGAAAACATACACCTCCTCCTCCTCCTCCTCCTCTACCTCCATCCATCCATCCATCCATCCAGGCAGCCTGTCTGGACCCGACACCTCCTCCTTCCTTCCTCCTCCTTTTTTTTTTTTTTTCTTTCTGTTTTTTTTACGGCAACATAGCGGAGGAGGAAAAAAAAATAAAATAAAAAATAAAACCCTGATATTTCAGCGGTGATTAGAAGCAGAGCGCGGTGCGTTCACACGCTCGTGCAGACGGAGAGAGGGGGGATCATCGGCGCTGCAGCAGCGGATCGCCGGGCTGTCAGACGCAGAGGAATGATAATTAGAAAGAGATTGACTCGGCAGTGAGAAGAAAAAGAGGGAGAAGGAGGAAGAGGAGGAGGAGGAGGAGGAGGAGGAGGAGGAGGAGGAGGAGTGTAGGCCTGCAGCAGCAGCAGTGGAGTGAGCAGAGGAATACATGAAGAAAGAGAGAGAGGGAGGAAGGAGGACTGAATTTATCAACATCTGATCGAGAAGAAGGAGAGCGCGCAGCAGCAGCAGCTCTGTTTTTCTGAGGAACATGATGGTGACAGCAGCAGCAGCGGAGGAGGAGGAGAGAGAGGGATGAGCCGGGATCAATAATCCTCCGTCCTCCTCCACCTCCTCCTCCTCCACCTCCTCCATCTCCATCCCTCCATCACCTCTGCAGGAGCTGCTGAGACCTGTGAGACTCTGCTGCCTGCTTTTATTCTCGTCGATGTTCTCTGGATGCTGCGTCGTGTCCGTGTGTGTCCGTGTGTGTGTGTGTGTGTGTGTGTGTGTGTGTGTGTGTGTGTGTGTGTGTGTGTGTGTGTGTGTGTGTGTGTGTGTGTGTGTGTGTGTGTGTGTTCGTTCGTTCGTTCGTTCGTGTGTGTGTTCGTGTAAGCGTGTGTGAACAACAGTGAGCGAGTGAGTGAGTTTGTGTGCAAACATGTTTGTGTGTGTGTGAGCGAGTTTGTGAGGGAGTGCGAGGTGCGAGCGTGTGTGTGTGTGTGTGTGTGTGTGTGTGTGTGTATGTGAGAGAGTGAGTGTGAACAATAGTGACGAGTGTGTATAGTAAGCGTGTGTGTGTGTGTGTGAGCGAGCGAGTGTGTGTGAGAGTGAGTGTGAACAATAATGACGTGTGTATAGTAAGTGTGTGTGTGTGTGTGTGTGTGTGTGAGCATGACCGAGTGAGAGCGAGGGTGAACAATAGTGAGCAAGTGAGAGTGTGTGTGTGTGTGTGTGTGTGTGTGTGTGTGCGTGTGTGTGTGCGTGCGTGCGTGCGTGCGTGTGTGTGTGTGTGTGTGTGTGTGTGTGTGTGTGTGTGTGTGTGTGAGAGATATTGACCCACATTTGATAGAAAACCTGAATGTATTTCACTTTTTCACCAGCAGGGCGTGGCCTTCTTAAAACGAGAGACCTGATGAGTTGTTAAGCTCCGCCTCTGCTGGCTGAGCGAGTTGTTAGTGACTGTGAGAGGACGAGTGTTAGGACAGGATGATCAGGTGTTAGAACCAGAACCAGAGAACATGAGTACTGACACTGATCTTCAACGTCTTATCTCTTCTTCTTTTTCATGTGGAGGACAGGAAGCTCCGCCCACAGTGACAGTGAAAGACTGGAAGCTCCGCCCACAGTGACAGTGACGTGAAGCCCAGCCGCCTCCCTGATCCAGGAAGAAGACAAACACCTGACATGACATTTGACCTTTTCACATCCCGTGGCGTCACAGACCGACAGCAGGAGGACGGACTGAGTCCGGCTCGGGACGACCCGGACGAGGCGACCGCGTCCTCCGTATTTGTCAGGAGATGATTTCGGACGGACGTTGCCTTTTCGTTTCTGAGCTCACCTCACTTCTCGTCCCGTCGGAGGTTCTGACCCTGGATTTAAGATTTACGACGAGGCGCTGAAGGACGCTGGTGATCGGGTACCGCCTGTCCAGTCTGTCGGATTTGCAACATGTTGGACACGGTGGGACGGACGGGGACGGAGACGGCGTCCGCGGCCAGGATCTAACGTGGTGATGTGCACGGAGCACCGACTCACACACACACTCGCTGACAAATAGGAAGTCAAACTGTTCTGACGGTAGCGGGGGTGGGAGGGGGGGGGGGGGCGTGGACGAGATCCGTCTGACACATTTTTTTGTGGTTTTTAACGGTCATGGGTCTGAAGACCGACCGGAACACCTGACAGAACCAGGGGGATGGTCACCAACCCAATAAAACTCTGTGATTGGAGCGCACCGGGACCAGGTCCATCTTGATCTTCCAATCAGAGCTCACAGAAGAAAAAAAAGTCTCTCCCCCCCACTTGCCTCTGGTGGGGGGGAGGGAGGGAGGGAGGGGTTTAGCGTCCGTGAACCTTTAGCCTGAGGTTTTTTGTTAGCCTCCGCGCTAACTCTCAGGCCAGTTTAAATCATGGAGGCTAATCCGGGCCCGGGCAGCCCGGAGAGCCCGAACCGAGCCGTGGAGTACCTCCTGGAGCTCAACAACATCATCGAGAGCCAGCAGAAGCTTCTGGAAACGCAGCGGCGCCGAATCGAAGAGCTGGAGGTCCAACTGGACCGGCTCAGCCAAGAGAACAAGGACCTGCGCTTGGACCGCCAACCCGTCGCTCCTCCCCCGCCCGCTCCTCCTCCCTCCCCTCCCCTCCCTCCCCCTCCTCCACCGCCTCCGCCCACTCAGGCCACGCTGGCGTCCATGTCGACCAAGAACCACCATCACTACAACAGCCAGCACCAAGCTCCCCCCAGCCCCCCACCTCCATCCCCCTCCTCCACCACCACCACCAGCACCACCACCACTCCTCCACCCACCACTCCTCCACCCACCACTGCTACAACAGCACCAACAGCACCGCGGCTGCCGTTCTGGTTCCCGCCCAGCCCTCCATCTCCGTCCCCGCCCACATCCCGGCGCCGCTCTGCTCCCCGGCTCCACCTCCGCCGCCTCCGATCCCGCCCCGGGATCAGCCGCGGGCCCACAGCCGGCTGACCCGAGCGCCCTCCACCAGCACCGGCACCAACACCAACTTCGTGGAGAAAGAGAAGGAGCGGTTGGAGCGCCTGCACAGAGCCAACGCCGCCAACAACCACCACGCCCACACCCTCCACCTCCACAAACCGTAAGTCCCAGAGTCCTTTACTACACCCGCAGCCGGAGGTCGCACGAGGGAGGGAGCAGGGGGGCAAACCGGAGTCACCGGCTGGCCCGGTTTGGTGATAAAATGGTGCAAGTTTAAATGTAAATCTTGGTTCCGTTCATTTTGCCGTTTCTACTGTTTTATTGATCATCAACGGGACTCGTCGTCTGGTTTGCTGAAACTCGTGTTGAACAAACAGCTTGATTTCTTTGCTTTCTGTGACACAAACATGCGAGCAGACGTGATGAAGTGACTGTTGAACTGGTTTGTTGTACAGAGGGGACTGTGTCTGATGGGGGTGGGGAGGTGGTTGTGGCGGGGAGGGGGGAAGAGGGTGGGTGTATTGATCCTTCGATCAGCTGATTGACCTCAAGAGTGGACGGCTGGAGACTCCAGGCTGTTACGTAACAGACGTTTCGTGGTGGAAGAGGTTGACGTCCGTGACACACGATAGAGAAAGCTGTTAGCTGTTGTTGTCGCCGTGGTAACTGCTGACCAGGTCGCTCTGCTGCTCCCTCTTTTTCGTCTTGTGCTCTTTTATTGTCATTTTGTTGCTCCGAATACACTTTCACTGAGGACTGTGTTCACTGGCTGCAGTTGGGTTTGTTGCCTGGCAACACTTACCAGAGGAGCGTCCTATCAGGAAGTGTTGAGCACAATGGACGGTCGCGGCGGCGTGGCGCGCGTGCGTGCGTTTGCTCGGGGGCCGAGAGGCGCTGCGGGATGCAGCGTTGCAGCCGGCTGCTTCGTAGCCGCGAACGCTGAAGCAGCCGGCTGCTGAGCAGCGCCGGTCGTGGCCCGTCTCTGTTGCTATGCAACTGAAAAGCCTGTTTGAAGGACAGCGTTCTCGCTAACAGCCGAGGCGGTTTGAACCTGGCTCGGTGTCTTCTCTCCTCTGCAGACGGCCTGCAGAGAGAAACGCAGCGATGACTCACTGATTTCATTCGGCGACTCTCTGACTTCTCGTATGTGCAGCCGGTAAAGTCGAGTTCACGGAGTGACTCACGTCTCCGATCGCGTCCGTCTGACTCACGTTCAGGTGCAGCTGCTGATGTAACAAACATGAGAACGTGAAGCCGACTGGTTATGAAATAACACGCTGCCTCCTCAACTGAGTGAGAGCCAACAAATCCCACGATGCACTGGGGCACATCAGCAGAGCTGCAGAGCGGCCTCCACCGGTTCTGATCCGAAGAGGACATGATGCAGCAAAACACTAATAAACCTCAGCGATGCGTCCTGCAGCACCCGCAGAGGACAAGATGAAGACAGACGACAGGAGGACAGGATGAAGACGGAGGACACGGCAGAGTCGGAGGAGTGGGAGGAGTCAGAGGAGTGGGAGGAGTCAGAGGAGTCAGATCTGTAGGACTCTCAGATGAAAACACTTTGTTCTGTTCTGTGAAAATGTTTCTTCTTTGATGAACCTCACAAAGATCTTTATTATCTCGTAACCACATCTAATTATCTGATCAGTCAGGTAAGGGGGAGGGGCTTGTTCTCAGGTCAGGGGGAGGGGTTAATAATGCTTTCACTTTGAAACTCATCGTGCAGGACAAACAGGCTTCTGATTGGATGAGGACTTTTAGTCTGAGCACATGGATGATGATCGGCGCTACCTGTGCAGGTGTGACATGGAGTCCTCGTATTCGTAGAACAGACGCCACCTGCAGCTCCCTCCAGTAGCTGCATGGAAATCACGCTGCGAGCGCTGCTTACAAACAAACAAACAAATAAACAAAAATAAATAAAACGTGTCTGCTGTCTAGTCTAGTTTTCAAACTAGGAGTTTTGTCTTTTTACACAAAACACTCGTCTGTCTTTGACGACACTTCACCTGCACACCTGAGCCGTGTTTTGGTTTGAGTGTGTGGATGTTGTTTACACCTGTCGTTGGATGTTGTTTACACCTGTCGTTGGATGTTGTTCACACCTGTCGTTGGATGTTGTTCACACCTTTCGTGGATGTTGTTCACACCTGTCGTTGGATGTTGTTCACACCTGTCGTGGATGTTGTTTACACCTGTCGTGGATGTTGCTTACACCTGTTGTTGGATGTTGTTCACACCTGTCGTGGATGTTGCTTACACCTGTTGTTGGATGTTGTTCACACCTGTCGTTGGAGGTTGTTTACACCTGTTGTTGGATGTTGTTCAATGTGTGTGTGAAACATCCACCTTTTAGAAACTGCATCCAGATTTTGAAGTATCGTCGGCAGACATGTGCAGACATTAAGGATTCTCTCCATATTTGGAAAGATCTACCTTTTAATAAATGTTATTCGGAGACCGGGCGGCTGATGGAGAGCCTTTTCTTTAACAGGTTTAGGTTTTCTAACCATGATAATGCCAGAGCGGTAATCATCACCTACTCTCTAAGTAAAAATAAAACATAAGATCTATTTCTGTGCTTTGCATCCCTTGTGCGGTGTGGATGAGACAGCATGTGAAACGCGCCGCTTACAGCACCACCTCCTGCTGGAAACGTGGCGGTGCGGCGTCGGCTGACGGTGGTGCGTTGTGTGAGCTTATTGAGGCCAGCAGTGCCGTACCTCCTGTGTCGCTGGTAGAAAATGTCTGCTGCCGTTCCTCTCTCTGTCTGATGACATCGGCGGTAATCCATCCCCCACTACTGCAAAACCCGAGAGGACAGTCGCACTGCATGCTGGGAGAGAAGCAAGCCAGCTGTCTCGCTCAGCGTGGATGAGAAACATCTTTTCAGCCGTTTAGTACTCAGATCGTCGCCTCCTCGCCAGGAATGAACGAGCGATCGCGGTCGGTCCTCTCTCAGCTCGGCTCCTCCACCTCATTCGATTCCTACATTTCCCAGAATGCTTGTCGGGCATCGATCCAGACTGCACACTGCACACGGCGGGTCGGTGCTTCATCTTCGGGTCCAAGAGGAAGAAATTCCCTCAAGATGTTCCTGAGATATTCAAAGGGTATCAAAGGAAGTCAAAGGAGAGCCTCCCGGCACAACGAGGCATACCGAGATATTCAAAAGAAATTAAAACAGTCGTGAGAGAGAATTGATTGGTCAGTGGGCGGTACTTTATTACTTATTTGATCCGATATCTCCAACATAACCTGCTCCAGACCAGGTTTAAGTTTGCAGCATCAGTTACCATGGTGATCTAGCCAGCTTAACAGGGAGCCGCCTTCGTGATACTGACAACCCTTTAGTCTCAACATACCACCACCACTTCAACCAACTAATCTCACTTCATAGTATACCCCTCTGTTGTGACCTGTTGTGACCTGTTGTGACCTGTTGTCTGTTGTGACCTGTTGTCTGTTGTGACCTGTTGTCTGTTGTGACCTGTTGTCTGTTGTGACCTGTTGTCTGTTGTGACCTGTGACCTTTCTGAGATATCTTGTATCATTTTTATACAAATCGTTAAAGTAATAGTGATCGAGAGAAACGGCTTCAAACTGAGTTTACATTAACACTCCGGCATTTCCCTCAGTCTGAAGAAAATTACTTCAACAGCGCCACCATCTGGCGTGCTATTCAATATTCCCCCTGTGAGACACAGAAGAAACTCTGTTTCTGGGGATTCTGGATCCAAACTTCTCCGTTGGCGTGTTGAGTGTGTGAAATTATTCCAGTGCCGAAGTTGGAAAAGCAGGCTTTTTGAATGGAGCTGCACTGTTCTTAAATATCAAAAGCCTGCCCTGCACCTGCCTGTGTGTGTGTGTGTGTGTGTGTGTGTGTGTGTGTGTGTGTGTGTGTGTGTGTGTGTGTGTGTGTGTGTGTGTGTGTGTGTGTGTGTGTGTGTGTGTGTGTGCGCGCTGCAGGGGAAACTAGGCTAGTTGATATGAATAGAGGGGTGATGAATTAGCTCTCGGAGCCAAGCAGCAGGACAGCATCGTGGGGTCCAACCGTCTGTGGTGTGTGTGTGTGTGTGTGTGTGTGTGTGTGTGTGTGTGTGTGTGTGTGTGTGTGTGTGTGTGTGTGTGTGTGTGTGTGTGTGTGTGTGTGTGTGTGTGTGTGTGTGTGTGTGTGTGTGTGTTTGTGTGTGCGTATCTGCAGTGCAGCTGGATATTGTGATACTGGGTATTTGCTGGTGCAGTGGCTGGGGTGGCTGAAAATGACAGAAAGTCTGTCGTTATTTACAGGTCACCATGTCAGGTAAAAAATGATACGCCTCTTCTTATTTTATTTATATTTTGATAAAAAAAAAAAAAAAAAAAAAAAGAGGGAGGTGTAATAGAAACCTGCTCAAATCGGGTCAACTGGCAACTTTTCTATTACTGATAAATTATAGTTTGTCATGCAGACATCAAAATAGATGGATGGATGGATGGATGGATGGATGGATGGATGGATGGATGGATGGATGGATGGATGGATGGATGGATAGAGTTAGTTAGTTAGTTAGTTACTTTATTAATCCCCAAAGGGAATTTTTTTTTAATTTTTAAAATACAGCTTGTTCACTGTTTCACAGAACTAGTGAGAGAAAATGCAGCTTTCGCTTCTCTGTCCTTGACTCACCTGCAGATATGAGATCAACAACAGGGGGAGCTAGTGGTCCAGTCAGACCTCCAATTCCCTGCAGAAGAAGAGTGTGTGTGTGTGTGTGTGTGTGGGGGGGGGGGTTATGTCAACATAAATGCATTGACAGTGGTTTGACTCTGTACTACGAAGGTTACCGTGGTAACTACGAAGCTAGTTCACTTCCTTCCAGGCTACATTGCCATGGTAACTGGTGTTGCAGAGCTAACCTTTCTCCGGATCAGGTTATGTTTGAGATATCAGATCAAAACGTACAAAAACTCCACCCACTGACCAATCAGTTCTCAGTGAAAAAAATGTCTTCACCGATCACGTGGCACTCGGTGTGAGACAGTGAGACAGTCCTCAGTGGAGTGAGACGGTCCTCCGTTCTTGTACATGTTGTACTTGTACTTTTTTTTTTTTAACTTCTTGTACTATTTTTACTTGGACTTGTTATATTCATATAACTGGAAGACAATTTACTGCTTTAAATAATGTTTTTATTTCTTATTTGACACCTGCAGCGCAGCTGAAAGAATACAACTAACGAACCTGATGGGGAAAGCCTGCGTTGACGTAACGAGTTGTTAACCAGCTTCGTGTGATCTCATTTGTCAGATTTAGTGAAGCAGTTTAACAGAAAGATATCCTGATGTGTTGAACCTGCTCTGTAGTTCAGGACTCAGGTGTTCACTGAGCGTGAAACGCACACATACACACACACACACATACACACCCACACGCAGTCCTGGTTACCGTGACAACATGTTTCTTCATTTGCAACAGTTGCCCATAACAACACTGTGGACATGCTGCAGCTTTACACACACACACACACACACACACACACACACACACACACACACACACACACACACACACACACACACACACACACACACACACACACACACACACACACACACACACACACACACACGTGAACTTTGACCTTTGTCTAGGGAGAGAAAAGTTGTTGATTTTTATTTAATAGGAGAAGTTGTGAAGTTTTATTTGTTTATTTCATATTTTTAGGTCTAAAAAACTAAAATATTTCTGGAGTCTGAGTCTGAACTCAGGTGTCAGTGTTTCCATCATCTGTTCCTCTGATCACTCTGATTGATCCTGGAAACATCAGCAGCTTAGCAGCAGTCAATAGTGATGTATCAGTAGTGATGTCTTATCAGTAGTGATGTCTTAATAGTGATGTATCAGTAGTGATGTATCAATAGTGATGTATCAGTAGTGATGTATCAGTAGTGATGCATTAATAGTGAAGTATCAGTAGTGATGTATCAGTGATGTATCAGTAGTGATTTATTAATCGTGATGTACCAGTAGTGATTTATCAATAGTGAAGTATCAATAGTGATGTATCCATAGTGATTTATCAGTAGTGATGCATTAATAGTGAAGTATCAGTAGTGATGTATCAATAGTGATGTATCAGTAGTGATGTATCAGTAGTGATGCATTAATAGTGAAGTATCAGTAGTGATGTATCAGTGATGTATCAGTAGTGATTTATTAATCATGATGTACCAGTAGTGATTTATCAATAGTGAAGTATCAATAGTGATGTATCCATAGTGATTTATCAGTAGTGATGCATTAATAGTGAAGTATCAGTAGTGATGTATCAGCAGTGATTTATCAATAGTGATGTATCAGTAGTGATGCATTAATAGTGAGGTATCAGTAGTGATGTATCAGCAGTGATTTATCAATAGTGATGTATCAGTAGTGATGTATCAGCAGTGATTTATCAATAGTGATGTATCAGTCGTGATTTATCAATAGTGATGTATCAGCAGTGATTTATCAGTAGTGAAGTATCAATAGTGATGTATCAGCAGTGATTTATCAATAGTGATGTACCAGTAGTGATGTATCAGCAGTGATTTATCAATAGTGATGTACCAGTAGTGATTTATTAATCGTGATGTATCAGTAGTGATTTATTAATCGTGATGTACCAGTAGTGATTTATCAATAGTGAAGTATCAATAGTGATGTATCAGTTGTGATGTATCAGCAGTGATGTATCAGCAGTGATTTATCAGTAGTGATGCATTAATAGTGAAGTATCAGTAGTGATGTATCAGCAGTGATTTATCAATAGTGATGTATCAGTAGTGATTTATTAATCGTGATGTATCAGCAGTGATTTATTAATAGTGATGTATCAGTAGTGATTTATTAATCGTGATGTATCAGTAGTGATTTATTAATCGTGATGTATCAGTAGTGATTTTACAAACACCACGTTTTGCAATATCTGAGGACAGAGTTCAAGTGGAACACAGAGAAACATGTTTCAATCTAATGTGTTTGTGTGTGTGTGTTTGTGTGTGTGTGTGTCTGTTTGTGTGTGTGTGTGTGTCTGTTTGTGTGTGTGTGTCTGTTTGTGTGTGTTTGTGTGACCCAGCAACAGTCCTGCGTTACATGAACTAATGAGATTGAAATGAGATTATAATCAGATCAGAGGCCTGTAAACTGACAGTGTCGCGCTGGCAGGGTGACCTGAGGACAGGCAGGAGGCATGATGGGTAAAGAAGGTGCAAGTCCTCTCATCCGCTTGTCCAGACACGTAATACCGGTTGTTACCTTCGGAGGCGACAGTGAGTCAGAGTGGCCTCCGGTCTGTTCCCACAGACTGTATTTAAAAGGACTATGTGCTGAGGCCCGGTGGTTCTGGTTGTGGTTGCGGACGGGTCTTCGGGACTCTGGCTGGATGTTTGGACCTGCTGTTGTGCTGCAGAACGACTTCAGTACTTTTGTTTTGTGTGTATCAGTTGTATAACAGCCTGTAAAGAAACAACAGTGAACACAGAATTTGTTCAAAGTAACGGAAACACAACTCGTATGTCGACGACTCACCTTCGTTCCTTCACGATGCCTTCACTGCCTCTTATAGTGTCACGCATACATATTACTTCCACGCTGATCCAATCCGGCTCAGTCGTATTCGTGTTTGTCATACTTGCTGAAATGTGTATCGACGACAATTCACCGTGTATTTATTAACAAGTTACGTAACTGTCATCAAACGTAGCGTCGGACCTCCTCACGCACATCGCAAGCCCTTTTACTGGGGTCACCAGGTCACAGGGTCACCAGGTCACAAGGTCACCAGGTCACAAGGTCACCAGGTCACAGGGTCACAAGGTCACCAGGTCACAAGGTCACCAGGTCACCAGGTGCGTGGGCGACTCGTGGACTCGTGGGTTCCACGTCCCGTTAACGGTAGCCGAGCGCGACATCGCGAGGAACGAGTGAACGGCCAACCGGCGCCGCTGGTTAGCGACAGCACCCTCCCCTCTGTCCCTCTGAGCCGACGGCCGACTATCTTTATGTGTGCTTCATCCTCCCTCTCCTGCCTCGCTCTACGTGTACCACTGTGATGCCAGCTGCTGGTGCTAATGCCGAGACTGACTGTGTGCTAACCACGTGCTGGCTCAGCTAAGCTAACACCTGTGATTGTAACGTAAATGTTGTATGGCGGTATGACACAGTTAAGACTTTAGACTAATTGCTACCATTTATACTGCGCGCTAAGGTAACGCTAGTAGCATATGCTAACTGTAGGCTGAGGCTGTCGGCGGTAAGTGCGTGCTAATGCTATGCTGCTATGCTAATAGATTTAAGTGTGCTTTTTGCTTTAACAATACTAGCCTCACCTGTTCGCTAACGCTGCTAATGATACAGTGTGCTAAGCTAATGCTGATGTCGTGATGTAATGCTAACCGTGCTAACTGTTTGTTTTTGTGCCTGTCTGTCTTGTTGTTGTTGTTGTTGTTGTTGTTGTCTATCTTTCCGTTTCTCTCTTGACTTTATTTTTCTCTCTTGTTTCTCCCTCTCTCTCTCTCTACCTCTCTCTCTCTCCCTCTCTCTCTCTCTCCCTCTCTCTCTCTACCTCTCTCTCTCTCTCTCTCTCTCTCTCTCTCTCTCTCTCTCTCTCTCTCTCTCTCTCTCTCTCTCTCTCTCTCTCTCTCTCTCTCTCTCTCTCTCTCTCTCTCTCTCTCTCTCTCTCTCTACCTCTCTCTCCCTCTCTCTCTCTCTCTCTCTCTCTCTCTCTCTCTCTCTCTCTCTCTCTCTCTCTCTCTCTCTCTCTCTCTCTCTCTCTCTCTCTCTCTCTCTCTCTCTCTCTCTCTCTCTCTCTCTCTCTCTCTCTCTCTCTCTCTCTCTCTCTCTCCTCTCCCTCTCTCTCTCTCGCTACCTCTCTCTCTCTCTCTCTACCTCTCTCTCTCTCTCTCCCTCTCTCTCCCTCTCTCTCTCCCTCTCTCTCTCTCTCTACCTCTCTCTCTCTCCCTCTCTCTCTCTCTCTCTCTCTCTCTCTCTCTCTCTCTCTCTCTCTCTCTCTCTCTCTCTCTCTCTCTCTCTCTCTCTCTCTACCTCTCTCTCTCTCTCTCTCTCTACTCTCTCTCTCTCTCTCTCTCTCTCTCTCTCTCTCTCTCTCTCTCTCTCTCTCTCTCTGTCAGGTCTTATACCTCCTCCTCCACCTGTTCTACTACCACCACCCCTTGTCGTTCCTCCAACAACCCTACTAGCATCACCACTCCTTCCTCCACCTCCTCCTCCTCCTCCTCTCTCTACTCCTCCAGCCTACCTCCTAACAGCCACGCCACCTACCATCAGTACTGCTGTCCCGCGCGCCTCCGCCTGCCCAAGCCTCCCTGCGCTCTGCCCCCAGCCAAGCACCACGAGCAGGCAAGGTAAGGGCCAGAGTCCCTCCCACCTCCTCCTCCTCCTCCTCCTCCTCCTCCTCCTCCTCTCCTCTCCCTCCCCCACTACCAGCTCTAACCTCCACCCACCCTGTTGCCCCTGGCGACCCTCACCCCCAAACCACACCGGCAGCAGCATCAGCAGGTCGCGACCTGACGTGTTTGTAGAGCGAAATCCACGCGTCACCTGCGGTTCTGCAGCTTTTAATGTCACTGCACACGTTAACACCTGACAACGAACACGTTAACACCTGACAACAAACACGTTAACACCTGACAACGAACACGTTAACACCTGACAACGAACACGTTAACACCTGACAATGAACACGTTGTGACAGCGAACACGTTAACACCTGACAACGAACACGTTAACACCTGACAGCGAACATGTTAACACCTGACAGCGAACACGTTAACACCTGACAACTCACACGTTAACACCTGACAGCGAACACTTTGTGACAGTGAACACGTTAACACCTGACAGTGAACACGTTAACACCTGACAGCGAACACGTTAACACCTGACAGTGAACACGTTAACACCTGACAGCGAACACGTTAACACCTGACGGCGAACACGTTAACACCTCACAGCAAACACGTTAACACCTGACAGCGAACACGTTAACACCTGACAGCGAACACGTTAACACCTGACAGCGAACACGTTAACACCTGACGGCGAACACGTTAACACCTGACAACGAACACTTTGTGACAGTGAACACGTTAACACCTCACAGCGAACACGTTAACACCTGACGGCGAACACGTTAACACCTGACAGCGAACACTTTGTGACAGTGAACACGTTAACACCTCACAGCGAACACGTTAACACCTGACGGCGAACACGTTAACACCTGACAGCGAACACGTTAACACCTGACAGCGAACACATTAACACCTGACGACTCACACGTTAACACCTGACGACTCACACGTTGACACCTGACGACTCACACGTTAACAACTGACGGCAAACGCGTTAACACCTGATGGCGAACACGTTAACACCTGACGACTCACACGTTAACACCTGACGACTCACACGTTAACACCTGACGACTCACATGTTAACACCTGACGACTCACACGTTAACAACTAAATGCGTTAACACCTGATGGCGAACACGTTAACACCTGACAACGAACACGTTAACACCTCACAGCGAACACGTTAACACCTGACAACGAACACGTTAACAACTGACGGCAAACGCGTTAACACCTGATGGCGAACACGTTAACACCTGACGGCGAACACGTTAACACCTGACGGCGAACACGTTAACACCTGACGGCGAACACGTTAACACCTGACAGCGTGTTTATCAGGTTGAGTTTTTCCAACAAACTTCTCGTTAATTTCCAGGTTCCAGTTTCTCCGATGTGTTTGCTGCTTTTCTCAGATGTGGAATAAAAACCTTTGGGACGTTGTGATTTTATGGATCTGCTGATGGATTGATTATTCATTATTTGAAGCTCATTGGTGACAGAACGCGGCTGTGTGATCGGGCTGAAAGCTCCAGAGTAAGTGGACCTTGAGTCGCGATTGTTTCCTTAAAAATAAAGTTCAAAGGTCATCGCAGTGAAAGTGAACACGAAGTGAAGTCGCTCGAATTCGCTCTACATTCACATCAAGCCCCCCTTTCCTTTCCCTCCCCCCGCCCTTCCCCCGCCCCTCCCCAATACAATACAATAACCTGTAATAATCTGACCCCCACACGCACAGAACAGCAATGAATGTGCCGCATCCTTCCCCCTCATCACCTCTCCTCCTTCTCCTCACCACCTTCATCACCCGTCCTCCTCCTCACCCACTAACATCACCCCTTCTCCTCACCATCTATAATCACCCCTCCTCCTCTTCCTCACCACCTTCATCACCCGTCCTCCTCCTCACCCACTATCATCACCCTTCCTCCTCCTCCTCCTCCTCACCCACCTTCACACCCCTCCTACAGACTCACAGATCGACTCCGTTTCTGTAAATGTTGCTTCAGGTTTCAATCAATGGTTTTCTGCTGCATGATGACATGATGTCATTTATGGTGACATGATGTCATATGACGTGACATGATGTCGATGAGGTGTGAGCAGGTGTGAACAGGTGTGATTAGCCTCAGTTTAAAATGGCAAAAGTAAAAGCTGTAAATAAAAGCGCCTCATGAGTTCAGGTCTGAACTGTGCAAACCAAACAGGCTTAAAGTATCTTAAAGAGGTAAAAGATAAACAGATTGACCTCGAAGATCCATCGACCCGATTGGTCTGTTTCTAATGCTGTCAATCACACAGAAAGTTCTCCTGTTTACATCACGAGTCATCCAGTGAGCAAAAGAAGCAGAACCAGAGAGAGACGTTTGATTTGTGTTTGTGTCACGCATCATACAACACTCACTCATTCAGATGAAATGTTCACAATTAACGTTCACACTTAAATATTCACTGTTAAATGTCCACAGTTAATGTTCACAATTAAATATTCACAGTTAATGTTCACAGTTAAACGAGTGAAGATTTAAATTAACGGCCTGACTTCAAGTAGAAAACTGTGTGAGTTTTACACTCAGAGGTTTCACTGAAATGTTTCAGATCATTTTTCTGTTCTTTCTATCGTTTAGAGCGAGGAACACTAGAACCAAATGAATTCAAACTTTTACACATGAAATGTTAGAAACTGTTCTCGTGTATTCAGTTAGACTCCAACAATCTGAATATTTTTCATGCACAAAAATCATGAAGATGTCACTCAGTGATTTTCTGTCTATAAACAGTTTCAATAAACTTTTGGAGAATTAAAACTTGTGCAGCTGCTCACCAAGAATTCATCAGAAAATTATCCCGACCTGTCAGGGCATTTTCACCATAAATCAGTTATGTTGAATATTTTCAAACTTTTTTAACACATTAATTCAATGTGTGGACGGAAGAATATAAATGTACTTTAACACATTTTAAAGGTTTTTCTGTCAAACACACTCAATATTATCGGAACAAAATGATTCAGATCAAAATGATAGAAATCACAGAAATATTCAAACTTACGTTGTTCATACAGATGTTTTATCACAGTGTAACCATACAGATGTTTTATCACAGTGTGTCCATACAGATGTTTTATCACAGTGTGTATTCATACAGATGTTTAATCAGTGTATGTCCATACAGATGTTTTATCACAGTGTGTCCATACAGATGTTTTATCACAGTGTAACCATACAGATGTTTTATCACAGTGTGTATCCATACAGATGTTTAATCAGCGTATGTCCATACAGATGTTTTATCACAGTGTGTATCCATACAGATGTTTTATCACAGTGTGTGTCCATACAGATGTTTTATCACTGTGTCCATACAGATGTTTTATCACAGTGTGTCCATACAGATGTTTTATCACAGTGTGTATCCATACAGATGTTTTATCACAGTGTGTATCCATACAGATGTTTAATCAGCGTATGTCCATACAGATGTTTTATCACGGTGTGTATCCATACAGATGTTTTATCACGGTGTGTATCCATACAGATGTTTTATCACAGTGTGTCCATACAGATGTTTTATCAGTGTGTCCATACAGATGTTTTATCACAGTGTGTCCATACAGATGTTTTATCACAGTGTGTTTCCATACAGATGTTTTATCACAGTGTTTATCCATACAGATGTTTTATCACAGTGTGTATCCATACAGATGTTTTATCACAGTGTGTATCCATACAGATGTTTTATCACAATGTGTATCCATACAGATGTTTTATCACAGTGTTTATCCATACAGATGTTTTATCAGTGTGTATATTGACATGATGAATTGTGTATTTGAGCCTTACTCTGTTGTTACAAAGATCCTCTGAATGACATCAGCAGGAAACAGAAGCAACAAGCTTTAATTCAGGTGAAGGTCATGTGACCGACATAAACACACGTGAAACTCTTCTTCTGCTCTGTTGAAGTTTTACAGTCTGATGATTCAACAGAGACGAAGGAGCAGAAAAAAAAAATCACACTTTAAAAACAAGCGTCTGCTGGCTGACGGCAGTACTGCAGCTCAGAACTTCAACTCCCAGACTTCCCTCCTTCCTGATTTAACTCTTCTCACTCCACCTTATCTTTTTCTCCTCCACCTCCTTCACCTCTCCTGCCCCTCCTCTCCTGTCTTTGTCTCTCTCGTCTGTTTGTGTGTCTCTCAGAGAGGAGGAAGATGATGACATCGCCCATCAGTTCTGTTGCCCCGCCTCCGAGTGCAGTAGCCCCTCCTCTAGGTAACCGGGGGCGACCACGAGACACTCCCCGTCCTGCCCGACTCTCCCCAGATAAAAGGGAGGGGTGATTGTGTCCCCTCGGCTTGTCTCCGTCCCTGTTTGAACCTCCAATCACCGAACGGCAAGAAAAAGACACTAAAACAAACGGAGGACGTCGGGTGTTTCACTAAAACGGCTCGTTTGTTCACTAAATTTGAGGCTCAAACTTGCAAAATAATGAAACCCCACCTTTAATAATACGACGAAGGTGGCTTTGCATCTCCGCTGCTCCTCCAGTTTGTCTTTTCTGTGAAAGAGCTGCACCTGCAGCTGTGAAGCACCAGGACGCTCCGTCAGCGAGCAGGCTGACCTACACCCCCCCCCCCACTCCTCCCTCCCCCGTGACGCAGCTCAACGGCAGTGATGAGTCAGCAGTTTTGGTGCGAACACGCCAGATGGTCTTTGACCTCTCCGCCTGAGAACTATCTCCGTCTGTTCCCTCGTCTCCCGTTTGGATGTGAACGGGGACCCGAACGGTTTATCCTCCCTGTCCGAGCATGAAGCCATGACCCTGCTGTTTCCTGACCGCTGGGCCCAGAGCCTGATGAGACAGAGAGAGGGGGGTGGAGGTGGTGGTGGTGGTGGTGGTGGGGGGGGGAGGGGCAGCAGGGTCGGCTCCGGGGCCGCCCGCATCATCAGCAGGTAGCCCTGGAGGACCGGCCGCCACGTCCCGACTCTGTCTCCACAGGACTCTGTCTGTCCGGCATCTGTTCACCGCATCACCACAAACTCTCTGGAGGGACTGAGGACTCCTCGAGTCCCGTTTGGACGTGACGCTGAAAGACAGCGAGTTCACAAACTGTGCGAGGAACCACACAGCATGTGGAGGTCGTCCTCTGTAAAACCCGGAGACACGAGTCCAGTCTTTTATAGAGTCATTACCGTCCGACGTACTGCAGCCTGGGTTCTCCTTAGAACTGCTTCTTTTCTTAAGTCACACAGAACACCGCAGCGAGTGGAAGTGTCGCCGACGGACTTTCCTGCAGAACGTCAGGGAACGTTTGTGTTCCTCGGTGAATACGCCGACGCTAAATTCACTGAAATAAGAACAGAGTTTGGTGCAACGCTCGTAATACTTTACAGCAGGTACACAAACCACTCGCTGTGGTCACGATTACAAACCGTGTTTCCATCTGAGGCGAGCTGAAGCTGGAGGTAAAGGTGGAGATAGAGGTGTAGAAGGTGACGGTGAAGGTGAAGCTAGAGGTGGAGATGGTGAAGGTGAAGCGTAAGATGTTGGTGGAGGTGAATCGAAAGCTGGAGGTGGAAGTGGAGATGGAGGTGAAGTTGAAGCTGGAGGTGGAGGTGGATTTGAGGGTGGAGGTGGACATAAAGGTGAAGCTAAAGCTGGAAGTGAAGCCAGAGTTGAAGGTGGAGGTGGATGTGAAGGTGGAGGTAAAGTTGAAGGTGGAGGTGGACGTGAAGCTGAAGCTAAAACTGGAAGTGGAAGTGAAGGTGAAGGTAGGGGTGGAGTTGTAGGTGGGGGTGAAGATGAGGGTGGACGTGAAGGTGGGGGTGAATGTGGAGGTGAAGCTGGTGGTGGAGATGGATTTGAGGGTGGAGGTGGATTTGAGGGTGGAGGTGAAGTTGAAGGTGGACGTGAAGGTAGGGGTGGAGGTGAAGGTGTAGGTGGGGGTGAAGATGAGGGTGGAGGTGAAGGTGGGGGTGAATGGGGAGGTGAGGGTGGAGGTGAAGCTGGTGGTGGAGATGAAGGTGAGGGTGAAGGTGAAATGAAGGCGGAGGTGAAGAAGGTGGAGATGGAGGTGAAAGTGAGGGTGGAGGTGAAGCTAAAGCTGAAGGTGGAGCTAAAGCAGGAGGTGGAGGTGAAGCTAAAGCTTGAGGTGAAGCTGTGGGTCGAGGTGGAGGTGAAGCAGCAGATGGAGCTCCACAAGAACAGGAACTCAGCTCGCACAGAAAAACACTCAAAGTGCTTCCCCTGTTACAGTTTAGGGAGAACCTGGTTCTACTGTGTACAGTACACACACACACACACACACACACACACACACACACACACACACACACACACACACACACACACACACACACACACACACACACACACAGCAGATAATACAGGACATCAGTTTTATCTGATGACTCTCGGTTGGAGTTTGTTTACGTACAGCAGCGTTCTGATAGTGATCCACTACACCACCAGACCACTACATCACTACACCACCAGAGCACAACTCCACTACACCACCAGACCACTACACCATTACCCCACAACACCACCAGACCACTACACCACCAGACCACAACACTACACCACCAGACCACTATACCACTACACCACCAGACCACTACATCACCACACCACTACACCACCAGACCACTACACCATTACCCCACTACACCACCAGACCACAACATCACTACACCACCACACCACCACACCACCAGACCACTACACCACCAGACCACAACATCACTACACCACCACACCACCAGACCACTACACCACCAGACTAGTACACCACTACACCACCAGACCACCACACCACCAGACTACTACACCACCAGAACACTGCACCACACCACCAGACTACTACACCACCACACCAGTACACCACAACGCCACCAGACCACTACACTACACCACCAGACCACAACATCACCACACCACTATACCACTACACCACCAGACCACTACACCACTACTCCAACGGACCACTACACCACCAGACCACCAGGAGGGTTCCTCCTCTCGGGGTACTCCAGCAAAACCTCTCCTGGTCCCGGCCGGACCTGGATTCACTTTCCACAAATGTTTGGATTCAGGTTTTAGTTTGACTCAGGTGTGCTCGTGACGAGCGTGAATGGACTCGGTGAGAGGGACACCTTCAAACGGAGGCAGCAGATCATTCATTTATTTCATTTATACAAATTAAATTATATGCAGCACAGTGACACGAGGTCGAAGGTCACAACGCGCTTTTTCTGTATTTGAAAAGAGAAACACAACCTACAAACCATCAATGATTTTATTTTGAAAAGCTGTGCAGATAAAATGGACCACACAATGTGGCATTCTGGGAAATATCTTCTCAAAACTCTTGATATTAAACATGAGAAGACGAGGTCATGGTGCACATCCACAATGAATACATGGTGTGTGTGTGTGTGTGTGTGTGTGTGTGTGTGTGTGTGTGAGAGAGAGAGAGAGAGAAGCAGCAGTGTGTTCACCCATGTGACTCCCAGTAAATCTCCTGCAGGACAATCGACCAATCGGACGATCAGCTAACAGCTGTCACTCTAAAAGGATAAAAAGTTCAGATGGTCTGAGAATTTGTTGTGTCCCTGAACACAACACGTGTTGGTGTGTGATGTGTCAATGAACACATTAAGAGGACATTTTTATGCCGTAACTCTAAAACACAAAACAATGTTTCTTCTTTTTATTCTTTCACATTCATGGCTCGGGATGCTACAGGTTACCGTGGCAACACGTATTGTAATCTGCTGCCGTGAGGACGAATGTCAGGTTCCGGTGGTCACCACGACGATACACACACACACACACACACACAGACAGGCTCCTCCTCTTCCTCCTCCTCTCTTTGGTTCCTCTTTTCTTCTTCTGTGGTTTTCTGTCTCATCATGTAAATACTCGTCTCTTTCTTCTTCTGTAAATTATTTAAACGAACATGGATATAAAATATTATAAAGATATAAAACATCAGAGGTGACATGCTGAGAATGTACATGATGATGATTATGATGATGATGATTGTTTCTGTGCGTTGATTAACAGCTGTGATTATGATGATGTCATAATGATGATTCTTTCTGTGCGTTGAATAAAAGCTGTGATGATGATGTCATGATGAAGACTACCGCACTGGTGGGTGATGAGGATGATGATGGTGGTGAATGATGAGGATTAAAAGCTCCTATGATTCTAAAGATGCTTCCTGAAACTTTTTCTTCACGTGAAGATTGGTCGTCAGCAATGACATCGTGCACACAGCTTGTCTGCTGTTGAACACATCGTGTTTCACAGCTGAAAGTGTCTCAGTAACACATTGGACTGGACATCAGGACACACCCATTATCTACACCTGAGGGGGTGGAGCCTAACCTAGAAACATACATACATTATCTACACCTGAGGGGGTGGAGCCTAACCTACATGCATACACACATCTATTATCGACACCTGAGGGGGTGGAGCCTAACCTACATGTATACATAAACCCATTATCTATGCCTGAGGGGGTGGAGCCTAACCTACATACATACTTACATCTATTATCTACACCTGAGGGGGTGGAGCCTAACCTACATATATACATAAACCCATTATCTACACCTGAGGGGGTGGAGCCTAACCTATATACATACATACATCGATGATCTACACACCTCTGACACACACACACACACAGACCGGCTTCCCTCCCTCCCTCCTCCTCCCCCTCCTCACCTGACCACCTGACCATGATCAGGTGATCAGGTGATTACATGATCAGCAGCTCCAGCTGAGTCAGACGGAAGTGAAACCGGGTCTTGTGAATGTGTTTGTCCGTCCCTCCTTCTCGTCTCTCGGGACATTGATGAGCTGGTGCAGCCGTGGAGAACAAGGCATGATGGGTAATTAACGGTCTGAAGGAACACTCTGCCTCACTTTGTTTTTCAGGAAGTTTGGATCCATTTCAACAAACAGGGTTCCTGTAGAAGGAGTTCATGAGTTCACCTGCAGCCGCTAGATCCGTTGGCGTCCCTCAGATATTTCAAATCAGCTCCTAGTGTGTGTGTGTGTGTGTGTGTGTGTGTGTGTGTGTGTGTGTGTGTGTGTGTGTGTGTGTGTGTGTTCTGGTTAGAAAAGAAGCTGCAGCTCATCAGATCAGAGGACTGTCAGCTCCTTTAACGATGAATGTGGTTTTATTTATATGAGTGTCTGTCACACCTGAAGATGATGATGATGATGAGTGCTCTTCATCATGCAGTGGGTCAGAACACCGGTAGAACCCTGGAGAACCGTTCGTGTTTCTGCAGAAGTTCTGTGAACAAGCTGAACAGAACCATTCTGACAGCAGAATGTCTTTCAGCTGAATCCAAGGATCTGATGAGATTTTTGACCTCTGACCTTTTGCAGTGAATGATATCCATGTTGTTTGTGGAGGTAGAAGAGATGATCAATAATCAATAATAAATAAAAAGGAGTAAAATAGATATAATTAATGTACAAAACCCAAACCTTCAGGAAGCAGTGATGAAGAGGATGCAGTGAAGAAGAGGATGCAGTGAAGAAGAGGATGCAGTGATGAAGAGGATGCTGTGAAGAAGAGGATGCAGTGATGAAGAGGATGCTGTGAAGAAGAGGATGCTGTGAAGAAGAGGATGCAGTGATGAAGAGGATGCTGTGAAGAAGAGGATGCTGTGAAGAAGAGGATGCAGTGATGAAGAGGATGCACTGAGAGCGCCCCCTCCAGGACGTTGGTCGGTGATGTCATCAGAAGGTGCCCTTGAGGACGTCAGGGAGACAGACGGCAGATGAATCCGAGGGCCGCTGGGATGTTCGGCGTGCCTCATGTCTGCTGTGACCTTTGCCCTCTGTTCTGTCTGCGCTCCTCTGGGACCTGGTCGCCTCTCTGCAGGTAGGCACACCTGCACAGTTGACCTTTGAACCCTGAATGCCTTTACCTTTGACCTGAGACCCTGCTGAGAGGGAGAGAGAGAAAGAGAAAGCAGAAGTTTGTTTGTTTGTTTGTTTAGATCCCATTAACACACAACTCGGACACACACTCATACACACTGTTGTGTAAATGCTGCCCTGACCCTCCGCAGTGTCACACACACTTTAGCTCGGTTGTGTGTCCGGATCATTAGCGTTGTAGGCGGGGCATCTGTGATGTGGGCGGGGCATTCTAGATGTGGGTGGGGTATTCGTGATGTGGGCGGGTCAGGCGTGTGAGGAGGTGAAGGAGGTTGCAGCAGTTTCCCTCTGAGCAGTCTGCAGTGACATCATCGGTCTGCTGTGACATCACACCTGTCAGGCTGGATGCTGATTCGCCTGCTGCACACTTCAACAACCACATGACCATGATGCACACATACATTTGGAGCTCTGCGTGTGTGTGTGTGTGTGTGTGTGTGTGTGTGTGTGTGTGTGTGTGTGTGTGTGTGTGTGTGTGTGTGTGTGTGTGTGTGTGTGTGTGTGTGTGTGTGTGTGTGTGTGAGAGTGTGTGAGTGTTTCACTCTCCAATGTGCACACACAGCCTGTCAGTCACATTCATGTGCACTCAGCCATTCTCTCTCTCACACACACACACACACACACACACACACACACACACACACACACACACACACACACACACACACACACACACACACACACACACACACACACACACACACAGGAGGAGGAGTGGCTGGGCGAGAGAGTGAGGAAGAATGTGGGCGAGAGGAAGAAAGGAATAAGAGGAGGGCAGGCTCAGAGGAGGAGGAGCAGGAGGAGGAGGAAGAGCCGGGCCAAGCGAGTGATAGAGAAAGTGAGGGAGGTGTGTGTGTGTGCGTGTGTGTGTTTGTGTGTGTGTGTGTGTGTGTTTGTATTCTCTCCAATGTAAATGAATGGAAGGCGTCTCCACTGTCTTCAGAACGGTAAGAAGCTGCTGCATTTGCTAATAACAGGAGTGTGTGTGTGTGTGTGTGTGTGTGTGTGTGTGTGTGTGTGTGTGTGTGTGTGTGTGTGTGTGTGTGTGTGTGTGTGTGTGTGTGTATTCCTCACCTTGTGGGATAGAGACCTGGTTTCCGGTTCGGTTCTGCTGTGCTTCGTCATTTCTTTGTGTCTTTATGTCTCTCTGTCTTTGTGTCTCTCTGTCTCTGTGTCTTTGTGTCTCTCTGTGTCTTTGTGTCTCTATGTCTCTGTGTCTCTGTCTTTATGTCTCTGTGAGGACCAGTCTCTGAGGACTGAAGACGTTGTGTCTGGTTGTCCCTGTGGGACAGACGGAGGCTGTTTGAGGACTCAGACGATGTCCACACTTTTTTATCTGGAGAACCTCAGTGATATTAAAAATCAGTTTGATGTGCGTCCCGGTCGAGAAGCTGCAGCTACAACGATGAGTTCAGGTAACATCGTAAAGCTCAGTGCCTTTCCATATGCCTGTTTTATGCACCATTCCTTTTCTGAATATTTTGTTATTTGCACGTTATGCCCCCTTATTCATTTTGCAGAGAAAAAAACATTGAATTCTAATATTACAAAAAAGTTTTCACGCGTGGCTGAGCTGGAAAAGTTAACAAATATGTAATCACTGAACAGAAAGCGGTGTGGAGGACGGAGGTGAAGAATGAGGACGGTCTCCTCCTCTCACTGAGCCTCCTTCTTCTGACCCACCTTAATGAGTCTCAGGTTCATGTTGAGATGAGCTCAGGTTTGGACTGAAGTTAGTCTCTGACAGCCGGGTCCTCAGAAGTAGAATAATCCCAACCTGTGTGCTCCTCTTCCTCCTCATCAAGCGGACTGGTGTGAGGCAGCAGCTGAATAAATCTGCAACTCGGCTTAAATCAAACATGAAGTCACGTTAAATACTGCAAACACACACGGAGCTGCTCTGCTTCGTCTTCTCCGGATGAGGAAGGTTGATCTGTGGCTGCTGGGAGAAGACCAGTAACACCAGTAACACATTTAACACCAGCAACACAACCGTGTTATCGTTAGAACCGTTAAAACCATTAAAACCGTTCGAACCTTCAGCACTATTAGAACCGTTAAAACATTTAGAACCAACCCGTCAGAACCATTAGAAGCATTAGAACTATTAAAAGCATTCGAAGCATTAGAACTGCTGTTGGCTCCTAGACGTTACAGAAGTAACACCCCTGTTGGCTCCGCCCACCACCACACCTGCAGGGTCCTCTCTGTGTCGTCCACCTACGGGCAGTGATGACTTTAAACTCTGTTCTGCTGCTGGTATAAACATTTCAAACGGAGTTATCGGACTGAACTGTGGTTCCTCTTCATGGATATCACAATTTGGAAACAGAAGTCAATGAAGTATGTAACATTTAAAGCTGACGTGTCGGCGGATCGTCATCGCAATCCGTGTTTGGCCCGTTTCATCGCTGTGTTCCTCTCCGGTCATGTCGCTGCTGAGCTGAAGACTAACTGTAATTACAATAAAAGATTCATACCTCGACCTATTTGTTCAGAAGGAGAAGAAAAGAAGGAAAAAACAACTGAAGGCTGCGCTTGAGCCGAACAAGTCTCCTGTCCTGTCTGCAGTCACCACCTTTCTGTCAATCTAACGCTCCTCATCATCATCATCACCATCATCTTCATCATCACCACCACCATCATCATCATCATCATCATCATGTTCAAACTCTGGTTTCATTGTCTGTCTTCATGCTTTAAATCCATTCAGACCAGCAGATGGAGTCGTTGGACTCATGTTGTTGGATCACCGTTGCACTTTTATTTCTTGGGCTGTTTCTTGGCATCTGAACCGTTCCTGCTCAGATGAAGTGTTAATAAGACAATATGAAGAATAGATCCATCGGTAAATGTGAAAACGATGCTGTTGGTTTCTGGTTTCTGAGTGCAGAGGTGGAGGTTTGTTTACCGTTTCACGAGTGTGAGTCTTGAGATCAGATCTTCGAGGAGAAGCAGCAGCTGCCCAGAATAATCGGGTCCCATCAGGGCGGTGGTGAAGTGAAGTGTGAAGGCGCTCCAGTGCACTACCGCTCAATTATTCAGCAACGAGCTGCTGGGACGTTAGCTAGCCTTTCGTAGCCCAGCAGCAGAGCCGCGAGGAGGTTTGGTGGCGACAGCAGAAAACAAAGATCGTTGGTTTTTCAAAAAGGTACCGTGACGTTTGTGATTTCTCCGCGGAGGTCTACGAAGGTCTGCAGTAGATGTTTGGTCAGAGTTCTTGTCAAGAGAGTAACGTGCTGTCTGTTAAACTGCACGCCATCCATCCAGAGATTCAATGTTCTTCCAGTTTCCTGAAGCAGGTAGCCGGAGCAGCGTTACAGACCGCACGCCTTCTCTTTGTTGCTCCAGCCGGGTACAAAATGTCGTAGACAGGAACATTGATATCGGGCCGGTTGATGAACACGTTGACTTCTTCGACTCTTCCATTGTCTACGAATTGTCCACGAATGGCAGCAAAGGTTCCGGGTTGTTTTTGGTGTGCAGATATTTCACCGTTTACTGGGCAGCTTTCTCTGAAACATGAGAACTGAAAACTACTGATGGGTTTGACTCCTGACTCCTTAGTACTCCTGCTAAATACTGCTGCTAAATACTGCTGCTGCTAACTGCGGCCGTTAACTACTACTACTAACAATACTAACTGCTGCTAACTCCTGCTGACAATACTAGTCACTGAGGTGACAGCTGTTGATAAGAGTCTTCCTGCCGTCACCGACTGAACCGCGACATGTTGTTAGATGCTCGTTTTTGTCGTTATCGATTGACGTTTGCGGTGATGTGAGATTATCAGTGAGAATCTATCATCAGCTGTTCATGTATTGATCAGGCTCAGACACGGTGCTGCTGAGGTCCAGTGGTACTCGAGTGCTGTTCACTAACTGGTGTCATATACAGAATAAGTGACACACACACACCATCATAATGTAAAGCCTGACGCTGCACACCTGTCTGCTGTGTGGGAGCTGACAGGTGAGCGTTGGACTGATGTCAGACAGTCAGGAAGTCAGATCCAGGATCCAGAGTAACACACCGTGTTAATGAAAGTGGAAACAATTCATGCATCCAGGTTCTGTCCAACATTTCAGGGTTCCTCCTCGGTCCACTCTGCTTCCTCCCTGCAACCAAACCAATGAGATGTATCAGTTGCGGCCTCCGTCCTGCAGGGGGAGCGGTTGGCCGTCCCTGTTTTTTGTTGTTGTTTTTGTTGGACTTCCTGTCCGTCACTTCCTGTGGAACACATGAACGTTGAGCAGAGAACCGACAGGTAACATCATCTCTGATATCATCAGACATTCACGGAGGGAACTGTCGAGTCATGTTTTCTGTTACGTACGCATGCAAACAGAGTTCAGAGCTCACAGACACACTAAACAGCGTTTTCCTCCAGACTGCTTAGCTTCGTGTTGTTGTGGGTCTCGTGTTGTCTGCCTGTTCGTCAGCAGCGAGTCTTTCGTTTATTGAACAGATCAATACTTCTGATTGTTAGTCGTCATGTTGACGGATGCGTAGTTGTGAGCAGTTTGTGACGTCACATTCAGTCTCTGACCTGCAGCTTCAGTGCTGATGAAGGAAAGGATGAATTCATGAATGGATGAATGAATGGAAGAGTGAATGAATAAATAAATGAATGCATGAATAAATGGATGAATGAAGGGATGAATGATTGAGTGAATGAAGGATACAAGCAGCAAGTTTTTTACTGGAATTTTATTCATATCTGAGCAACTAAATGTGCTGCCAGCAGGTGGCGCTGTGCCTCGCTCACCCCACATGACCCATCTCTAAAGTCTTCTGTTAAACACAGGGTCTTGGTTACACTGCATTTCTCTGAGTGTGTGTGTGTGTGTGTGTGTGTGTGTGTGTGTGTGTGTGTGTGTGTGTGTGTGTGTGTGTGTGTGTGTGTGTGTGTGTGTGTGTGTGTGTGTGTGTGTGTGTGTGTCCATATGCTTCTGATCCAGGCCCCTCCCACTCTGTGCTAAAATCAGCAACACGCACACTGTGACAGCATGAAACCTGCGTTGTCATAGCAACACCTCACTTGACTCCTGCGACCAACCCTCCTCCATTCGGCCCCTCCCCTCCTGTTACACGGCAACTGTCTCCAAGCAACATCCTCCTCCCGCCCCCTCCCTCCCTCTCTTATTTTCTAATTACTAGAAACAGGAGAGGGGAGGGGAGGGGAGGGGAGGAGAGGAGAGGAGAGGGGAGGAGAGGAGAGGAGAGGTTTGCTTGGTTAGTTAGTTAGTTAGTTAGTTAGTTAGTTAGTTTGGTTTCTTAAAAGAAAACCACGTAGACTTCTGCTGTTTGTGTGCTTCAGTCCAGGTCCCGGTCCAGGACTTGGTCTCGGTCCAGGTCTCGGTCCAGGGCCAGGTCTAGGCTCAGGTCTTGATTTTGTTCCAGGTCCAGGTCTACGTCTATGTCCAGGTCCCGGTCTCGGTCCCGGTCTCGGTCCAGGTCTCGGTCTTGGTCCAGATCTCGGTCTCGGTTTTCGGTGAACCATCTGGGTTTTTCCCTCCAGCTGTCCTCGTCCCTACGTGGACTTTTCCCCTCGTTGGTCTTATAGCCTTCTTCTTCCTCGTCACCGTCAGAACACACGAGCTTCCTGGTGCGTCTGTTTGAGTCCTTGTGAATCAGAAGAATCCCACTAGATGGCGCTAAATCCTTTACAGACCTCCATCTTTGTGCAACCTCAAACAAACATGCTGCCAAGAGTCTCAGCCATCAAAAGGTAAATACATCATCAGTGAATATGAGTGGAGGGGTTGGAGACGGACAGACAACGGACTGGGGGTTGGGTGAGGGGGGATTCTGAAAAGTCATGAATTATAGAAGCTTGTCCCGAGGCTGAAGAGTCAGCGTGGAGGGAGAGATGAGAGAAGAAGAGCGACAAAACAGAAGGTGGAAAATCAAAAGAAGACGAGAGAAGAAGGAGATGAAACGATGAGGACAGAACCGTGTGTGGGTCAGCACATGTTGTCGCAGAGCAGGAAACTATGTAATCCCCGACTCCCGTTGCCATGGAAACCAAGGGGAAGCTCCTTTCATGTTTCACTCTTTGTTGCCTACGGTAACCGTCCTGAGAATAAAGGATGGATGGAGAGACAGAGAAACTGGCAGTGGTAACAGATCAGTGATCAATAGCCTGGAAACACCCGTTCAGGTGTGTTCAGGTTATTTCAGGTGTGTTCAGGTATGTTCACCTATGTTCAGAGCTGATAGAACATGTGGAACTGATAGAACATGTGGAGCTGATGGAACATGCGGAGCTGATAGAACATGCGGGGATGATAGAACATGTGGGGATGATAGAACATGTGAGGACGATAGAATGCGAGGATGATAGAACATGTGGAGCTGATAGAACATGTGAGGACAATAGAACGTGTGGAGCTGATAGAACATGTGAGGACGATAGAATGCGAGGATGATAGAACATGTGGAGCTGATAGAACATGTGGAGCTGATAGAACATGTGGGGACAATAGAACGTGGAGCTGATAGAACATGTGGAGCTGATAGAACATGTGGGGACAATAGAACGTGGAGCTGATAGAACATGTGGGGACAATAGAACGTGGAGCTGATAGAACATGTGGAGACAATAGAACGTGGAGCTGATAGAACATGTGGAGCTGATAGAACATGTGGAGCTGATAGAACATGTGGAGACAATAGAACGTGGAGCTGATAGAACATGTGGGGACAATAGAACGTGGAGCTGATAGAACATGTGGGGACAATAGAACGTGGAGCTGATAGAACATGTGGGGACAATAGAACGTGGAGCTGATAGAACATGTGGAGACAATAGAACATGCGGAGCTGATAGAACATGTGGGAACGATAGAACATGCGGAGCTGATAGAACATGTGGGAACGATAGAACATGTGGAGTGATTGTGAACCTGTACATGAACCTCTCTGACAGACCGGATGTACACTCAGATCCAGACAGGAAGTTCAGGGAGCAGAGGAGGGAAAAGAAGGCATGATGAAATAAAGACGGTAAAGAGAGAGGAGGGATGATGATGATGATGATGATAATAATGATGATGATGATGCGCCTCTGACGAAGAGCGAAGGAAGGAGAGCGGGTGGAGGGAGGCGGACCAAGAGCGCAGAGAGGCTGAGGCAGCAGCGGATCCCTCCTCCCTCCTCCGGCCGCTCTCTCCGTCGTGTTGTTGCAGCGCGTCGATCCGCGGCAGCAGCAACAATGTGGTGCATCAACTGCGCGTCGGACAAAACGCCCGCCATCCTGCACAACAAGCTGCTCTACTGGTAAGAACCGCCGCGGTGGGACCGGAGAACGACTCGCTGCTGCGCCGCCGCCTCCACACCGGCTCTCTGACTGCGTGTTTTCCGCCCGCGGTGCCGCACTGCTGCGCGGATCGTCGTGTGTTTGTGAGCTGACGGTTGTAAACCTTCAACATGACGCGGTTTGTTGGTCTGAGGCTGCAGCTTAGGAGGGGGTGATGGAGGGGTTGGGGAGGGGGGGGGGGTTCGGCTACTGGAGACGCGCAGAGGAGCCGGTTTGACCTGTCGGTTTGCTCGTTCACGCGCGTCCTTGTTTATCTGTCTGTCTCTCTTTACAGCATGTCTCTCTCTGTGTCTCAGTGTGACGTTACTGCTGCCTGGAGAAGTTAAAGAGGAAATATTGATCCTAAAGTGATCAGCTGTCCGTGATCAGCTGTGATTTATCAACTGATTGATCAGCTGTGAGTAATCAGTTGTCAGTGATCCGCTGTCAGTGGTCAGTGAAGAGCTGATTGATCAGCTGTGAGGTCCCACATGTAGGAGGTTTTCACAGTTTTTGAGAATCATGTCGGGCTGAATTCATTAAATGAAGCATTTCAGAAACTTTTTATTTGCTGGTGGGGGTGTGCTGACATGCAGTGAGGTGCAGTGAGGTGCTGCTGACGTGCAATGAGGTGTGCTGACATGCAGTGAGGTGCTGCTGACGTGCAGTGAGGTGTGCTGACATGCAGTGAGGTGCAGTGAGGTGCTGCTGACATGCAGTGAGGTGCTGCTGACGTGCAGTGAGGTGTGCTGACATGCAGTGAGGTGCTGCTGACGTGCAGTGAGGTGTGCTGACATGCAGTGAGGTGCTGCTGACATGCAGTGAGGTGTGCTGACGTGCAGTGAGGTGTGCTGACATGCAGTGAGGTATGCTGACATGCAGTGAGGTGCTGCTGACATGCAGTGAGGTGCAGTGAGGTGCTGCTGACGTGCAATGAGGTGTGCTGACATGCAGTGAGGTGCTGCTGACGTGCAGTGAGGTGTGCTGACATGCAGTGAGGTGCAGTGAGGTGCTGCTGACATGCAGTGAGGTGCTGCTGACATGCAGTGAGGTGTGCTGACATGCAGTGAGGTGTGCTGACGTGCAGTGAGGTGTGCTGACATGCAGTGAGGTATGCTGACATGCAGTGAGGTGCTGCTGACATGCAGTGAGGTGCTGCTGACGTGCAGTGAGGTGTGCTGACATGCAGTGAGGTGCAGTGAGGTGTGCTAACATGCAGTGAGGTGCAGTGAGGTGCTGCTGACATGCAGTGAGGTGCTGCTGACGTGCAGTGAGGTGTGCTGACATGCAGTGAGGTGCTGCTGACGTGCAGTGAGGTGTGCTGACATGCAGTGAGGTGCTGCTGACATGCAGTGAGGTGCTGCAGGTGACTGCATCCTATCAGTGTGACCTGAGATCTGTTTTATTGACATAAGTCTGAGCCTGTGTTGGGAGCTCAGCGATAGGCAGCCATCTTGTTTATCAGCTGATTGTTTCCACAGTCCGCCGAGTCCCCGTTTGGAGGGTCCATCCCGACACCAACACTTCAGGACAGATGACGATACTACGGGCAGCTGGGAGCAGAACTATAAAAGGCCTCTGAGGTCACTTTGCCTCTCTTTGTGGTCATTTTCTTTCTGTGCTTGTTTCACGTCACTCTGTGCTCAAACGTTTTGTTATTTAGTTTTATTTTATTTTATATAGTAATTTTGAGTTGTTTGTGGTTTGACAGACATCTTTTTTTCGGCGTTTCAGTCATCTGTTCACACTTTCAGTATTCGTTAGTTGAGGGTCCACTTGAAGTGTTCATTCTGCATGACAGCTACAAGTTATGTTGAAGTGTACAGCTCCTCTGTGCATCAAGAGACAGGAAGTGATTTACTTTGAGACAATAAGATATTTAGTGTTTAACACCAACATAGATAGACTGATACTCACAAACAAACCAGTTGAGAAATCAACAAACTCCTGCACGAGTCACGCAGGATCCTCGACATTTCCTGAGTTCTGGTTTAGAAGGGTTACACTGTTGTTTACACTGTCCTTACACTGATGTTTACACTGTCCTTACACTGATGTTTACACTGTCCTTACACTGTTGTTTACACTGTTCTTACACTGATGTTTACACTGTCCTTACACTGATGTTTACACTGTCCTTACACTGATGTTTACACTGTCCTTACACTGTTGTTTACACTGTTCTTACACTGATGTTTACACTGTCCTTACACTGATGTTTACACTGTCCTTACACTGTTGTTAACACTGTTCTTACACTGTTGTTTACACTGTCCTTACACTGATGTTTACACTGTTCTTGTACTGTTTTTTACACTGTTCGCATAGTGTTGTTTACACTGTTCTTATACTGTTGTTTACACTGTCCTTACACTGATGTTTACACTGTTCTTGTACTGTTTTTTTTACACTGTTCGCATAGTGTTGTTTACACTGTTCTTATACTGTTGTTTACACTGTCCTTACACTGTTGTTTACACTGTTCTTATACTGTTTTTTACACTGTTCGCACAGTGCTAATACTGTTGTTTACATTGTTATTAGTGTTGTTTACATTGTTCTTACAGTGTTGTTTACACTGTTCTTATACTGTTGTTTACACTGTTCTTACAGTGCTGTTTACATTGTTCTTACACTGTTGTTTACACTGTTTACAGTGTTGTTTCTGATCCCACTGTTGTTTTACAGTGTTGTGTTTTTAACTCACTGTTTGTGATGGAGCTTCATCTCAGTCTGGGAGCTCAGGTGGGACACCCCCATCCCCAGCTCTCTGCACGGCCGGTGGGAGTGTTGAGTGTTGAGGAGGAGAAGACGTGCACTGAGTCATGCAGGCTGTTGGAGGAGCGCTGCTGAAGGAGTTGACTCAGCGGCGTTGTTGCTTTAATCCCAGCGGAGCGAGGCTGTTGCCTGGAAACCTGCGAGCTGACTCTGAGCCGACTCCCCGCTCAGGCTTTCTGGGACACGTTGAGGCTGTGAGGTCTGTTAGAGACGCTGCGGGGCGGAGGACGCCTCGGGCGGCTGCGCTCATCACACACCACGGTTACACTGAACACACTGAGGATGCAGCTACAGATGAAGCGCGTCCTAAGGGGGGCGCTAGAGGAGGGCGCGAGGGGAGAGGTCAGCTGTCATCACAATGAGAAGGGTTCATCTGGTGGGGAGCAGGACAGTTTCACATTTACTCTTCATGTTCTGGTGGAAACGATGAGTCTGAGGAGACATGATATCATCGATGACATCAGTGAACAGTAGTAAAAAAAAAAAAGTGGCTAGTAGTGAACAGTAGCAAAACAAAAAGTGGACAATAGTGCACAGTAGACAGTAGTGAACAAGAGACGGTAGTGAACTGTGGTGAACAGTAGTGAACAGTGCACATTAGTGAACAGTGAGCGTTCTCTGCTCTGATTGGCTAGTTTAAGGAAGCTGCTCCTCAGCAGATTCAGGTCAGCTCAGAAAGTAAACACTTCTGTCTGCGCACACTCAAATCTGAGCTGACGTATATGAGTGAATGTCAACAAGCCACTGAAGGATCGACGGGACGTCGACCTGACGTCAGTGAAGCTGGTCAGACGACTCCGCTCACGAGGCGGTGCACCTAAAAACACGGGGATGTCACGGTGCACTTGTTCATAACCACAGCGAGTTCCCGGTCGTAGAAAAAAGATCTTCATGGATGCCGACGTTGTCATGAAGTGCAGACTGAGACTCTGTGTGTGTGTGTGTGTGTGTGTGTTAGGCTGAAGGAACTTTTAAGTTCCTCAGTGTCTCCGTAGATTAGTACCTGGGACTAAAGGTTCCTGTGGGCTTTGCTGGGGATGTGATTGTTGGATATGTTGATGTGTTCAGACTGTCTGTGGGACCAT